>NC_053041.3:393574068-393877098 GCF_002575655.3 Aegilops tauschii subsp. strangulata | reverse complement strand
AAGGGCAAGGGTAAGAAGAACTTCAAGAAGGACGGCAAGGGAGTTGCCGCGCCCGGTAAGCCAGTTACTGGGAAGAAGTCAAAGAATGGACCCAAGCCTGAAACTGAGTGCTTTTATTGCAAGGGAAGTGGTCACTGGAAGCGGAACTGCCCCAAATACTTAGCGGACAAGAAGGCCGGCAACGCCAAAGGTATATGTGATATACATGTAACTGATGTGTACCTTACCAGTACTCGTAGTAGCTCCTGGGTATTTGATACCGGTGCGGTTGCTCATATTTGTAACTCAAAACAGGAACTACAGAATAAACGGAGACTGGCGAAGGACGAGGTGACGATGCGCGTCGGGAATGGTTCCAAGGTCGATGTGATCGCCGTCGGCACGCTACCTCTGCATCTACCTACGGGATTAGTTTTAAACCTCAATAATTGTTATTTAGTGCCAGCTTTGAGCATGAACATTGTATCTGGATATCGTTTAATTCGAGATGGCTACTCATTTAAATCCGAGAATAATGGTTGTTCTATTTATATGAGAGATATGTTTTATGGTCATGCCCCGCTAATGGTTTATTCTTGATGAATCTCGAACGTGATGTTACACATATTCATAGTGTGAATACCAAAAGATGTAAAGTTGATAACGATAGTCCCACATACTTGTGGCACTGCCGCCTTGGTCACATTGGTGTCAAGCGCATGAAGAAGCTCCATGCAGATGGACTTTTGGAGTCTCTTGATTACGAATCATTTGACACGTGCGAACCATGCCTCATGGGTAAGATGACCAAGACTCCGTTCTCCGGAACAATGGAGCGAGCAACCAACTTATTGGAAATCATACATACCGATGTGTGCGGTCCAATGAGTGTTGAGGCTCGCGGAGGATATCGTTATGTTCTCAGTCTCACTGATGACTTAAGTAGATATGGGTATGTCTACCTAATGAAACACAAGTCTGAAACCTTTGAAAAGTTCAAGGAATTTCATAGTGAGGTTGAGAATCAACGTGACAGGAGAATAAAATTCTTACGATCAGATCATGGTGGAGAATATTTAAGTCACGAGTTTGGTGCACACTTAAGAAAATGTGGAATAGTTTCACAACTCACGCCGCCTGGAACACCTCAGCGAAACGGTGTGTCCGAACGTCGTAATCGCACTCTATTGGATATGGTGCGATCTATGATGTCTCTTACCGATTTACCGCTCTCATTTTGGGGCTATGCTTTAGAGACTGCCGCATTCACTTTAAATAGGGCTCCGTCGAAATCCGTTGAGACGACACCGTATGAATTATGGTTTGGGAAGAAACCTAAGCTGTCGTTTCTAAAAGTTTGGGGATGCGATGCTTATGTCAAGAAACTTCAACCTGAAAAGCTCGAACCCAAGTCGAAAAAATGCGTCTTCATAGGATACCCTAAGGAAACTATTGGGTATACCTTCTACCTTAGATCCGAAGGCAAGATCTTCGTTGCCAAGAACGGGTCCTTTCTGGAGAAGGAGTTTCTCTCGAAAGAATTGAGTGGGAGGAAAGTGGAACTTGATGAGATGATAGTCACCCCTTCCGTGCCGGAAAGTAGCGCAGTGCGGGAAAATGTTCCTGTGGTGCCTACACCGACTGGGGAGGAAGTTAATGGTGATGATCATGAAGCTTCGGATCAAGTTACTACTGAACTTTGTAGGTCCACAAGGACACGTTCCGCACCAGAGTGGTACGGCAACCCTGTCCTAGAAATCATGTTGTTAGACAATGGTGAACCTTCAAACTATGAAGAAGCGATGGCGGGCCCGGATTCCGACAAATGGCTAGAAGCCATGAAATCCGAGATAGGATCCATGTATGAAAACGAAGTATGGACTTTGACTGACTTGCCCGATGATCGGCGAGCTATAGAAAACAAATGGATCTTTAAAAAGAAGACGGACGCGGATGGTAATGTGACCATCTACAAAGCTTGACTTGTCGCTAAGGGATATCGACAAGTTCAAGGGGTTGACTACGATGAGACTTTTACCCGTAGCGAAGCTGAAGTCCGTCCGAATTATGTTAGCAATTGCCGCATACTATGATTATGAGATATGGCAGATGGACGTCAAAACAGCATTCCTTAATGGCTTCCTTAAGGAAGAGTTGTATAAGATGCAGCCAGAAGGTTTTGTCGATCCTAAGAATGCTAACAAAGTATGCAAGCTCCAGCGCTCAATCTATGGGCTGGTGCAAGCATCTCGGAGTTGGAACATTCGCTTTGATGAGATGATCAAAGCGTTTGGGTTTACACAGACTTATGGAGAAGCCTGTGTTTACAAGAAAGTGAGTGGGAGCTCTGTAGCATTTCTCTTATTATATGTGGATGACATATTATTGATGGGAAATGATATAGAATTCTTGGAAAGTATAAAGGCCTATTTGAATAAGTGTTTTTCAATGAAGGACCTTGGAGAAGCTGCTTATATATTAGGCATCAAGATCTATAGAGATAGATCGAGACGCCTCATTGGTCTTTCACAGAGTACATACCTTGACAAGATATTGAAGAAGTTCAATATGGATCAGTCCAAGAAGGGGTTCTTGCCTGTATTGCAAGGTATGCAATTGAGCATGGCTCAATGCCCAACCACGGCAGAAGATATAGAAAAGATGAGTGTCATCCCCTATGCCTCGGCCATAGGGTCTATTATGTATGCCATGCTGTGTACCAGACCTGATGTAAACCTTGCCGTGAGTTTGGTAGGAAGGTACCAAAGTAATCCCGGCATGGAACACTGGACAGCGGTCAAGAATATCCTGAAGTACCTGAAAAGGACTAAGGATATGTTTCTCGTTTATGGAGGTGACGAAAAGCTCGTCGTAAAGGGTTACGTCGACGCTA
This sequence comes from Aegilops tauschii subsp. strangulata, assembly GCF_002575655.3. NCBI lineage: Eukaryota > Viridiplantae > Streptophyta > Magnoliopsida > Poales > Poaceae > Aegilops > Aegilops tauschii. The sequence continues at coordinate 393,874,226 of NC_053041.3, read as the reverse complement.
GCTTCGACACAGATCTGGATGACTCGAAGTCACAAACCGGATACGTGTATATTTTGAATGGAGGAGCAGTAAGCTGGTGCAGTTGCAAGCAAAGCGTCGTGGCGGGATCTACATGTGAAGCGGAGTACATGGCGGCCTCGGAGGCGGCACAGGAAGCAGTCTGGATGAAGAAGTTCATCACCGACCTAGGGGTGATTCCCAATGCGTCGGGCCCGATGACTCTCTTCTGTGACAACACTGGAGCTATTGCCCTTGCGAAGGAGCCCAGGTTTCACAGGAAGACCAGGCATATCAAGCGTCGCTTCAACTCCATTCGTGAAAGTGTTCAAAATGGAGACATAGATATTTGTAAAGTACATACGGACCTGAATGTAGCAGATCCATTGACTAAACCTCTCCCTAGGGCAAAACATGATCAACACCAGGACGCAATGGGTGTTCGATTCATCACAATGTAACTAGATTATTGACTCTAGTGCAAGTGGGAGACTGTTGGAAATATGCCCTAGAGGCAATAATAAATGGTTATTATTATATTTCTTTGTTCATGGTAATTGTCTATTGTTCATGCTATAATTGTGTTATCCGGAAATCTTAATACATGTGTGAATACATAGACCACAACGTGTCCCTAGTAAGCCTCTAGTTGACTAGCTCGTTGATCAACAGATAGTTATGGTTTCCTGACTATGGACATTGGATGTCGTTGATAACGGGATCACATCATTAGGAGAATGATGTGATGGACAAGACCCAATGCTAAGCATAGCATAAAAGATCGTGTAGTTTCGTTTGCTAGAGCTTTTCCAATGTCAAGTATCTTTTCCTTAGACCATGAGATCGTGCAACTCCCGGATACCGTAGGAGTGCTTTGGGTGTGCCAAACATCACAACGTAAGTGGGTGACTATAAAGGTGCACTACGGGTATCTCCGAAAGTGTCTGTTGGTTTGGCACGGATCGAGACTGGGATTTGTCACTCCGTGTGACGGAGAGGTATCTCTAGGCCCACTCGGTAATGCATCATCATAATGAGCTCAATGTGACTAAGGCGTTAGTCACGGGATCATGCATTGCGGTACGAATAAAGAGACTTGCCGGTAACGAGATTGAACAAGGTATTGGGATACCGACGATCGAATCTCGGGCAAGTAACATACCGATTGACAAAGGGAATTGTATACGGGATTGATTGAATTCTCGACATCGTGGTTCATCCGATGAGATCATCGTGGAACATGTGGGAGCCAACATGGGTATCCAGATCCCGCTGTTGGTTATTGATCGGAGAGGCGTCTCGGTCATGTCTGCATGTCTCCCGAACCCGTAGGGTCTACACACTTAAGGTTCGGTGACGCTAGGGTTGTAGAGATATGTGTATGCGGAAACCCGAAAGTTGTTCGGAGTCCCGGATGAGATCCCGGACGTCACGAGGAGTTCCGGAATGGTCCGGAGGTGAAGAATTATATATAGGAAGTCAAGTTTCGGCCACCGGGAAAGTTTCGGGGGTTACCGGTATTGTACCGGGACCACCGGAAGGGTCCCGGGGGTCCACCGGGTGGGGCCACCTATCCCGGAGGGCCCCATGGGCTGAAGAGGGAAGGGAACCAGCCCCTAGTGGGCTGGGCGCCCCCCCCCCATGGGCCTCCCCCCTGCGCCTAGGGTTGGATACCCTAGGGTGGGGGGGCGCCCCACTTGCCTTGGGGGGTAAGTTACCCCCCTGGCCGCCCCCCCCCATCCAGATGGGTTCTGGCCGGCGCCCCCCCCCCCCTCACAGGGGGCCTATATAAAGGGGGGGAGGGAGGGCAGCAGGATTACAGCCTTGGGCGCCTCCCTCCTCCCCTGCTACACCTCTCCCTCTCGCAGAAGCTCGGCGAAGCCCTGCCGAGACCCGCTACATCCACCACCACGCCGTCGTGCTGCTGGATCTCCATCAACCTCTCCTTCCCCTTGCTGGATCAAGAAGGAGGAGACGTCGCTGCACCGTACATGTGTTGAACGCGGAGGTGCCGTCCGTTCGGCACTTGGTCATCGGTGATTTGAATCACGGCGAGTACGACTCCGTCATCCACGTTCATTGGAACGCTTCCGCTCGCGATCTACAAGGGTATGTAGATGCACTCTTTTCCCCTCGTTGCTAGTATACTCCATAGATGCATCTTGGTGAGCGTAGGAAAATTTTAAAATTATGCTACGATTCCCAACAGAAGATACCCCGAACAAGCCCCTCAAAGGATTACTTTCCATAGTAACAAGTGAGAGTAAATTTTAGCACACTATATAAATTTTTCTTTACCAAATTCCACCTACCAGAGGCGCTTCACTCCCCGGCAATGGCGCCAGGAAAGAGTCTTGATGACCCACAAGTATAGGGGATCTATCATAGTCCTTTCGATAAGTAAGAGTTTCAAACCCAACGAGGAGCAGAAGGAAATGACAAGTGGTTTTCAGTAAGGTATTCTCTGCAAGCACTGAAATTATCAGTAACAGATAGTTTTGTGATAAGGTAATTTGTACGGGTAACAAGTAATAAAAGTAAATAAGGTGCATCAAGATGGGCCAATCCTTTTTGTAGCAAAGGACAAGCCTGGACAAACTCTTATATGAAGGAAAATGCTCCCGAGGACACATGGGAATTATCGTCAAGCTAGGTTTTATCACGCTCATATGATTCGCGTTCGTTACTTTGATAATTTGGTATGTGGGTGGACCGGTGCTTGGGTACTGCCCTTTCTTGGACAAGTATCCCACTTATGATTAACCCCTATTGCAAGCATCCGCATCTACAAAAGAAGTATTAAGGTAAACCTAACCATAGCATGAAACATATGGATCCAGATCAGCCCCTTACGAAGCAACTCATAAACTAGGGTTTAAGCTTCTGTCACTCTAGCAACCCATCATCTACTTATTACTTCCCAATGCCTTCCTCTAGGCCCAAACAATGGTGAAGTGTCATGTAGTCGACGTTCACATAACACCACTAGAGGAAAGACAACATACATCTCATCAAAATATCGAATGAATACCAAATTCACATGACTATTTATAGCAAGACTTCTCCCATGTCCTCAGGAACAAACGTAACTACTCACAAATCATATTCATGTTCATAATCAGAGGGGTATTAATATGCATAAAGGATCTGAACATATGATCTTCCACCAAATAAACCAACTAGCATCAACTACAAGGAGTAATTAACACTACTAGCAACCCACAGGTACCAATCTGAGGCTTTGGGACAAAGATTGGATACAAGAGATAAACTAGGGTTTGAGATGAGATGGTGCTGGTGAAGATGTTGATGCAGATTGACCCCATCCCAATGAGAGGATCGTTGGTGATGACGATGGCGATGATTTCCCCCTCTCGGAGGGAAGTTTCCCCAACAGAACAGCTCTGCCGGAGCCCTAGATTGGTTCCGCCAAGGTTCCGCCTCGTGGCGGCGGAGTTTCTTCCCAAAAGCTTGCTTATGATTTTTTTTGCAGGGTAAAAGACTTCATATACCAGAAGATGGGCGCCGGAGGCCTGCCAGGGGGGCCACGAGGCAGGGGGCGCACCCAGGGGGTAGGGCGCGCCCCCCACCCTCGTGGATGGTGGGTGGCCCCCCTCTGGTACTTTCTTCGCTCAGTATTTTTTATTAATTCCAAAAATAACTTCCGTGGAGTTTCAGGACTTTTGGAGTTGTGCAGAATAGGTCTCTAATATTTGCTCCTTTTCCAGCCTAGATTCCAGCTGCCGGCATTCTCCCTCTTCATGTAAACCTTGTAAATAAGAGAGAAAAGTCATAAGTATTGTGACATAACGTGTAATAACAGCCCATAATGCAATAAATATGGATATAAATGCATGATGCAAAATGGACGTATCAGCTCATTGCTTCCGGTGAACTTGGGCATGGTTAACTTGAGCTTGCTGTAGCGTTGTTCTTCATTGTGTTGGGTCGAGGATGATGACGCCCATGTCGTTGAGTATTGACAAACTCATGTTGCTCTTGGCGAGGAGGGTTGTTGACCTCATGTTGCTCTTGTCTTGGAGGATGTCCATTGTCTTCATGTTCGCGATGAACTTGATGTTCTTTTCTAGCTTGAGGAGGCGCTTGTCAATCTTGACGAGGAACTTAACGATGCACACGTGATTGATAAATCATTTCTTGAACTTCGTCGCGAAGCGCTTCTTGGTGCTCACGAGCTTGGCGGCTTCGATTGGCTACGGCTCGACTTGAATCTCGTAGGGCACGTTGCGCCTCAAGTGCTTGAGCTTCACGAAGTTATTGTTCTTGGCGTTGTGCCTCGGCATCTTGTGCTTCTTGGTGTTGGCGCGCTCTCTCCTCTTGTTCTTGTTGGCGTAGACGTTGCCGTTCTTGTGCTTGCACGAGAGTAGCTTGGTTTTGACGATGCCAATGCTCTTGAGAATCGTTGTCGTGTAGAGTATTGCGGTTGGCTTGAAGATCTTGATGCACGGCACGACGAAGAGTATTCGATGTCGGAGTACTTGAGCCAGAGATAGTGTCGTCGGAGTGTCGACTTGAGCGGCTTCTTCTTGAGTAGGACGAAGTGGTAGAAGAGCGGTTGACCAACAAGGCACGAATCTCGTCCATTCTTGCGTCATTCTCGTGCTTGTGTTCGTCGAGCTTGTTGTCGAAGTAGTCTCTTGTACGTTGCTCGGAGAGTCGCAAGTCGGTGGCGAGGTTGTCGATGCGGTCGCTCATTGCTAGTTGCTCTTCATGCAAGGCTCGTTGTGTACCAAAGAGGTGTAGCTTGGTGACGTAGTTGTTCGGGTCGTCGTCTTGCTCAAGGAAGAGTGGGTTGGTAGAAGTACTTGGCCTATCCATCATTCCAAACAAATATGTGAGTTGGAGAAAGAGAAGAACTTATACCAAATGTACCTTCACCGATGTTGAAGATGGATCAATGATCACTCAATGTGTAACAAGGAGATAGCACAATTGGTACCAAATCTTGTCGGTTTCTCACACCTACACAGGTAAAAGCTTATGGTGGAGCTTGGTTAGGATGGTGGCACAAAATTTGATGCAATTGTTAATGAGACTCAATAATGTTGGAAAAGATTCACAAATTTGCAAATGCAACAAGTAGACCAATAGCAAGATATGGTACACGGAAACACACACACAAATAGATAAGTGGGATCGTGCAACCAAGGAATGAGCCAAAATGTGGAATCCACGAAAATGCTCTTGTTGCACAATACTAGAGAGTGCTAGCACGATTGCACAATAGGCAGATACGAACTTGTGCACAACCTACTAAGCAAAAATGCAACGACTTCTATCCCAAGTAAGCTATATGTATGGTATTCCGATGATATGATCCAAGATGATCGAGTATGACAATCTTAATGTTGTATGATGCTATGGTTCTTGCTTATAAGCTCTTTGCTTGTCTTTCCCTTTTGCTTAAAAGCTTGTTTGGCTCTTTGTTGTTTGAGCTCTTTTCTCATGCAATGCTTCACGAACCAAGATAGCAATTGTGTATGCGATGACAACTTTGTGACACAAGAGATGATACCAAGGTATGCAACCCGATGATATAGTATGTATGCTATGGGAAGTATGATCACTAATGTGCACAAGTCACATTGCCGGCAATACTCAAAGGCTAGTCTCGATGGGTAAGCTACGCAAAAAGGTCTATGGTGGTTATCAATGCAAAAGGCAAGAATGAAGGATGATGTCACGATACCAAGATGAGGTTACCGTTGATGACGAGTTCTTTGCAAAGATGAGCGGCGGTGATGTCGATGTCGAACCGTACCTAGATAGCCGAAACACAATAGGACGCGGAAACCGCAACTCAAATTCTCAAAGCAAAGCGTGACCAAATTGTCGGAGTTGGTAGCGGGAAGGCTATGGTGGTGTTATGCGGAAGTGGTGGTGGTATGCGGATGCGTATGCGGAAGTGGGGCGGTGGTTGAAAAATTTCGGGGGGGGGGGGATTCAGATTCGTCAGGGAAGTACGGATGTCCGGGGAATTACGGTCGTCCGGTCATTGGACGTCCGGAAACTGTCGGACGTCCGGTGCCTGGGCAGCTTCGGGCACGGGATGAAAAGCTAGGGTTTGTCGAGGGGAGGTCGAAATTCGTCGAATCCGGGCGATTTTGTGGATGGAAATGGTGGAGAAGAAGGGGAAAAGCTAGATCCACTCGTGGCAAACCAAATCCATGGATCAAATCCAACAAAACTTCATCACACCAACAAATCACAAAGAAAAATTGGGGCTATTTTTGTGGGGAATTTTCAAATTAGGAACAAAATCAACAAAACAAGGCTAGAAAACAAAGAGGGGGGCTCCAAAATCGTGATCAACGTGGCTCATGATACCAAGATGATGTAGGGTGGAACCCTAAATGGCCGATCTTTCACGAAAGGAGCGGATCCCAACTAAGAACATGAAGAACACGAGGGGAAAACACAAGAGGATCTCTCAAACCAACAAGATATAGTCACACATATGCACAGTCCAAATCTAATAAGAGACGATACATATGGTAACCGGTTCTTCTCCAAGAGGAGGTCTTGATGGGGCCACCCAAGAGGGGGTCTTGAATCTAACGGGGATCTTCTCCGTAGAGGGGCCGCAGTCTCTCTCAAGGAGTAGATCCGTATGGATGAGCAAAGCTCTATCTCACATATGAGCTAAACCAATGCTAACCCTAACTAGGAGGAGGAGGAGGTCTATTTATAGTCTTACTGCAAATGGGGGCAAAGTGAAGGGGTACATGGGCCTCAGCTCGTAACTGGACACAACCAGGTGTCAGACGTCCGGTGGGCGTCGAACGTCCGGAAGCTCAGGATGATCCGGACGTCCCTAGATCTTCGGACTTCCGTAGATTAGGTTATGTTGCCGTGGCATCGGATGTTCGTAGGTGTCCGGTCGTCCGCACGCCAGTTGTCCGGTCTTTCTCGGATTTCCGTAGATTTCGTTCTGTTGGCGTGGTGTCGGTCGTCCGGAGGGGTTCGGTCTTTCGGAGCCTAGGAGTTGTCGGACATCCGGCCGCTGTAGCTTTCGTGGGCCTGAGTTCCTGGGGCTGGCATGACCTTCAGGGGCCGGACGTCCGGGCTGGGCCGGTCGTCCGGTGGCTGTAGCTTCCGTGGCAGCCCATCTTCTTGTCCTTCGCACTTGGTGCCCTCGCCGTCTTGTCCCTTGGATGTAGATGTTCCATGGCTTTCCTACAAGTACCTAAGCACACATAGTGTTTCCATTTCAGGTAGTAGCCATGTCTCATGTGTCGAAGGTGGTAGTTCGGAAAGGAGGGAGTTCACCTTATCTTCGATAGCCTTTGCTCAGGCTCTTGTCATAGGTCCAAGTGGTGTCGTTGGAGACGTAGGTAGGTCCATGGGGATGACCTTGGGATGCTCCGCATCATCTTGTCCATCACATCATTCTCCTAATGATGTGATCCCGTTATCAAATGACAACACATGTCTATGGTTAGGAAACCTTAACCATCTTTGATCAACGAGCTAGTCTAGTAGAGGCTTACTAGGGACATGGTATTTGTTTATGTATTCACACATGTATTAAGGTTGTCGATCAATACAATTCTAGTATGAATAATAAACCATTATCATGAATAAGGAAATATAAAATAACAACTTTATTATTGCCTCTAGGGCATATTTCCTTCAGTCTACCACTTGCACTAGAGTCAATAATCTAGTTCACACCGCCATGTGATTAACACCAATAGTTCACAGCCATGTGATTAGCACCCATTGTTCACATCGCCATGTGACCAACACCCAAAGGGTTTACTAGAGTCAATAATCTAGTTCACATCCCCATGTGATTAACACCCAAAGAGTACTAAGGTGTGATCATGTTTTGCTTGTGAGAGAGGTTTAGTCAACGGGTCTGCCACATTCAGATCCGTATGTATTTTGCAAATTTCTATGTCTACAATGCTCTGCATGGAGCTACTCTAGCTAATTCCTCCCACTTTCAATATGTATCCAGATTGAGACTCAGAGTCATGTGGATCAGTGTCAAAGCTTGCATCGACGTAACCCTTTACGACGAACTCTTTGTCACCTCCATAACCGAGAAACATTTCCTTAGTCCTGTTTAGGTACCTAAGGATAATTTTGACCGCTGTCTAGTGATCTACCCCTGGATCACTATTGTACCTGTTGAGGATATAAACCTTAGAGTCACCCGCCAGAAAGGGCCGGGTTACTCATAAGGGTCATCACTTGAAGCCCGGCGCCAAGCTTAAAGACGGTGGGTGTCGTGGAATTGTCACGGCAGATGTCCTTAGTGTGAGGACTTAGTCGTGAGGCCAGCGCATCTATGTAGTAGCTTGAGAGGGGTTGATTGGGATGAGAGACGCAGGGCGGATCAACGCACAAGACAAGGGTTTAGACAGCTTCGGGCCCCGGGAAACATCATCCGGTAATAACCCTACATGCTGTTTGTGGCTAGGTCTCATTATGATCACGAGAGAGTCGCCGGCTCAGGCTCTCGGTGTTTAGCCCTAGAGATTATTTCTTGTTGCTTGTCCCTCTTTGGGGTGCCCTGCCCCTCCTTATATAAGTTAGAGGGGCGGGTTACATGTGGAGTCCTAGTAGGACTAGGACTAGTCTATCTTCTCTTACAAGTTAATTACAAGTCCGGGTCTTGCTTCCTCGTAGAGGAGATATTCGTCATCCCTTTCTTCTTAAGCCGGCCCATCATAACGTGAGCCGGCCTTCTGAGCCTTGGGCCCAGTCTTCTATCTGACCCGCCGTCGGGGTCATCCGTGAGTCGTCTGACAGTGAGTCGTCTGCCAGTGAGTCGTCTGACAGTGAGCCGCCAGACCCGTGAGTCTCCAGTCCTCCGGCAGGTCGCGGTGAAGCGCCAAGTCCGGCCGGGTCATACTTCCGGCCGGGTCATACCGCGGGGTATATCCATGTTAAACTAATCTGCAATATAAACACAAGAACAAATTTGACAGGTTGTGTTCCGGGTTAAATATTCTTTGTAAGCCGGCACTTGATCATCCTTAAGTCCTTGTCATCTTCCTTCTTGATATGTATCCATAATCTCATAGCAAATCTGTTTAGCAGATATGTTCAAATTTTGCCAATGCAAAAAATCCAGATACTTCCTTTGAAAATCCGGGTCAACAGGCCAGCTTCAGAGTCAATGTGCTGACATTGGTCTCTTGTTGAGAAATATTGTAAAAGATAATCCACTTGAGTCGGCTTTCAATACTCTGACTTGACAAAAATATTGGTCTTCAAATATTCAACTTATATTCAGCCGGCTTAAAGATATAAAACTTGTCGGTTTATGAGTACCAAAATTGCCGGGTTATAAAAGCTGATACTTCCGGGTCATGATTGTTGCCAATGCCGGTTCATGATTATTGATGACTCCGGGTTGTAGACACAGGGTCATAATGATTGGTGACGGCGGGTCAATCTGGTTTGCTCAAAACAAAGAATTTGAAAATATTTCTTCGATAATAATATAATACCTGTAGCCCCCAAGTCTTGAGGAGAACAAAGTGATGGCTTAAGACTTGCTTCAATATAAATGCTGCCACTTTGAAGAAATCCATATTGTTCATCTCAGTCATTAGTAAAAACTGAATACTCCATATTACGTAGCCCCCAAGTGCCGGGTTGTCATGCTTGCAGCAACCTGGGACTTGTAATTGCCTCATGCTCATATAAACTTCAACCGGTGTAGCCCCCAAGGGCCGGGTCAGTAAGATATTACCGAGCTGGGACTTTGTATATGATTTATTGATAATAACAGTATATGATGTAATCTCCACCATGGGGCTTGAACCCACGTCCACAAGGTTAAGAGCTTTGTACTCTACCAACTGAATAGTGGATCTTTCAATATAATGGATTAAGGCTTGTGTACCTTGAATTTTCGACAGGAGCAATTGGTAGCCCCTAAGGGCCGGCTCATTACAATGTGACGAGTCGGGTCTTCAATAGGATGAGCAAAAAATGACTTTGCATTAGCCCCCAAGTGCCGGGTCGTAAGCCTGCAGCGACTCAGGACTATTCTTTCCATTGTAGAATAAATCATATCCATTGATAAAATAATAGCCATTGCGCCAAAGCGACTTTGAATACCTCATCTGTTGATAAGTTAATCTGGAGTTTAAATACCCGGCAGCTCTTGGCCGATGGCGACTTAATACGCCTCCATTGTAAGCCAAAATTTTTACAACCCGGCGGCTTATAGCCTTTGAGAAAACCAATTTCAATCTTTGATGATGGGCTTGAACTTAATCATTTATGTAAGTCATATCCCTGTAAATCCTGCACAGAGTTTAAACAACATATGCCCTGGCGACTTAACGTTAAAATCCAGGGCGGGTAACCACCCAAATGTAGTCTTATCCTGCACACAAGTAGATCACAAGATCCCTTGGCGGTTTACCGCAGGGCGGGTCATAATATCTCACATATAACCACTGTGATATTGAATTTGTACTGCCGGTTTACATGACCTGTGCAGTAAGGGTGATAACCCAATCTTGATACGCGCATGATTCCAATGGCGCAATTCAAAACATACCGGCGGCTTAAAGTCCATAGCCAGGGCCGGTTTAAACATAATCATGTATAAACAATATCATACCTGTGATATTGAATTGTACTGCCGGCTTATGATACCTGTGCAGTAAGTGTGATAACCGAATCCTTAGAAGTCAATGCTTCCACATAGATGATGATTGTCATAAGCCGGCGACTTATCATCAAAAATCAAGCCGGGTTAAATAGCAACCACTCATATACACTTTAGATATGATCAAAAGAGCTTCAAATAAAATCCGAAAACTGTTTGCAAAAAGATACTTCAAAAATTTTGAGGCTTCTGATTCGAATACGATCAGAAAACCGTCCCAAAGGGGTTAAGCTAAGATTCGAATACGATCATATAGCCCCCAGTGGCTTTGGCGTTGCCGATCAAGAGGGTACCGACAGCTATGTTCTCTTTGGTTCGAATACGACCTATGTTTGAACAGGAAGCCCCCAAATGACCTTGAGAGTTGTTTAACGACGCTGATTCGAATACGATCCACGTCGGTTCCCAAAGGGGGTTGAGCTATGGTTCAAATATGACCAAGAAACTCCCCAATGAGCTCGGCAGTGTGCCGATCAAAAAGGGTATCGACAGCTATGTTCTCTTTGGTTCGAATACGACCTATGTTTGAACAGGAAGCCCCCTAGTGATCATGATAAGATAAGCAGTAAGGTGGGATACCCATGTTTGAACCGCGCATCATGACAGCAAGCTCTTTTTGGCACCCTTTAATCTTTCTGAGAACTCATACTTGAGCCGGATTTTGAACCGGATTTGAAAGCTTCAAAGCTTTGTGGTAAATAAATTTCCCTTGAACCGGTTTTTAAACCCGATATTAAGAGCTTCAGTGCTTTGTGGGAGAGAGATGTCTCTTGAGTCGGGTTTTTAACCGGAATCCTTTCTTTTTAAGCCGGAAATTTTCTGATAGCCTTTAAATTTTTCACCAGTATGGCGGTAGCCTCCGGGACCGGGTTGTCTTCCCTCCAATGACCCGGAGTTCTTGAATCTGCTCAAACTAGCAACATTTACAGAGTCATGTCATCATAGCCCCCGAGTCTTAAGACTACTCGAGGAGTTGGCTTGAGACTCTCCATATTTGACCGTGGTATAAACCGGTATGAGTCATTCAACAGCTCAGTGATATAATAATCCCTTTAGTAGTAGACAATTTGTCCTGCATTGGAGAACTTGCAAACCAGAGTAATTGCTCTTTTAATGAAAGCAATATGAAATATAAAAACATACTGAATGGATTTCACCTGATATGTTAAACCGGAAATTATCCACCGCGGAGTTGATGATCACCACGGTGAAACTGAAATCAATCACGATCAAGTCGGCCGCGGGAGCAGACAGATGAGCCAGCAGCGGCGTCGTAAGCCGGCGCGGACGAGAGAGTCGGCCGCGGGAGCAGACAGATGAGCCAACAGCAGCGTCGTAAGCCGGCGCGGACGAGAGAGTCGGCTGAGTTGTCCGGACGACAAATGATTTATGCATGACGTCCGTAGATAATCTCCAGTAATTTCAATGGCGATTTAAGCCCTTTCTGGTCCGCTTGTCCATACTGGAATATTTGCATTTGATGCTTCTGGTGTAACACTAGCTCCACCTTTTCTTTTTTCTTTTTTTTCTTTTTTTTTCTTTGCCGACAGGCTCCGCTCGTGTCCATTGGACAGTGCCAAAATCAGTGTTGCGCTGTAGCTTTATCATGCCAGAGAAAAAATAACCAACAACAGCAAAACAGTGATCTGATGTGATTCCTAATCACTTATTATGTGACCCCTTGTCACGCTTTGGCTTTAATCTTCTTCCTGGTGTATGATGGCCCCCTTTGGAAATCGTGCCAAACCCTGATGATAATTGTACCAATACATTTAGTTTATTCGTGGGACCATGTCTGATCATGGAGAACTCACGGGACTGCAGCCTCTTTCTTTTCTTTCTCAACTTCCCAATCCGTTCCCTGCTTTCCTTTCTTCAGAAAATAGCCCGCAGCTTTCAGGTGAACATGCAAGGGCGCAACAGGAGGTGCGGCATAGCAGGTTGAAGCGCTATACGGGCAAAAAACAGTTACTCGCGCTGGCAGCCGACAGGTTGGTACAGCGACTTTGAAGGTAGCGGTGAGTTGGCTCCACGGTGATGAAGCAGCTCAGAGGCAAAGACGGCTCGACGCGTAGTGACTCATGGCGCAGCGGAAAAGCAGCCAGGCAGCGGCTTATGGCGCAACAGAAGAAGCGGTCGACGGACTGCTCTGCGGTAGCTTGAGGCCATGGCGGCAGGTCGCGAGGGAGTCCAGCAGGTAACCGGCGACGAGCAACCTGACAGCCAACAGAAGCGGAGCCAGCGGGCTTGGAGCACCGTGAAGGGGACAATTCATGCAGCTCAAAGCAGAAACAACAGCAGGCGTAGGCACGGCATCGTCATTCGCCCGGGTGGCTTGTGCGATGCTCGGGTGATAGGCACGCGAGCGCGGACATAAGGCCAAGGCGGCGACTTAGATGCGAGCGACACGGCGGCGAGGGCGGCTCGGAGTGGAGTTGACCCGGAGGAGAGGAACGAATCCCGGTTTGAGCAGCAAAGGGCGGCGACTTTAGCGCAGGGCCGTAGTGGCCATGGTGAGGCCAGGCGGACGAGCACTTTTGGAGCCGGCTCACGTGAGGTCGTAGACGTGACGGCGGCAATTTGATGCGGATGCAGAGTGGGGCCCAAGGCAACTTGATCGGGGCGGGTCACGGCGGAAGCTGGTTCCAGCGGCGAAGGCCTCAGCAACAGGGTTTAACTTCTTACCGCAGTCCAATCCCTTTTCCATGTCGTACACGTAGAGGCGGAGCCATGGTCGTGAGGAACGGCAGCGCGCCGGTGAGCCCGCAGCGATGGCTCATCGCATGGCGGCAGTTCACAACAAGCGAGGCGGGTCACAGCAGGGCCCGAGCTGGGCGGCTCAGCAGACGAGCACCGCAGGTGCGGTGGCGCATCAACGAGGTCAGCCTGGTGGCAAAGACGCGCCGGCGGGTTGGAGAAGAACGGCTCAACAGCGGGGCGGACCACAGTGACCCAGAGGCGACTTGGTGAGGCAGGGTCCGGGTTGTAATCGGAGACAGGCGACTCAAGGTGGTCCTCCACAATCCGGAGGCAAGGCACGGCAGCTCAGCGCTTAACACCACGGCGGAAGCGATTCGAGGTCGGGTCAACTCGGCCTGGACGAGGTAAGTCCGATGCAGAGGTGTGGCCAGGGCGATTTGAGGCGCTGGACCGCAACAGAGACGGCTCAGCAGGGCCAGCTCAGAGGCAGGGCAAGGTGAGGCTCGACGGTTGAAGGTGCGCCGGCGAGGACCGGCCATGGAGGTCACGGCAGAGGCGGATACAACCACGCCGATGAGACAAAGGCCACGGCGTGTCAGCGCCGGTCCGATACAGCCGTGATAGTTGCGGTCTTTTTTTTCAGAAGCGCGCAAGGACAACTCGGAGTCCATATCCTCCTTGGTCATAGATAACTTTCCCCTTTTTTCTCTACAACTTTTACTGGTTTGACTCGGATACGGGCATGACTTGATACGCCCGCTACAGTCGACGAAATCGATCTGTTCTTCATCTCGGCGGATTACAAGTCACCGCAGTTGACGTTAAGCTCCACAGATTGTAAATCTAAATTGATGAACTTGAAGCTTTGAAGCTGATGCTAGTTTTTCCAAGCCGGCTCTTCTTCATCCGGAAAATTGTGAACTCTCAATCCCTAGAAGAGATCCCTCCAAGAACTCAACACCACCGTGTGCACGCCCCACGGTGGGCGCCAACTGTCATGGAATTGTCACGGCAGATGTCCTTAGTGTGAGGACTTAGTCGTGAGGCCAGCGCATCTATGTAGTAGCTTGAGAGGGGTTGATTGGGATGAGAGACGCAGAGCGGATCAACGCACAAGACAAGGGTTTAGACAGCTTCGGGCCCCGGGAAACATCATCCGGTAATAACCCTACATGTTGTTTGTGGCTAGGTCTCATTATGATCACGGGAGAGTCGCCGGCTCCGGCTCTCGGTGTTTAGCCCTAGAGATTATTTCTTGTTGCTTGTCCCTCTTTGGGGTGCCCTGCCCCTCCTTATATAAGTTAGAGGGGCGGGTTACATGTGGAGTCCTAGTAGGACTAGGACTAGTCTATCTTCTCTTACAAGTTAATTACAAGTCCGGGTCTTGCTTCCTCGTAGAGGAGATATTCGTCATCCCTTTCTTCTTAAGCCGGCCCATCATAACATGAGCCGGCCTTCTGAGCCTTGGGCCCAGTCTTCTATCTGACCCGCCGTCGGGGTCATCCGTGAGTCGTCTGACAGTGAGTCGTCTGCCAGTGAGTCGTCTGACAGTGAGCCGCCAGACCCGTGAGTCTCCAGTCCTCCGGCAGGTCACGGTGAAGCGCCAAGTCCGGCCGGGTCATACCGCGGGGTATATCCCCGACAGTGGGCCAAAGATGGGCTTAAGACCTGGAGACGGCTTAAGGCCCGTAGTGATAAACCGCCGTATGGCGAGACTTGTAGTGTAAAACAAGAATAGTTGAGAGTCCGAGCCGGACACTTTTATGAGCCGGCCGGGACTCTGAGAGCTGCAGGGCGTCAACCTCTCTATATAAAGGGACGACCCGGCAGCGGTTCAAGGACAAGAAAGATCTCATCGAGAGCCAGGCATAGCAGTTAAGCTCCCTGGTCATCGAAACCCTAATCAATACCACCTCAACTGGACGTAGCCTTTTACCTTCACCGTAAGGGGCCGAACCAGTATAAACCCTCGTGTTCCTTGTCCCGTTAACCCCTTCAAGCTTCCTAGCGGCGATGGCTCCACGACTAAGTCCTAGCTTGAGGACATCTGCCGTGACAATTCCACGACAGTTGGCGCCCACCGTGGGGCCAGCGCACGGTGGATTTGAGTTCTTGAAGGGCAGCTTCGAAGGGCTCAAGGGATACGCTGTGGGCCGGATGACCAAGAGTCGTCGCGGCAAGCTCTACATCGACGATGCAAGCTGGGGCCCCGACGCCGGCTCAATCGAGTATGGATACCGAGTCCCCTTCGGCGGAATTCATGTTTTCATTGGCAAGATTGGTGAGCCGGGCCCAGAGCCGGATCTCTGCGCCGATCTCATCGAGACGGCTCAGCGCGCACGACCCGCCCGGGCCCTGCCTGCCTTGAGGCATGTTTTGTGGGATGTGTCCATGGAGGGCACTCTGACAGATATGGATCTGGTGATGAGACGGCCGCCGGCTCTGACGGCGAGTCGTCCACAGATGAGTCAAACTCGTTGTATCAACTTCAAGATGGTAGGCTCATGGGTTGTTCCGATGGTGACAGTATTCCAGACCCGTTTGAGCCGCCGAGCCGGGTCGGAATCTTCATGGCCGGTGCGCAGCCTGTTCAGAACCCTGCCGCTGGGGCAGGAAACCCGGTGCCCTCGCCGGCTCAGGTGCTGATGGATCTCACGGACAAGATGACGGCCCTGTTGACCGCCGCGGTTGACCCGGCGGATCAAGCTCAGCATGACGCGGAGGTGGCGTAGTTAAAGTTAGATCTAGTGAAAGCCAAAGAGGATCTGGCAGCAGAAGGGATCAGGATGGCGGCGGAGAGGGCGGCTCTCGACGCCCAAACTCAGTTGATTCAGGCACAGTCCTTCCGGCTCACGATGGATCAAAACGCGTCCAATGAGGTCATGAGAAGGAGGCATCAAAAAGCCCAATCTCGACTCCCTCCGGTTTACGATCCTCGAAACCTCTTCAACACGCCAGGTGCAGGGTCTAGTAACCCGCCAGGGATCATAGTGCCCGGGTCCGGAACCCCTGTTCAGCCACAAGTGATGGGGCCTCCCCGGGTGAACCCTGCCCCGCCTCAGTATGTGCCAATACCACCGGGTCATTATGCTAACCCGCTGGAGAACATGGTCGCCGCAGCAGCACGGCTGGCGGCCCTCCCAATTGACGGCGACTCTCCGACGGCTATTGAAACCCGCCGGGTCAGGGAACTCCTTCAGACAGCACTGGCGCAGCAAGAGGCATACTCTTACAGCCGGGACAGGATCCACTCGACCCCTCGTCCAGGCCGGATCCCGAGTTATAGCAGACACATGGTCTCAGCGACCGGCTCAAGTAACGTCCGATGCCATGACCCGCCCCCTGGCCATGGCCCGGTTCATAACGGAGCCTTTCACGCAGCAGACCAAGACAGAGCGCGACAAGAGGCGGAGCAGGTGCCTCAGTTGACGGCTTACCAGACTCCCCGGCTTATCCGACGACTTCCATCGACGTGGGTATCCCTACCAGGACTGGAGGTGTCCCTTGTTTAGTGCCAGCTCTCCGCAATGAGCGTCCACCCAAGGATTTCAAAGGCCCTAGGAAGGTGCCTAATTACACGGCTGACTTACAACCCGCAGCCTGGATCGAGAGTTATGAGATGGCCATGGAACTGCTGGAAGTCAGTGAAGCGGCAATGGCCAAGTACTTCACCATGATGTTAGATGGGACTGCCCGCACTTGGTTGAAAGGGCTACCACCGAATTCCATCGGGTCTTGGGCTGAGCTAAAATCCCGGTTCATCCAAAATTTCAAGGATACCTGTAGGCAGTCTATGTCAATTGTGGATTTGACTAACTGTAAGCAGCAGGAGGGTGAGTCTACGACACATTGGGTTCGCCGGGTTAAGGAGATAATACATTCATCTGATAAGATGGATGCCGGCTCTGCAGTCTTAATGTTAGAACAGAATTGTCGTTTCGTGCCCCTGAAGATGAAACTCGGGCGGCTTAAGCGCGACTGCAGTGATATGGGTACACTGATGGCGGCTCTCGTCAAGTACGCCGATTCTGATAGTACCAAGGACCCCGCTTCAGATGATGAAAGGACAGGGAAGGTAAAGAAGAACGACAATGGCAAGGGTTCCCAGCATAACCCGGGGAACCAAGGAGGTGGCAAGCGCAAGGCCGACGGCAGCCTAGAGTTCGTAGCCAATGCCAGCTCACAGGGTACTAACCAGCGACGCAAGGGGAGGCCCCCTCCCCGAGCCGGCGGGTCAGGCCCGACGCTGGAGCAACTGTTGAATGAGCCTTGTCCAAGGCATGGCTCTAGAGAGAAGCCAGCTACTCGTCTATGGAAGGATTGTGCAATCATGAAGGCCTTCAAAAATTCCAATGCCTTTAATGGCAACAATGGCCCGGGCGGTGGCTCAGGTGCCGGCGGTTTTCATGGCCCGGGCGGCGGCTCAAATTCTAATCCTCAGAACGGTCAAGGGGGCTTTAATCAGCAGTCTGGCCAGGGTCATCAACAGCAGCAGGGGGGTTATCAGACCAATCCAAAGCAGCTTAGCGGTGGACAGTATCATGTGTTTACCACCAGTCTGTGTAAGCGAGATCAGAAGCTTCATAAGAGGGATGTGAATGCTGTTGAGCCGGCGGTTCCACGCTACTTGCGGTGGTCTGAGCAGCCTATAGTGTGGAGTAGGGAGGATCACCCTCCCCGGGTGGATAATCCGGGTCACTTGGCCTTGGTGGTGGCTCCTCAGGTGGGAGGATATAAGTTCACTAAGGTGCTCATGGATGGAGGCAGCAGCATCAACATCCTCTATTATGAGACGTTCCGTCGTATGGGGTTGATTGATAAGAACCTCAACCACTATTTTCCATGGTGTGGTACCTGGTAAGTCGGCCTATCCAGTCGGCAAGATCGAGTTGGAAGTGGCCTTTGGAGATGAGCACAACTATAGGGTGGAAAAATTGACCTTTGAGGTGGTCAAGATAAGAAGTCCGTACCATGCCATATTTGGGCGGCCGGCTTACGCCAAGTTCATGGCACGGCCGTGTTACGTGTATTTACAGCTCAAGATGCCGGGTCATAATGGGACCATTACGGTTCACGGCAGCCGGAAGGTGGCCCTGGAGTGTGAGGAAGGCGATGCAGCTTATGCAGAATCTGTTTGCGCAACAGAGGAGTTGAAGTTTTACAAAGACAACATTGACCCAACAGATATGACCTCTCTGAAAAAGCCGACTACGGAGCATGAGCCGGCAATGAAATTTAAGTCGGCTGATGAGACTAAACTTGTTGATTTCGTTCCAGGAGATTCATCTCAGCAGTTTAGCATCAGTGCCAATCTGGATCCAAAATAGGAAAGCGCGCTCATCGAGTTCATCCGTGAGAATAGGGACATTTTTGCGTGGAAGCCGTCTGACATGCCAGGTGTACCTAGAGAACTCGCTGAGCACACTCTCAATGTTGATCCGAAATTTAAGCCGGTCAGGCAATTCCTTCGGCGGTTTAATGAAGAGAGGCGGAAAGCTATTGGTGAAGAGGTGGCCCGGCTCTTGGCGGCCGGGTTTATTGTTGAAGTCTTTCACCCAGAATGGTTAGCTAACCCGGTGCTCGTACTCAAGAAGAACGGCACCTGGCGGATGTGTGTGGACTACACGGACTTGAACAAGGCGTGTCCGGCTGATCCTTTCGCCCTTCCCCGTATTGATCAAATCATTGATGCTACGGCGGGTTGTGAGCGCTTAAGTTTCTTGGATGCTTATTCTGGATATCATCAGATTAAAATGGCGGTTAAGGACCAGGAGAAGACGGCGTTCATCACTCCCTTTGGAGCCTTCTGCTATGTGTCTATGCCCTTTGGACTCAAGAGTGCGCAGGCGACCTATCAGCGCTGCGTGCAGAACTGTCTTCATAACCAGATTGGGCGCAATGTTCATGCTTATGTGGATGATATAGTGGTTAAATCCAGGAAGGAGGAAACCTTGATAGATGATCTGAGGGAAACCTTTGATAATCTCCGGGTCTACAAGATGATGCTTAACCCGGCCAAATGTGTTTTTGGTGTTCCTGCAGGCAAGCTCTTGGGTTTCTTGGTTTCTAACAGAGGCATTGAAGCTAACCCAGAGAAGATCAAGGCCATCACCTCCCTGGCTAAGCCGGCGTGTATAAACGACGTCCAGCGCCTGGCGGGTCATATCGCTGCTTTAAGCCGTTTTATAAGCCGTTTGGGGGAGAAGGCCATGCCATTATATCAGTTGATGAAGAAAACTGATGACTTTGTCTGGAATGATGCAGCTGATACTGCTTTTGAGGATTTGAAGAGACAGCTGGCCGAGCCCCCAGTCCTTGCTGCTCCGGTTGACAAGGAGCCTTTATTGCTGTATGTAGCTGCTAACACCCGAGCCGTCAGTGTGGCCGTGGTGGTGGAGCGCAAGGAAGAGGGTAAGGAGCATCCGGTTCAGAGGCCGGTTTATTATGTCAGCGAAGTACTCATCGAGTCCAAGCAGCGGTATCCGCATTGGCAGAAACTTGTTTATGGTGTGTTCATGGCAAGCCGGAAGCTTAAGCATTATTTCCAGGGTCACCCCATCACTGTGGTCAGTTCTGCCCCCCTTGGAGATATCATTCAGAACAGGGAGGCCACAGGGAGAGTGGCTAAGTGGGCTATAGAGCTCGGACCTCATGGTCTGAAGTATGTGCCACGCACTACTGTTAAATCTCAGGCTTTGGTGGATTTCATCAATGATTGGACAGAGCTACAAGTGCCCGAACAGAAGCCGGATAATACATATTGGACTATTCACTTTGATGGGTCCAGGCAGTTGGAGGGCTCGGGGGCTAGAGTCGTATTGGCTTCCCCTAAGGGTGACAAGTTCCATTATGTGCTACAATTGATGTTTCCTTGTACCAACAATGCAACTGAGTACGAGGCCTTGCTCCACGGTCTTCGGATGGCTAAGGAGATGAGCTTGAGCCGGGTAAGGTGCTTCGGCGACTCAGACTTGGTGGCTCAACAAGTATCAGGAAAGTGGGACTCCAAGGACCCTCTCATGGCGGCTTATCGCCGTGAAGTTGAGGCCATTGCTGGGCACTTTCAGGGTTACCAAGTAGAGCACATCGATCGCAGGAAGAACAAGGTGGCTGATGCTTTAAGCCTGCTGGGCTCTCAGTGAAAGCCGGTGCCGCCTAATATTTTCCTGGACGTCCTGCATAACCCTTCTGTTAAGTTGCCTACAGAGGAAGACTTGGCTGTCCCTGACCCGGAGGCACGACTGGTGGCGGCTCTCCACATCATACCGGACTGGACAATGCCCTATCTGGCTTACATGACCCGGGGAGATTTGTCTGAAGATGAAACTTTGGCCAGACAAATAACCCGGCGGTCTAAGTCAATGATTGTTATCAATGGTGAGTTGCATCGCCGCAGTGTTAAGGGAGCGTTCCAGCGTTGTGTCTCCCCTGCGGAAGGTCAAGAGATCTTGCGTGAGATTCATGAAGGGGATTGTGGCCATCACGCCGGCTCAAAGTCTCTTGTGGGCAAGGCTTTTCGTCATGGTTTTTATTGGCTGACGGCTCATGCTGATGCGGAGGACTTGGTCAGTAAATGTGATGGTTGCCAAAGGTTCTCGCGACGGTCTCATGTGCCGGCTCAGGAGCTGAGGATGATCCCAATTACTTGGCCCTTTGCGGTCTGGGGGCTTGATATGGTTGGGCCTTTTAAAAGGTCCAAGGACAAGAAGACCCACCTCTTGGTGGCAGTTGACAAGTTTACCAAGTGGGTTGAAGCAGAGCCAGTTAGCAAGTGTGATGCAGCCACGGCAGTTCAGTTTATGAAAAAGGTGATCTTTCACTTTGGCTTTCCACACAGCATTATAACTGACAATGGTACCAATTTATCCAAAGGCGCCATGGAGGAGTTTTGTCAATGAGAGCATATTAGACTTGATGTTTCATCAGTGGCTCACCCTCAGTCCAATGGTCAAGCTGAGAGGGCTAATCAGGAGATTCTGAAAGGCATCAAACCCCGGCTTTTGGTCCCTTTCCAACGGACGCCGGGTTGTTGGGTGGAGGAGTTACCCTCCGTGTTATGGAGCATCAACACTACTCCTAACAGGTCTACAGGTTTCACGCCTTTCTTCATGGTTTATGGAGCGGAAGCAGTCCTCCCCAGTGACATCCGTCATGACTCGCCTCGAGTGGCGGCTTATGTTGAGATGGATAATGAACAGGCGCGCCAGGATGCTCTTGACTTGTTGGACGAACAACGTGATGTGGCAGCAGCTCGCTCAGCGATTTACCAACAGGACCTGCGCCGTTATCATAGTCGCCGGGTTAAATCCCGGGTCTTTCAGGAAGGCGATCTGGTGCTCCGGCTCATCCAAGATCAAACAGATGCGCACAAGCTATCCCCGCCTTCGGAAGGGCCCTTTGTGGTCAGCAAGAATTTGCACAACGGGTCATATTACCTCATTGACATTCGGGAGCACAAAGATTCACGTAAGTCGGAGGAAGAGACCCATCGGCCGTGGAACATAGCTCAGCTTCGGCCTTATTACACTTGAGCCACCGGCTCTCATAATGTACATATTTCTCTAAGCCATGTATATATTATGATAAGCAATAAAGCAGGACCTCTGTCCTTTTTTCTCCTCCAAAGATGAATGTGTTGTTTTCATTACAAGATCATGTGATAACTTGAAGGAGGATCCGGCTTATGATCGTATTCGAATCTAGCCATACACAATATAGTCATTTGGGGGCTTCCTGTTCAAACATAGGTCGTATTCGAACCAAAGAGAACATAGCTTTCGATACCCATTTGATTGGCAAAGTGCCGAGCTCATTGGGGAGTTTTCTTTGATCATATTTGAATCATAGTTTAACCCCTTTGGGAACCGACGTGGATCGTATTCGAATCAGCGCCGTTAAACAATTCTTAAGGTCATTTGGGGGCTTCCTGTTCAAACATGGGTCGTATTCGAACCAAAGAGAACATAGCTGTCGGTACCCTCTTGATTGGCATCGCCACACCCACTGGGGGCTATATGATCGCATTCGAATCCTAGCATAACCCCTTTGGGACGGGTTTCTGGTCATATTTGAACCAGAAGCCCCTAAGTTCTTCGGATTTATAGTGAGTTCTTCTGATTATTTCAGGTGTGCACGGCGGGTCTCACTTTGCCGGCTTAACTTTGATTTATAGTACTAGTCGAATATAATCGGTGTTATTAAGACTGGTAAACCGGAATTGAGGTACCAACCTTATTACCCGGGTTATCTAAGCCGGAAGTGTGCTTGCAGGCCGATAAGTGTGTTATTACGGCTATATTAAGGACATAATTGAGGACCAGTCTTTTTTGATTCATATTCCGGGTTATATATCTAAAACTATGATTCTCAGTGCGGTAAGCTGCCTAGAGACTTGTGATTTGTCCTTCTATGCAGGATAGTTAAAGGCAACTATTTGAGCTTAAGGAAAATGAATGATCGATTATGACCCGGGGAAATATAAAGGAGACAACTTCAATGGACTTCAGCATTCAACGCGTGCACGATGGCACGGCAAAGTTAAAGTGTTGGTCCTACTCTATTACAAGACTCATCGAGTCCAAAAGGGTGAAGCATTGTTTAATAAGCCGCCTGCAGAGTTACGATGCTTGCTGAGTTGAAGTCTCCGGCTCATCCCTCTCCTTTCCTCCGGCTGTTCCCAAGACCTGGAAAGTTGACGACTTCCAGTCAATGCCGCTCAGAGCTTCAAATTGAGCTTCCTCGTCAATTAACCCAGCCGGGTCAATCTCCGGGGCGAAGGTGTGCTTACGAGCTGGCGGGACTAAGCTGATAGCTTCATAACGCAGAGTGGGGATCCTCTGATTTTCTGCATTGTAACCCGGCTGGTACTTGGTCAGATCTGTGTCGTTTCCAATGAGGGTGGCCACCAGGCGCACGATCTTCACGCAGGCTGCAAAGTCCCTTTGGTCGAAGGGTGTGTCGTCTTCCTTCAAACTGGGATAGCCGAGGGCAATGTCCGCCGGGTCTAACTCTGGAAGGAACGCCTTGGCCCAGCTCAGAGCGGCGATAGCTCCGGCTCTTGCAGAGGCCCGCCGCAGCTCTTGGACACGTTGGGGAAGAACGGCAAGCCGGCGAAGAACTTCCGCCAGATGAGTCGGCACCTCATTGGATAGGGCCACCACGGCCAAGGCGCGCTGTGACCCGGTGTAGAGTTGCTCCACCAGGGTGTACACGGCCTTCAACTTGGTCACCACGCTTTGGTTGAGGTTGGCGCTTCTGGGACCTGTGTAACAGAGTAAGATGAGCCGCCGGCAATGATGGGTTATGAGACATAAAAATTTTAAACTGGACGAAAGCCGGTGGAATGACTTACCGAAGATTGCGGCAACCATCTGGGACACTTGGCGTTTTAAGCCGGAGAGTTCGGCGGTCTTCTCTGTCAGAGCCTTCTCCGCCTGTTCGGCCCGGTTCACCAGAGTAGCCTTCTCTTCGGCCCAAGCTTTCCGTTCAGCATCAAAGTCTGTCTTCAGCTTTTCTTGCGCAGCAATACTGGACACAAATTTGGCATTGGCCTTCCGGGTCTCAGTTTCTTGCGTCCTCAGCCGGGTCTTCAGATCGGAGATGTCAGCTTCAAACTTCTTGCAAGCAGCCTGCATAATTTCCGGGTTATAGGATGAACAGTTATTATGCAATTTTAAAGTCCCAAGCACTTTCCAAGCAAAGACACTTGGCACTTGGGGGCTAATGCATATCGAACGTTTATATTTACAAATTGCCGGTTCAAGCGAGTAAGCCGGACCTTAAGTCTACAACATATTCTATCATAAGTCGTAGACTTGGGGGCTAGAGTATGGTAAGAATAACATGATAACTATACAGTAAGCAAGAAGAAAGAAGAGTAGTACCTCAGACTTCTGCTGAATCTGGTTCACCATGCCGATCTCTACATCCCGGCTCTTGTGCACTTGGCTGACATAGCCGGAGACGATCTCTCCGATGTTCAGATTGGCGTAGTCGGTGAGGTCCAGATTAACCCGGCGGTGCTGTAGCAACTCCTCCTTGGCGGAGCACTTGGCCAATACAGTAGGTCTCCCCGGCTCAACAAACTCCGTCCGGGTGATTACCACGTCTGGGTCATTGACCGGCTGAGCCGAGCTGGAGGTCTCCGGGTTAGCAGAAGCTTCTGCAGTTGCCTTGTCGGTTGGAGCGGTGGCTTCGGGAGCGGAGGCAGCTGGCAGTTCTTGAGCTGCTACCTCCGGTTCAGGCAAGTCCGGCTCTTCGACCGGCTTGGTCTTCTTCGCCCTCTTGGTGAGTTTTGCCTGGGCACTGAAAAGACAAAAAGGTTAAGTACAAAAGTATAAGTAAAGGTAAGTACAACATGAGATGATCATCGTTACCCGGGCACGGTCTTGAAAGCCGGCAGGTTCGATTGCATAGAGTCGCCAGAGGAGGGGGAAGTTTCCTGATAGTTTGAATCGGAAGAATTGAGCGGTTGACGTATAACACCCGCCAAAGGATGAAAAGGGTACAAGTTGGAGAGAACCTCGGTTCGGTGTTTGCTCGATGCGTTGGGTAAGCCGGAGGAGAGGTCAGCGTCCTTGTTGGTCCGGGTGTGCCGCCGGCTCTCATGAGTCTGTTGCTTCAAAAGAAATTGAGGATCTTGATAAGCTAAAGGATGTGAAAATCTTACTTTTCGGGTTACCCTTCGGACTTTCAGCCTTGGTAAGGGCTCCGAGTCGGAGGAAAGTGTCATTACCTCTTCAACCACCGGGTTACTTGCTCCGGTGTCATCCTGTTGATGAACAGTATTGATAAGGTGGACAGAAATAAACAAATAAATACAACAAGAGATTACAGGTTCAGGGGTTACCTCTGACTCGGAGTTGTCGCTTAGTTGCAGCAGCTCTGAAGCAGTAGGCCTACTTCCCTTCTTGGGGGGAGCGGCTCTCTTGGCGGCTTTCTTAGCCTTCCTGGCCTTCTTGGCCGCCTCATGGTCATATTTGACCTTCCAGAATTTGTCATCAGCCTGAAAAATACAATGATGATTTCTTAAAAATTCAGGTGAAGGATATCTACAGAAAAAGATAAAATGTTCAGATCAGCGGCTTACCGCTGGGGCTGGGTTGGTCTTGCAGAAGGGGGCTAGCCCGGTCCTCCCGCAGTCTGCCAAGCTCTCATTTAAAAGGGCCTTGGTCATGTCTTCAGCAACGTCTTCAGGAAGATCGTTGCGGCTGTGTCGCAGGGGGTCATCTTTTCGGCCTGTGTATTCACACATTAAGCCGGGGCGGCGGCTCAAGGGGATCACCCGCCACGAGATCCAGACCCGGACCAGATCAATTCCGTTGAGACCATTGCCCAGGAGAGCCTTGATCTTGTTGATGGTGGGGAGCAGAGGTTGGCGCTCCGCTTGAGTTAACTTGTCAGACAGAGGATGAGTTGGTTCCAGACGTGAAGGCCGAAAGCCGGGCAGCGGGCTCTCGTCAGCCGGCGACGTGTCTTGGCAGTAGAACCACGTCTGGTTCCAGTCCTTTGGGTGACTTGGCGGCTCGGCATAAGGGAAAAGGCAGTCTCTTCGTCGCTGAATGGAGATGCCGCCAAGTTCCAAGCTTGGCCCGTTGGCGCACTCATTCTGACGGTTCAGGTAGAAGAGCTCTCTGAAGAGCAGCAGGCTGGGCTCCTCTCCAAGGTAGACTTCGCAGAACACTTGGAAGTTGCATATATTGGACACAGAATTGGGTCCTATGTCTTGTGGTCGCAGGTCAAAGAAATTCAGCACGTCTCTAAAGAACTTTGAGCCGGGCGGTGCGAAGCCCCGGCTCATATGATCCGCAAAAACTACCACCTCCCCGTCCTTTGGCTGTGGTCTCTCCTCTGATGGGTCGGGGGCACGGTAGGACATGACGTCCTTCTTGGGCAGATAACCCGACTTCACAAAGTCCGCTAAGGTCTCGTCGGTGACGTTGGACCTCATCCAATTGCAAGTGATGGGAGCTTTGGGAGCTTTGGGAGGCATGGTGAAAGTCGGAAGCCTATGATAAAAGGAAACACGCCCGGTTTAATTATAAGCCGGAGGAAATTTACAGTTCAATGTTAAAGTGGCGGCTTATGGAGGGGACTAATGACATATATCTAGGTGCATCGGGTTATCTAAGCCGCTGGAGGTATTAAGAATAATTCGATTGTCTACGACCTTGTCACAGATAAGCCGAAAAGTTTTATGGCACATGGCCTCCTTTGAGCCGGAAGGTTCTACGGTGCGTGGTTTCTTTAAGCCGGAAATGTAAACCGCCATGGCTTAACGGGTGCAGTTTTTTACTAAGTGTGGTGAAAACAGGTTTCACACGTTGCAGTAAATAATTTGGATCAAAACGGTCGGCAAAAAGGAAAGTTTCTAGACCTAAAAACAGATGCAAAGGAAGTTCTTGGGCTCGAACGGAGCCTTTATGCAGTGAAAAGGGATCTATTTGCATTTGAAATGGGTGATAAACAGCTGCCCCGTTGGTTCTATACTGTCTTAAGATCAAGAAGAGGCAGTAAAAATGAAAACTACCAGGAACTCGTGGGCGACGGCGAAGAACGGGAAGAACAGCAGGAGCTTAACGTAGATCTATCCTACGAGGAGGAAGGAACTTACGGATGCAGGGGTTCGCCGTGGTTCTCTGGACGGTTCAGGGTGATGCAGCGGCCAAGGATGACGAGGATGCAGAGCTCTGTTGCGGCGGCGGCGGCGGAGCTCGAGCAGCACGAAGCAGCGAGAGGAAGGAGACGACAGAAGGGGGAGAATGAGAAAGACCCGAGGGTCGGGCTATTTATAAGGCCAGACTCATAAGTGGGCGCGAGAAACGAGGAGGCCACGGCGCGGTTATCTCGCCCGAGAGGCGCCTCGATTTTCGGGATGGCAGTAAAGATAAGATCCGTTGTGGATCTGGTGGAATAAAAAATGGACTTAATGGAAGATGACATCACGGCGGATTACCCGGAGTCCAGAGGATGACGTCACGCCGGGTTATGGCCTTCACACAATTGTAAGCCGGAGATTTTCTGTCGAAAGAATTGAAGATTGACACGAGCCGGCTCAAATCAATCTGGGGCCTAATGTTGAGGATATAAACCTTAGAGTCACCCGCCAGAAAGGGCCGCGTTACTCATAAGGGTCATCACTTAAAGCCCGGCGCCAAGCTTAAAGACGGTGGGCCAAAGATGGGCTTAAGACCCGGAGACGGCTTAAGGCCCGTAGTGATAAACCGCCGTATGGCGAGACTTGTAGTGTAAAACAAGAATAGTTGAGAGTCCGAGCCGGACACTTTTACGAGCCGGTCGGGACTCTGAGAGCTGCAGGGCGTCAACCTCTCTATATAAAGGGACGACCCGGCAGCGGTTCAAGGACAAGAAAGATCTCATCGAGAGCCAGGCATAGCAGTTAAGCTCCCTGGTCATCGAAACCCTAATCAATACCACCTCAACTGGACGTAGCCTTTTACCTTCACCGTAAGGGGCCGAACCAGTATAAACCCTCGTGTTCCTTGTCCCGTTAACCCCTTCAAGCTTCCTAGCGGCGATGGCTCCACGACTAAGTCCTAGCTTGAGGACATCTGCCGTGACAATTCCACGACAGTACCCCCTTGTAAAACTCAAGGCAAGGTACACAATAGGTCTGGTACACAACATGACATACTTTATAGAACCTATGGCTGAGGCATAGGGAATGACTTTCATACTCTCTCTATCTTCTATCGTGGTCGGGTTTTGAGTCTTACTCAACTTCATACCTTGCAACACACACAAGAACTTTTTCTTTGACTGATCTATTTTGGACTTCTTCAAAATTTTGCCAACGTATGTTCTTTGTGAAAGTCCTATTAAGCGTCTCGATCTATCCCTATTGATCTTAACGCCCAATACATAAGTAGCTTCACTGAGGTCTTTTCATTGAAAAAATTCTTATTCAAGTATCCTTTTATGCTATTCAAAAATTCTATATCATTTCCAATCAACAATATTTCATCCACATATAATATTAGAAATGCTACAGAGCTCCCACTCACTTTCTTGTAAATACAGGCTTCACTTCAAGTCTGTATAAACCATATGTTTTGATCACCTTATCAAAGCGTATATTACAACTCCGAGATGCTTGCACCAGTCCATAGATGGATCGCTGTAGCTTGCACACTTTGTCAGCACCTTTAGGATCGACAAAACCTTCTGGTTGCATCATATACAACTCTTCTTTAAGATATCCATTAAGGAATGTTGTTTTAACGTCTGTTTTCGAGATTTCATAATCATAAAATGCGGCAATTGCTAACATGATTCAGACAGACTTAAGCATCGCTACGGGTGAGAAAGTCTCATCATAGTCAACCCCATGAACTTGTCGAAAATCTTTTGCGACAAGTCGAGCTTTGTAGACAGTAACATTACCATCATCGTCAGTCTTCTTCTTGAAGATCCATTTATTCTCAACGGCTTGCCGATTATTGGGCAAGTCCACCAAAGTCTACACTTTGTTCTCATACATGGATCCTATCTCAGATTTCATGGCCTCAAGCCATTTATCGGAATCTGGGCTCATCATAGCTTCTTCATAGTCCGTAGGTTCGCCATGGTCTAGTAACATGACTTCCAGGACAGGATTACCGTACCACTCTGGTGCGGAACATGCTCTGTTCGACCTACGAGGTCCAGTAGTAACTTGATTTGAAGTTTCGTGATCATCATCATTAGCTTCCTCTCTAGTTGGTGTAGGCATCACAGGAACAGATTTCTCTGATGTGCTACTTTCCAATTCGAGAGAAGGTACATTTACCTCATCAAGTTGTACTTTCCTCCCACTCACTTCTTTCCAGAGAAACTCCTTCTCTAGAAAGGGCCCATTCTTAGCAACAAAGATTTTGCCTTCGGATCTGTGGTAGAAGGTATACCCAATAGTTTCTTTCGGGTATCTTATGAAGACGCACTTCTCCGCTTTGGGTTCGAGCCTATCAGGCTGAAGCCTTTTGACATAAGCGTCGCATCCCCATAATTTTAAGAAACGACAACTTAGGTTTCTTGCCAAACCACAGTTCATACGGTGTTGTCTCAACAGATTTAACGGTGCCCTATTTAACGTGAATGCAGTTGCCTCTAATGCATAGCCCCAAAACGATAGTGGTAAATCGGTAAGAGACATCATAGAACACACCATATCCAATAAATTACGGTTACGATGTTTGGACACACCATTATGATGTGGTGTTCCAGATGGCGTGAGTTGTGAAACTATTCCACATGGTTTTAAATGAAGGCCAAACTCGTAACACAAATATTCGCCTCCGCGATCAAATTGGAGAAACTTTATTTTCTTGTTACGATGATTCTCCACTTCATTCTGAAATTCTTTGAACTTTTCAAATGTTTCAGACTTGCGTTTCATCAAGTAGATATGCCCATACCTACTCAAATCATCTGTGAAGGTGAGAAAATAACGATACCCGCCGCGTGCCTCAATACTCATCAGACTGCATACATCGGTATGTATTATTTCCAATAAGTCAGTAGCTCGCTCCATTGTTCCGGAGAACTGAGTTTTAGTCATCTTGCCCATGAGGCATGGTTCACAAGTATCAAATGATTCATAATGAAGTGATTCCAAAAGTCCATTTGCATGGAGTTTCTTCATGCGCTTTACACCAATATGACCTAAACGGCGGTGCCACAAATATGTTGCACTATCATTATCAACTTTGCATCATTTGGCATCATTATTATGAATATGTGTATCACAACAATTGAGATTCAATAAACCATTCACCTTGGGTGTATGACCAGAGAAGGTTTTATTCATGTAAACAGAACAACAATTATTCTCTGACTTAAATGAATAACTGTATTGCAATAAACATGATCTAATCATATTCATGCTCAACGCAAACACCAAATGACATTTATTTTAGGTTCAACACTAATCCCGAAGGTAGAGGGAGTGTGGGATGGTGATCGTATCAACCTTGGAATCATTTCCAACACACGTCGTCACCTAGCTTTTAACTAGTCTCTGCAACTCCTGTTTTGAGTTACTAATCTTAGCAACTGAACCGGTATCAAATACCCAGGGGTTACTTCGAACACTAGTAAAGTACACATCAATAACATGTATATCAAATATACCTTTGTTCAGTTTGCCATCCTTCTTATCTGCCGAGTATTTGGGGAAGTTCCACTTCCAGTGGCCATTTCCTTTGCAATATAAGCACCCAGTTTCAGGCTTGGGTCCAGCTTTGGGCTTCTTCCCGGGAGTGGCAACTTGCTTGCCATTCTTCTTGAAGTTCCCTTTCTTTCCCTTGACCTTTTTCTTGAAACTAGTCGTCTTGTTAACCATCAA
This sequence comes from Aegilops tauschii subsp. strangulata, assembly GCF_002575655.3. NCBI lineage: Eukaryota > Viridiplantae > Streptophyta > Magnoliopsida > Poales > Poaceae > Aegilops > Aegilops tauschii. The sequence continues at coordinate 393,843,528 of NC_053041.3, read as the reverse complement.
CACTTGTCTTTCTTGATTTCTACCTTCGCCGATTTCAGCATCGCGAAGAGCTTGGGAATTGGTTTTGTCATCCCTTGCATATTATAGTTCATCACGAAGTTCTAGTAGCTTGGTGATAGTGACTAGAGAACTCTGTCAATCACTATCTTATCTAGAAGATTAACTCCCACTTGATTCAAGCGATTGTAGTACCCAGACATTCTAAGTACACGCTCACTGGCTGAGCTATTCTCCTCCATCTTGTAGGCAAAGTACTTGTCAGAGGTCTCATACCTCTCAACACAGGCATGAGCCTGAAATACCTATTTCAGCTCTTGGAACATCTTATATGTTCCATGGCGTTCAAAACATCTTTGGAGCCCCGATTCTAAGCCATAAAGCATGGCGCACTAAACTATCAAGTAGTCATCATACCAAGCTTGCCAAACGTTCATAACATCTGCATCTGCTCGTGCAATAGGTCTGTCACCTAGCGGTGCATCAAGAACATAATTCTTCTGTGCAGCAATGAGGATAATCCTCAAATCATGGACCCAGTCCGTATCATTGATACTATCATCTTTCAACTTATTTTTCTCTAAGAACATATCAAAGAATAGTGGAACTACGTTGCGAGCTATTGATCTACAACATACATATGCAAATACTATCAGGACTAAGTTCATGATAAATTAAGTTCAATTAATCAAATTACTTAAGAACTCTCACTTAAATAGACATCCCTCAAGTCATCTAAGTGATATGTGATCCAAATCAACTAACCCATGTCCGATCATCACGTGAGATGGGGTAATCATCAATGGTGAACATCTCTATGTTGATCATATCTACTATATGATTCAGGTTCGACCTTTCGGTCTCCAGTTTTCCGAGGCCATGTCTGTACATGTTAGGCTCGTCAAGTTTAACCCAAGTATTCTGCATGTGCAAAACTGTCTTACACCCGTTGTATGTGAACGTAGAGTCTATCACACCCGATCATCACGTAGTGTCTCAACATGAAGAACTGTAGCAACGGTGCATACTCCGGGAGAACACTTTTACCTTGAAATTTAGTGAAGGGATCATCTTATAATGCTACCGCCATACTAAGCAAAATAAGATGCATAAAATATAAACATCACATCCAATCAAAATATGTGACATGATATGGCCATCACCATCTCGTGCTTTTGATCTCCATCTCCAAAGCATCGTCATGATCTCCATCGTCACCAGCTAGACACCTTGATCACCATCATAGCGTCGTGGTCGTCTCGCCAATTATTGCTTCTACAACTATTGCTAACGCATAGTGATAAAGTAAAGCAATTACATGGCGCTTGCATTTCATACAATAAAGAGACAACCATAAGGCTCCTGCCAGTTGCCTATAACTTAGAAAACAATATCATCTCATACAATAACGTTTATCACATCATGTCTTTACCATATCACATCACAACATGCCCTGCAAAAACAAGTTAGACGTCCTCTACTTTGTTGTTGCAAGTTTTACGTGGCTGCTACGGGCTTCTATTAAGAACCGTTCTTACCTACGCATAAAACCACAATGGTGTTTCGTCAAGTTTGCTATTTAAACCTTCTTGAAGGACTGGCCATAGTCAAATTTGATTCAACTAAAGTAGGAGAAACAGACACCCGCCAGCCACCTTTATGCAAAACTAGTTGCATGTTTGTCGGTGGAACCGGTCTCATGTGCGTGGACATGTAAAGTTGGTCCGGGCCGCTTCATCCCACAATACCGCCGAATCAAAATAAGACGTTGGTGGTAAGTAGTATGACTATCACCGCCCACAAATCTTTGTGTTCTACTCGTTCATATCATCTACGCATAGACCTGGCTCATGATGCCACTGTTGGGAATCGTTGCATGGAAAACAATTTTTTTCTACGCACACGCAATGACCTATCAATGGAGATGCATAGCAACGAGGGGGAGAGTGTGCCTACGTACCCTCATAGACCGTAAATGGAAGCGTTTCACAACACGGTTGATGTAGTCGAACTTCTTCGCTCTTCAACCGATCAAGTACCGAACGCACGACACCTCCACGTTCTGCACACGTTCAGCTCGGTGACGTCCCTCGCCTTCTTGATCCAACAAGATGTCGAGGTAGTAGATGATTTCCGTCAGCACGACGGCGGTGAAGTGATCTCCGCAGGGCTTCGCCTAAGCACTACGAAAATATGACCGTGGGTGTAAACGATGGAGGGAGGCGCCGCACACGGCTAGGCAATTGTCTGGTGTGTGCTAGGCGCCCCCTCCTCATATATATAGGTGGCAGGGATAGGGGAGAGGCCAAGGGGCGCCCCAAGTAGGTCTGAATCCTACTTGGGCTCCTGCCCTTGGCCGCGCCCCCCTGCCATGTTTGTCGAAGGGGGAAGGAAAGAGGAGGAGAGGGAAGGAAGGGGGAATCCTATTCCACTCTTTCCTTTCCCTTCCCCTCTTTCCTTCAACTCCTAGGCCAGCCCATATGGGGAGCGCACCAGCACCTTGTGGCTGGTGTATTTCCCCTCTTGCCCCATAAGGCCCATATCTTTTGCCGGCGGTGCACGGAACCCCTTCCGGTGACCCGATAAGTACCCGGTAACCCCCGAAACACTTCCGGTGTCCGAATACCATCGTCCTATATATCAATCTTTACCTCTCGACCATTTTGGGACTCCTCGTCATGTCCGTGATCTCATCCGGGACTCCGAACAACATTCGGTCACCAAATCACATAACTCATATAATACTATATCGTCATCGAACGTTAAGCATGCGGACCCTACGGGTTCGAGAACTATGTAGACATGACCGAGACACCTCTCCGGTCAATAACCAATAGCGGAACCTGGATGCCCATATTGTCTCCTACATATTCTACGAAGATCTTTATCGGTCGAACCGTTATGACAACATATGTAATTCCATTTGTCCATTGGTATGTTACTTGCCCGAGATTCGATCATCGGTATCTTTATACCTAGTTCAATCTCATTACCAGCAAGTCTCTTTACTCGTTCCGTAATACATCACCTCGTGACTAACTCCTTAGTCGTTTGCTTGCAAGCTTATGATGTGTATTACCGAGAGGGCCCAGATATACCTCTCCGATACTCGGAGTGACAAATCCTAATCTCGATGTATGCCAACTCAACAAACACCTTCGGAGATACCTGTAGAGCATCTTTATAATCTCCCAGCTACATTGTGATGTTTGATAGCACACAAGGCATTCCTCCGGTATCCAGGAGTTGCATAATCGCATAGTCGAAGGAATATGTATTTGACATGAAGAAAGCAATAGCAATAAACTGAACGATCATTATGCTAAGCTAACGGATAAGTCTTGTCCATCACATCATTCTCCTAATGATGTGATTCCGTTATCAAATGACAACACATGTCTATGGTTAGGAAACCTTAACCATCTTTGATCAACGAGCTAGTCTAGTAGAGGCTTACTAGGGACATGGTATTTGTTTATGTATTCACATATGTATTAAGGTTTCCGATCAATACAATTCTAGTATGAATAATAAACCTTTATCATGGAAATATAAAATAACAACTTTATTATTGCCTCTAGGGCATATTTCCTTCAATAGGTTGCTCACCTAGTCGCATATCTAGACAACCTATTTGTTGCAAACCCTAATTAACCATATCGATCCTTTCAAAGACGTATCACTTCTCATGAAGCACATCCATAAGTTTCTCAACAGAGAAAATATTCCATGGGTCAACATCATTTGGGAAACTTACTACTCCAACACACTCCCAGGAGAGAGATTGGTAGGATCCTTTCGGTGGAAGTCCCTACTCAAGCTCTTGCCCATCTACAAGAAGTTTGCAGTTTGCAAAGCTAAGTCAGGAAATGCAACACTTCTTTGGATTGACTGTTTGGTGGGACCAACCACCGGCAACAAAGTTCCCTGAACTTAATTCCTATTCCACCAACAACACTGTGACACTGCAACAGATTATCAGATCACAGGAGCTGTCAGAACATTCCCACACTCCTATGTCTCAGCAAGCATTTCAGCACTATAATCTCCTACTAGAGCAACTACTAGAGAGACCAGCTTCTAATGCCACGGATGAATGGATTGTACAAGGATCAACAAGAGGCCACTCTTCCATTAAAATGCACCGCCACATGATGGGACCTAGCACAGTACACCACCACTTTCAATACATCTGAAAAACATCTTGCAGATTGAGGCACAAGATCTCCCTCTGTCTCCTTCTCCATGACAGGATCAATACAATGAATCTTCTCAACAGAAAGACCATGCACCTGGATAACTATAACTGTGCATTGTGTGTAGATAACACAGGGGAAACACTTCTACATCTCTTCTGGAATTGCCCATTTGCACTGCAGTGCTGGGACAACATCATTCCATTTTGGCACAGAGGTATATCAATATTTTATCAATTCCAGCTTGCCCTACTTCAACTGCCACAAGATATTGCATTGGACATTCTAACAGTGTGATGCTGGGGAATTTGGTCCATAAGAAACGGCAAGATCTTCATATCAGCTGCACCACACATTCATGGCTGGAAGCATTATTTACAGGAAGGAATGTGAACTACTCAGATCAAGGCAAAGCACACCAAAACAGAAAAGATCCGTAGTTAGGTAGAACATAACATATAATCTGATGTCAATACTTCATAGAACTAGCATAGGTTAAATTTTCTTTATATTGTTTTGCTGGCTTGTACACATTTTAATTTATTAATGAAAATACCGTAGAAGTATTGTTCTACGGTTTTACAGTAGAACAAACAAACAAATGAGGCCTGAGACGATGCATGCTTCGTTAATTCCAAGGTACCAAAACATTATGCGCTTTGGCTCTGTGGCAAAGAAAAATACATGCAGTCCACACGCCACAGTAGGATCTACTGGGTAAATTCACGCACAAATACTACCGTCTCATTCCAAAAATAAATAAATAGCTGAACCATGTATATATTCAACGTACATACAGTAGCATGTTGTCTCACAAAATAAATGTAGGCATATAAACTCCATCCCACTGTTTGGCTGATTAATAAATGTAATACATATTTTACTGTTTATAAGATGTATGGAGGCACTTTCTTGTTTGCTTATTAGTAGTCTTGTCAGTAAATATTGTTGTATGTAGTGTCATTCTGAAACCCAATCTAGTAGGAGTATGAAGTGGCACGACTGTACTGTCGTTTCACTTCAACCCCTCTCCGGAGACGCAGCAGGGAGTAGACGGCGCCGGCGATGAAGAAACTGACGAACCAGGCGTTGTCATAGGCCACGACGAGTGCCTTGGACATTGTCGGCAGCACCCCGACCTTGTGCAAGAACCCCGGCATGACGGCGGCGAATCCTGCCGCCATCGCCACCATCGCGGCAACGTTGAAGCCGCCCTGGAAGTAGTACGGGCTGCCGGCTTCCTCCGAGTAGAGCGCGTCGACGTCCAACGCGGTACGCCGCACTATATAGTGATCGGCGAGCACGACGCCTCCGATGGGCCCCATGAGCGCCGCATTTCCCAGCAGCCAGGTGAAGACGAAGCTCTCGCTGGAGCCGAGCAGCCGCCACGGCTGCAAGGCGATGCCGAGCAGCGCCGTGGCGAGCGCGCCCTTGGCGAACGTGAATGTCTGCGGCGCGAGCGCGACGAGGGTGTTCGCCGGCGCGACGACGTTGGCGGCGATGTTGGTGGTGATGATGGCTAGGGTGATGCCAAAGATGGCGAGGACCCTGGTGGCGGGCCCGCCGATGCGGCTGAGGAGGTCGATGGGGTCGGAGATGACCTGGCCGAAGATGGCCTCGGTGGAGGAGGTTATGGCGAGGCCGGCGAAGGTGAACATGCCCATGAACACCGGCAGCCCGATCTGGCCGAGCACCTGGTCCGTCTGGCTCCGGGCGTACCGCGCGAAATCCGGGATATTGATGGCCACCGTCGACCAGAAACTGATGTTGGCGGTGAGCGCCGGGAAGAAGAGCTGCCAAAAGTCGCCGCCGACCAGCCGCGGCGGAAGCGAGAGGATGGGCCCGAAACCGCCGGCGGAGACGTAGGCCCAGGCCAGCAACGCGGAGGTGAGCGCGACGAGCACCGGTGCTGCGTATTTCTCGAGCTTGCGGATGCCGTCCATGCCGCGCATGATGACGGCGAGCTGCGCGGCCGAGAAGACGAGGAGGCACGCGATCTCGAGCGGCGAGGCCCCGAGGCCGGGCACCGGCTTCAGCAGCGGCGCGTGGGTCTTGAGCCACGCCGGCAGGAGGAGGAAGATGGCTCTGCCGCCGATCCACGACTCGATCCCGAACCACCCGCAGCCGATGACCGCGCGGACGACGGCCGGGACGTGCGCGCCGTGAACCCCGAAGGCGGCGCGCGCGAGCACCGGGAACGGCAGCCCGTGCGTGACGGCCGGCGCGGCCGTGAGCACGAGCGTGGCGAGCACGATGAGGTTGGCGAGCGTGACTGTGGCTACGCCCTGGATCGCCGACATGCCGAGGTCGACGAGGCTGCCGGCGAGGTAGTAGGCCGGCACGCCGACGACGAGGCCCACCCAGAGGCTGGCCAGGTCGAAGCCCGTCATGGTGCGTTCCGACTTGGGCGTCGGGGCCAGGTCGTCCGATCCGCCCGACCCAAGCCTGGGGCAGACGGGCATGATCCTCCTGGCCGTGCCGCCGCCGCGAGGGAGGTGCAGAGGCGCGATCCCGGCTGGCGGCCCACGCGGGAGCAGAGGCAGCCGCGGCGGCGAGGTGGAGACGGCGAGGAGGTGGTGCAGCTGCAGGTGGTGAGCGGAATGCCGTGCGGCGAGCGGTCGGGACAGGGCCATGGACACGGCGGCCATCGTGTCGACTGTCGAGGTGGTAGTGGCCGCACCGCGCGAGCAGAGAAGCGGAAGCGGAAGCGGAAGCAGGGGAAGGAACGAGAGGAGGGTGTGGCGCGAAATATTGCTGGACTCGAGTGTGTTTGCAAACGGGGGAGGTGATAAGGGGAGGGGCACGTGTTACGTGCAGGGGGGCCTGCGTCCGAGGAGCCGAAACCTGGTTGGTTGGTTGCACTGCTGGTTACGGTACCGACGGGCCATTGCCTACGGCAAAAGATCAAATTCGTTTTTTGTTAGGCAAAGTCAAGGTGGCCATGCCTCACCACGCAACAAAAAAAAAAGAGACTGTGGCCATCTTCCCACGGTTTCATTGTAAAAAATAATCCTTCTAAAAATATATACAGTACTAAAATGTATCACCACAGATACAGTGAAAGGAGATGAAGAGTGACCTCGTCACTGCGGCACATACGCCCGCTGGCCCGAGTGCAACATCTCTCATGAGTGGTTAAACGCTTCGGTGGTGCGCTCTGCTCCATCCACGAAGATACGCTCGGAATCATCGATGACATCAAAGTCATCAACTGCTTGGATCACGTTGAAAATTTGTGTCGTGAAACAATTGCGGTTTTCTAATTTGACCATATTTAATTTTCGAGGCAATGCTGAGTATACTCATGGATATGTACTCGCAAATCGTCCAATGCCTTTTTTTTAACAAAAGAGGCTCTGATCTAATATAAAAAGTTCATCAAAACTACGAAGTACCCCAAGTATAATGGAAATTACATCAAGGTCCCTGAACCACTGAACAAGACCTGAACTTGTCAAATATAGTCGAAAGTCTTCGTGCATGTGTCCCTAAGAACCAGCACTCTGGAGCCGCAATCTTCACCGCTGAACCCTTTAATAATGGGAAACGTTTGGGGCCGGGGCACCGGCGGAACGATTCGGCCGGTCTCCCTCTTCCTCGCGCAGCGCACGTACAGGAGGGCACCAGAGCCGGCAGGCACCACGCGCGGGCCAGGCGACCAGCGGGCTCCTTCGACCGCCGCCGCCAGAGAAGAGCGCCTTGTCGTCCGCGTGCGGCCGCCCCTCACCGGATGTCGTTCGCGTGCGGCCGCTCCTTGCCGGATCTCGTTCGCATGCGGCCGCCCCTCGCCGGACTACTACCCTTCTGTCTCTTCCCAGAATCCGCCCCTCTGCCTCTCCCTGGAATCCGCCCCGGCCGCCCCTCGCCAGACCTTGCAGCGCTCGAGCCTCCCCAGCCATGGCAGACTACACCCCACGGTGATTTTTTGTTAGAACCGGTTGTAGCAAATTCAATCGCCGGTGGTAGCAAAAATCTACTACTGTTGCAGCAAAACGGTGTCATCGTCATCGCGAGCAAACACTAGACATCGCGCTTTTTTGTTACATGCTACAACCTGTATCACATTTTGCTACAACCGGCACACCACTCAGCTACAACCGGCGCCGAGTTTTGCTACATCGGATATCAGAAAGTTGCAAGCGTTCAGTGCCATCGAGGAAAGCTACAACCGTCTAAAGAAAATGCTACAACCTTCGATGAAAAAAGCTTCAACCGAACGAGAGATGAATTTTTCACCCAGGCGCTGCTCAAAACGAAAAAAGTTTCAATCGTTTACAGAAAAGCTTCCACCGTAGAGGGGAAAAGCTACAACCGTGTCAATTTTTTGCTACTACCGTCTGTGTGTTTTGCTACATCCATTCATGCGGCCATGGTACTTTTTTTGCGGCTGAGGTGTGACCGGCGACGACGAGGATGAACATTTTTTGTTGCAACAACCTCGTTTTTTGCTACCATTGGCGATGTGTTTTGCTACATCCGATTAACATGTTTGCTACAATGGCGACGCTGATGGATTTTTTTTGCTGCAACCATTGTCTTCATTTGCTACGACTGACACGGGAAAATGCTACCACGGGGCATCTCTATTTTTTGCTGGAACCAATCATCGGTGAGGCGGAGCTGCATCCATGGCACTCCGACGAGCAGCGGGGGCAGCGAGCGGTCGGGGTGAGCTGAGTCCCGGGGCACGGGGCGGCCCCGACGGGCGGCCGGGGTGGCGAGCGGACTTGGACGAGTTGAGTCGCGGAGCTGCATCCATGGCGCTCCGATGGGCGGCCGAGGCGGCGAGCGGTCAGCTCCAACCAGCGGCCGGGGCGGCGAGCGGGCGGGGCGAGCTGAGTGCCGGAGCGTGGGGCGACCGGCGAAGACGGGCGACGAGACGGGGTTCCTTTCCCGTCCGCGCTCGCGAGAGGAAGACGACGCCCTGGTTGGATAAGGATCCAACGGATCGGAATGGGCCGATCTGACGGCTAGGGTTGGACCGGCCGAAGCGTCCGGCCGGTGCGCCGGCGCCTAGCATCGCCCTTTAATAATTGATCTAAAGAACCTGACACTAAATCTCGTTGTCATATATGTGCAATGAGAAACCCTAACCTCGCCGCCCCGAGGAACTGGCAGGAATTTACGCCAGAACTCATATAATCTGTGTCGACGGATGAACTTGAGAAGGAACGAAGCCGGAAGACTGACTCGAAGAAGCATCGCCATCCATCAGAGCCACTCATGCGAGGACTAAATCCCTAACATATCTACTAGCCGGAGCATAGGCAGAGCCGTGGCGGGTCCATGGGCTCAGCGACGAAGATCGAGGGGAGGAGGACTTTGCCCAAGTCGTCTTGCTGGAGGGAAAAGAAAGACATGCACATTGTTGCCCGTTGAATACTAGAGTTATGGAGCCTTGAAATTAACTAAATATTTGCGTGCATCCCATTATCGATGAGACATCACCTCGTATTAGAAAGAATGATACGTGTGTCTGGACTGGACTTGGCGCCTGGACTTGTTGTCCCATCGATGCTTCTTTGCACCGACTGGACTTGGTGCCCTGATTTCCTCATAGGTGCGCCCTGGGCATCTGGACTTGTTGTCCCATCGTTGTTTCTTTGCACCGCCTTGGCCGACCTTGTTCATATCGCGACAAGGTTGGATTCCTGTTCGTCCTCCCTCTTGCAGTCCTGATTGCGGTTGTGGTTTCTGCTTCTAGCTGTCGGGGGATGAACTCCGGTCAGGCAACGGAATCCGGATCTTTTTCAAAAACATCGAGGCTGGCATCACCCCTCAATCCGGCTTGCGCTTGCCAGGTTCGTCAACCCGACCGGGTTGAAACACGGCCCGGCCTGCTCGCGCACGCAGGCCGAACTCGACAAGCCAAGAGTTCTCCAACAAGCCAGCGCCCTTGTGGCGTCTTTCTCAACCCAGCCACGGGTTAGCTCCCGTCCCATCCAAGGCGTACGACGGAACAAGTCTCCATAGAGGGGATGAGCAAGGCCACAGTGCCCCACCAACTCCTCTGACTGGCAGGGGCGTGGCAATAGTGGTCGACCTACTCCCCTGACCAAGGCCGACGTGGCAACAGTGCCGCCCTCGTACCGCTGACACAAGCCGATGGCGACCAGGCGATGCGCCAGTGTAGCCGAGCCGGCCCAACCACTCCGTGACGCATGACAAGACGGAGAACATTTCCCCCTGGCGCACGGGGGCCGCGCCCGAAGAACCCGATGAATCCTGGCACCCGGCGGGTCCCAGCTCTGGCTTCCCAGACGCTGACGTCCCGGCCCCATGGCCATGTAACTTTACCATTGTAGCCCTGGGGGGTTGACCTATAAAATCCCCCAGGAGGCCTCCATGCATGGGGCGATCAGATCATTTAGTAGAACACACCCACCCACCAGGAGAAGGAGCAGCCTAAGCCTTGGCCTGCCCTCCTCCCTCCTCCAAACAGCTCCAGGAGCAACTCTGTACTGCTACGCGCATCCACATATAATCCACTCTCGGCAGGACTAGGGGTGTTATCTCTCCGGAGAGCCCCGAACCTGGGTATGTCTTACGTCCCTCGCTCGCTCATGCCGACCTCGCCTTTGGAGCCCACCGGTGCCCTCAAGCCTGTCCCTCTCTTTAGCCATCCCTTGGCATCTGCCGTGCGCCCACCACGACAGTTGGCGCCCACCGTGGGGCAGCTCGAGGTCCCGGCCGGAGACATGTTCCAGACGGGGCCCTGCGTTGACTCCGACGAGCACGTCGCGCTTGCGGCTGACGCCCTCACTGCCTCCTTCATCGTGCTGCGCATCTCCGACGTGCCCGCGGCCGATGAGTATCCCAGCGGGGTGCTCGACGTCTCCGACTCACCCGTCCCCCTCAGCGACGAAGTTTCCGCCGGGGTGGCGGATCTCTGCGTCCGGGTGGAGGTGTTCGCCACCGACTCCGGCTCCACTTCATCCAGCGCCGCGAAGAAGGCTGCTGCCGCCAAGGCCGCGGCGGAGCGCACCGACGTGCCTAACCCGCTGCGTGCCACGATGCAAAACCTCAACGTCCCTATCGACACCGACACCAACGCCACCAACGTTGCTGAAACCCTGGCCCGGCTCGAGGAGGGCCGCAAGTGCCTGTTGGACGAGGCCACGACGCTCGCTACTATCCAGCGTCGGTTGGAATTCGTCCAGCGGGAGCATGATGCCGCATACGGTTTCACGCCAACCGCTGCCGAGCCCAGCCGGGTCACCGAGGTGCGGGCCCGTGGCGGCGCCATTGGCCGTGCCCTCGGTGCGGCCCCGACCGTCTACGACACCCCCTCCAAGAACATGCGCGCTGCGCAAGCGGCCGCCGTCGGCATGGAGTGACTGCAGGGCGAGGAGCTGCAGGAGCGACTGCAGGGCGAGGAGCTGCAGGAGCGACTGCAGGGCGTGAACGAGCTTCTCGACACCGCGAACGCGCAGCAGGACCGCCCCGACCATCTGGCGGGATCAGTCTCGCACTGCTCTAAAGACCCCGAGCGCGAGCAGCAGAACACGGCGTCTGCCCCGCGCCCCAACGAAGCTCAATCTGGCCAAACGCGAACCTGGCGCACCCGCGCCATGACGGCCGGAGACGGCTTGGGCAACAAGCCGGCCACGGGAGGCCAGCGCCTGCAAGACCCTGCTCCACCATCCGGCCGACGCGGCAATCCGGCTTCGGCCAACCCGGCACCCCGCGGTCCCGTCGCAAGCCGGCTGGGCCCGCGCTCCACCGACGACGCCGACGCTCGCTACCGCCTCGACCAGCTTGCCCTGTCCTTCGAGTTGGAGGAAGACAACACTGTTGGGCCAGCTTGTATCGGCCCACGCATACGGGATGAGCTCTTCCATAAAGGGTTCACGCTGCCCCGCGACACCCCCAAGTACAACGGCACCGTCAAGCCAGAGGACTGGCTCATCGACTACAACACCGCCATCGGCATCGCGGGCGGCAATCGCCGCCTTGCCGTGCGCTACGCCCCGCTCATGCTCCAAGGTTTGGCCCGCATGTGGTTGAACAGCCTGCCGGCTGGCAGCATCAACGCGTGGGTCGACTTCGAGCAGGCCTTCATCCGTAATTTCACCAGCACCTACAAGCGCCCCGGCCGCCCTAGTCAGCTCGCCATGTGCGTGCAGGGGCCGGCGGAAACCGGCCGCGAGTACCTCGCACGCTGGACCGAGCTCTAGAACAACTGTGAGGGCGTCCACGAGGTCCAGGCCATCCAGTACTTCACAAGCGTCTGCCGGGATGGCACCCTCCTCAAGCACAAGCTCTTGCGGTCCGAGCCAAAAACCATGGCTGGACTCATGGTCACGGTGGACAAGTACGCCAACGCCGACTCCGCCATGAAGATCCAGGTGGTACTGGACGAAGCCGGCAAGGCGAAACCGGCACCGCCTCCCAAGCTGGCCGTCGAGAGCAGCCGCCAGTAGAACAACAAGCGCAGGGCCGACCAGCAGGCCCCCCACTATGACAACCGCCTCGTCGCGACCGCCGAGCGGGCACCCATGGCTAAGTCGGCCAGCAAGCGTCGGCAAACCGGCAAGACGACGTGGCAACCCGCCATGAGCTTCGAGGAGATACTCGACGCTCCCTGCAAGCACCATAGCGGTGCGAGGCCGTTGACGCACATGCTCCGGCAGTGCGCCATCACCAAGCGCATCATGAGGGGTGACATCCCGCTGCCTTCGGATTCGGCTCCAGGCGCGGGGCAGCCGGCTCCGCCTCCTCCTCCCCCACCCCCACCAAACGGCGTGATGCGCAACGATGTCTTCCCCAACCAAAACGCGAGCTACGTCGTCTTCACCAGCCTCGGTGATGACAAAAGTAGCGAGCGCTTGTACAGACAGGAGGTGAACATTGTCATCCCGGCCAAACCGGAATACATGCATTGGTCGGAGCGCCCGGTCAGCTGGACCCGGGATGACCACCCGGCCGTGCTACCTCTTGAGCACTGCGTTGGTTTTCCCTTAAAGAGGAAAGGGTGATGCATCAAAGTAGCGTAAGTATTTCCCTCAGTTTTTGAGAACCAAGGTATCAATCCAGTAGGAGACTACACGCAAGTCGCCTCGTACCTACACAAACAAATAAGAACCTTGCAACCAACGCGATAAAGGGGTTGTCAATCCCTTCACGGCCACTTGCAAAAGTGAGATCTAATAGAGATAATAAGATAAATATTTTTGGTATTTTTATAATATAAACTGGAAGTAAAGAATGCAAAATAAAAATACATTGGAAACTTATATGATGGAGAATAGACCCGGGGGCCATAGGTTTCACTAGTGGCTTCTCTCAAGATAGCATAAGTATTACGGTGGATGTACAAATTACTGTCGAGCAATTGATAGAAAAGTGCATAATTATGAGAATATCTAGGCATGATCATGTATATAGGCATCACGTCTGCGACAAGTAGACTGAAACGATTCTGCATCTACTACTATTACTCCACACATCGACCGCTATTCAGCATGCATCTAGAGTATTAAGTTCTTAAGAACAGAGTAACGCATTAGGCAAGATGACATGATGTAGAGGGATAAACTCAAGCAATATGATATAAACCCCATCTTTTTATCCTCGATGGCAACAATACAATACGTGCCTTGCTGCCCCTGCTGTCACTGGGAAAGGACACCGCAAGATTGAGCCCAAAGCTAAGCACTTCTCCCATTGCAAGAAAGATCAATCTAGTAGACTAAACCAAACTGATAATTCGAAGAGACTTGCAAAGATAACCAATCATACATAAAAGAATTCAGACAAGATTCAAATATTGTTCATAGATAATCTTGATCATAAACCCACAATTCATCGGATCTCGACAAACACACCGCAAAAAGAGTTACATCGAATAGATCTCCAAGAAGATCGAGGAGAACTTTGTATTGAGATCCAAAGAGAGAGAAGAAGCCATCTAGGTAATAACTATGGACCCGAAGGTGTGTGGTAAACTACTCACACATCATCGGAGAGGCTATGGTGTTGATGTAGAAGCCCTCCGTGATCAATTCCCCCTCCGGCGGAGCGCCGGAAAAGGCCCCAAGATGGGATCTCACAGGTACAGAAGGTGGCGACGGTGGAAATAGGGTTTCGTGGTGCTCCTGGATGTTTTCGGGGTATATGGGTATATATAGGAGGAAGAAGTAGGTCGGTGGAGCTGCGAGGGGCCCACGAGGGTGGGGGCGCGCCCAGGGGGCAGGCGCGCCTCCCTGCCTCGTGGCCTCCTCGCTTCTTTCTTGACGTCCACTCCAAGTCCCCTGGATCACGTTTGTTCCAAAAATCACTCTCCCGAAGGTTTCATTCTGTTTGATATTCCTTTTCTGCGAAACACTGAAATAGGCAAAAAAAACAGCAATTTGCACTGGGCCTTCGGTTAGTAGGTTAGTCCCAAAAATAATATAAAAGTGCTTAGTAAAGCCCATTAAACATCCCAAACAGATAATATAATAGCATGGAACAATAAAAAATTATAGATACGTTGGAGACGTATCAAGCATCCCCAACCTTAATTCCTGCTCGTCCTCGAGTAGGTAAATGATAAAAACAGAATTTTTGATGTGGAATGCTACCTAGCATATTTCTCAATGTAATTTCCTTTATTGTGGCATGAATGTTCAGATCCGAAAGTTTCAAGACAAAAGTTTAATATTGACATGAAAATAATAATACTTCAAGCATACTAACAAAGCAATCATGTCTTCTCAAAATAACATGGCCAAAGAAAGTTATCCCTACAAAATCATATGGTCTGGCTATGCTCTATCTTCATCACACAAAGTATTTAATCATGCACAACCCCGATGACAAGCCAAGCAATTGTTTCATACTTTTGATGTTCTCAAACCTTTTCAATCTTCACGCAATACATGAGCGTGAGACATGGACATAGCACTATATGTGGAATAGAATGGTGGTTGTGGAGAAGACAAAAAGGAGAAGATAGTTTCACATCAACTAGGCGTATCAACGGGCTATGGAGATGCCCATTAATAGATATCAATGTGAGTGAGTAGAGATTGCCATGCAACGGATGCACTAGAGCTATAAGTGTATCAAAGCTCAACAAAAGAAACTAAGTGGGTGTGCATCCAACTTGCTTGCTCACGAAGACCTAGGGCATTTTGAGGAAGCCCATCATTGGAATATACATGCCAAGTTCTATAATGTAAAATTCCCACTAGTATATGAAAGTGACAACATAGGAGACTCTCTATCATGAAGATCATGGTGCTACTTTGAAGCACAAGTGTGGCAAAAGGATAGTAACATTGTCCCTTCTCTCTTTTTCTCTCATTTTTTTTGTTTGGGCCCTTTTCTCTTTTTCTCCTTTATGGCAAAAGGATAGTAACTTTGAAGCACAAGTGTGGCAAAAGGATAAAGGGGGGAACCACTGTAGTCAGCATCCCACGCCTTCTTCCACCCCCCGCTCACGCAGATCCTTAGATCTCCAGCGCCCCTTTTCTCTGCTTCCACAGCAAATCCCGTCCCGTCTTCTTCGACCATGGCCGGATCCGGCGCCAACGGGAAGTGGGAGGCCTCCACCGTCACCAGCGATGACATCGTGCGGCTGAAGCAGGCCGGCTATAAGTCAGCTGATGTTTCTCATCAAGCCCCCGAAGAGGCCCAAATCATCCCTATGCCCAAGCCAGGCGAAAGGGTCGTATTACTCCCCCATTTCCTTAGGGGGCTAGGATTTCCCATGCATCCCTTTGTGCGGGGGCTGATGTTCTTCCGCGGGCTAGATTTTCACGATCTAGCCCCCAACTCCCTTCTCTACATCTCGTCCTTTATTATCTTCTACGAAGCCTTCCTCCGAATCCAGCCACACTTCGGCCTGTGGCTAAAGGTATTCAACGTCAAGCCCAAGGTAGTTGGCGGCGAGGAGGCGGACTGTGGCGGGGCCATGATCAACAAACTCGCGCGAGTCCAGTGGCCAAAGGGCCACTTTGTTGATACAGTTGGAATGTGGCAAAAAGAGTGGTTTTGTATCACTGAGCCACGGGGAGCCGACTGGGCAGCAGCTCCTGCATTTAGATCCGGACCCCCTACCAGGCTGGCCTCGTGGATCAACAAGAGCTCGGACTGCGGATCCGCTGATGACTTGAAGGCGCTGCAGAAGCGCGTCGTCAGCGTCATGGAGACCGGTGCGAAGCTGGTCAACGTGATTCAGGTCATGCTCCATCGGCGATTCCTCCCCTGCCAGGAGAGGGCCAAGCCAATGTGGGAGTATGACCCCGAAGATCCGGCCACCGTGCAGCACTGATACGTCTCCAACATATCTATAAGTTTTGATCGTTCCATGCTGTTATATTATCATTCTTGGATGTTTAACAATCATTTTATATTATTTTTTGGTACTAACCAATTGATAGTGCCAAGTGCCAGTTGTTGTTTTCTGCATGTTTTTTACATCGCCAGAAATCAATATCAAACGGAGTCCAAACGCAGCAAAACTTTTTGTGAATTTTTTTGGACCAGAAAACATCCAGTGGGCCAAATAAGTACCAAAGAGGGAGCCCGAGGTGAGCACAAGCCGAACCGCCTCTTTGCTCTATAAATACCCCAATATACCTAAAACCCTAGGGGAGTCGACGAAAATCAATTCCAGCTGCCGCAAGTTCCAGAACCACCAGATCCAATCTAGACACCATCACGTAGGGGTTCATCATGTCCATCGGTGCCTCTCCGATGATGCGTGAGTAGTTCTTTGTAGACCTACGGGTCCGTAGTTAGTAGCTAGATGGCTTCCTCTCTCTCTCTTTTGATTCTCAATACAATGGTCTCTTGGAGATCCATATGATGTAACTCTTTTTGCGGTGTGTTTGTTGTGATCCGATGAACTTTGAGTTCATGATCAGATCTATCTTTTTATCCATGGAAGTTATTTGAGTCTTCTTTGATCTCTTATATGCATGATTGCTTATAGCCTCGTATTTCTTCTCCAATATTTGGGTTTTGTTTGGCCAACTTGATCTATTTATCTTGCAATGGGAAGAGGTGTTTTGTGATGGGTTCGATCTTACGGTGCTTGATCCCAGTGACAGAAGAGGTATGTATCATTGCCATTAAGGATAACAAGATGGGGTATATTTCTACATAAATAGATCTTGTCTACATCATGTCATCGTTCTTATTGCATTACTCCGTTTCTCCATTAACTTAATGTTGGGAATCGTTGCAGAATTTTAAAATTTTCTACGCATCACCAAGATCCATCTATGGAGTTTACTAGCAACGAGGGGAAAGGAGTGCATCTACATACCCTTGTAGATCGCGAGCGGAAGCGTTCAAGTGAACGGGGTTGATGGAGTCGTACTCATCGTGATCCAAATCACCGATGACCTAGTGCCGAACGGACGGCACCTCCGCCTTCAACACACGTACGGAGCAGCGACGTCTCCTCCTTCTTGATCCAGCAAGGGGGAAGGAGAGGTTGATGGAGATCCAGCAGCACGACGGCGTGGTGGTGGAAGTAGCGGGGATCCCGGCAGGGCTTCCCCAAGCGCAGGCGGGAGGGAGAGGTGTTGCAGGGGAAGAGGGAGGCGCCAGGGGCTGTGTTGTTGCTGCCCTCCCTCCCCCCCACTATTTATAGGGGTCCTGGGGGGGCGCCGGCCACCCTGGAGATCCCATCTTAGGGGGGCGGCGGCCAAGGGGGTGGCTTGCCCCCCAAGGCAAGTGGGGCGCCCCCCACCCCTAGGGTTTCCAACCCTAGGCGCAGGGGGAGGCCCAAGGGGGGCGCCCCAGCCCACTACGGGCTGGTTCCCTTCCCACTTCAGCCCATGGGGCCCTCCGGGATAGGTGGCCCCACCCGGTGGACCCCCGGGACCCTTCCGGTGGTCCCGGTACAATACCGTAACCCCCGAAACATTCCCGGTGGCCGAAACTGGACTTCCTATATATAAATCTTCACCTTCGGACCATTCCGGAACTCCTCGTGACATCCGGGATCTCATCCGGGACTCCGAACAACTTTCGGGTTTCCGCATACTAATATCTCTACAACCCTAGCGTCACCGAACCTTAAGTGTGTAGACCCTACGGGTTCGGGAGACATGCAGACATGACCGAGACGCCTCTCCGGTCAATAACCAACAGCGGGATCTGGATACCCATGTTGGCTCCCACATGTTCCACGATGATCCCATCGGATGAACCACGATGTCGAGGATTCAATCAATCCCGTATACAATTCCCTTTGTCAATTGGTACGTTACTTGCCCGAGATTCGATCGTCGGTATCCCAATACCTTGTTCAATCTCGTTACCGGCAAGTCACTTTACTCGTACCGTAATGCATGATCCCGTGGCTAACTCCTTAGTCACATTGAGCTCATTATGATGATGCATTACCGAGTGGGCCCAGAGATACCTCTCCGTCATACGGAGTGACAAATCCCAGTCTCGATCCGTGCCAACTCAACAAACACCTTCGGAGATACCCGTAGTGTACCTTTATAGTCACCCAGTTACGTTGTGTCTTTTGGCACACCCAAAGCACTCCTACGGTATCCGGGAGTTGCACGATCTCATGGTCTAAGGAAATGATACTTGACAGTGGAAAAGCTCTAGCAAACAAACTACACGATCTTTTGTGCTATGCTTAGGATTGGGTCTTGTCCATCACATCGTTCTCCTAATGATGTGATCCCGTTATCAATGACATCCAATGTCCATAGTCAGGAAACCATGACTATCTGTTGATCAACGAGCTAGTCAACTAGAGGCTCACTAGGGACATGTTGTGGCCTATGTATTCACACATGTATTACGATTTCCGGATAACACAATTATAGCATGAACAATAGACAATTATCATGAACAAAGAAATATAATAATAAACATTTATTATTGCCTCTAGGGCATATTTCCAACAGTCTCCCACTTGCACTAGAGTCAATAATCTAGTTACATTGTGATGAATCGAACACCCATAGAGTTCTGGTGTTGATCATATTTTGCTCTAGGGAGAGGTTTAGTCAACGGATCTGCTACATTCAGGTCCGTATGTACTTTACAAATATCTATGTCTCCATTTTGAACACTTTCACGAATGGAGTTGAAGCGACGCTTGATATGCCTGGTCTTCCTGTGAAACCTGGGCTCCTTGGCAAGGGCAATAGCTCCAGTGTTGTCACAGAAGAGAGTCATCGGGCCCGACGCATTGGGAATCACCCCTAGGTCGGTAATGAACTCCTTCATCCAGATTGCTTCTTGCGCTGCCTCTGAGGCTGCCATGTACTCCACTTCACATGTAGATCCTGCCACGACGCTTTGCTTGCAACTGCACCAGCTTACTGCCCCTCCATTCAAAATATACACGTATCCGGTTTGTGACTTCGAGTCATCCAGATCTGTGTTGAAGCTAGCATCGACGTAACCCTTTACGACGAGCTCTTCATCACCTCCATAAACGAGAAACATATCCTTAGTCCTCTTCAGGTACTTCAGGATATTCTTGACCGCTGTCCAGTGTTCCATGCCGGGATTACTTTGGTACCTTCCTACCAAACTTACGGCAAGGTTTACATCAGGTCTGGTACACAGCATGGCATACATAGTAGACCCTATGGCCGAGGTATAGGGGATGACACTCATCTTTTCTCTATCTTCTGCCATGGTCAGGCATTGAGCCGTGCTCAATTGCACACCTTGCAATACAGGCAAGAACCCCTTCTTGGACTGATCCATATTGAACTTCTTCAATATCTTGTCAAGGTACGTACTCTGTGAAAGACCAATGAGGCGTCTTGATCTATCTCTATAGATCTTGATGCCTAATATATAAGCAGCTTCTCCAAGGTCCTTCATTGAAAAACACTTATTCAAATAGGCCTTTATAATTTCCAAGAATTCTATATCATTTCCCATCAATAGTATGTCATCCACATATAATAAGAGAAATGCTATAGAGCTCCCACTCACTTTCTTGTAAACACAGGCTTCTCCATAAGTCTGTGTAAACCCAAACGCTTTGATCATCTCATCAAAACGAATGTTCCAACTCCGAGATGCTTGCACCAGTCCATAGATGGAGCGCTGGAGCTTGCATACCTTGTTAGCATTCTTAGGATCGACAAAACCTTCCGGCTGCATCATATACAATTCTTCCTTAAGAAAGCCGTTAAGGAATGCCGTTTTGACGTCCACTTGCCATATCTCATAATCATAGAATGCGGCAATTGCTAACATGATTCAGACGGACTTCAGCTTCGCTACGGGTGAGAAAGTCTCATCGTAGTCAACCCCTTGAACTTGTCGATAACCCTTAGCGACAAGTCGAGCCTTATAGATGGTCACATTACCATCCACGTCTGTCTTCTTCTTAAAGATACATTTATTTTCTATGGCTCGCCGATCATCGGGCAAGTCAGTCAAAGTCCATACTTCGTTTTCATACATGGATCCTATCTCGGATTTCATGGCTTCTAGACATTTGTTGGAATCCGGGCCCGCCATCGCTTCTTCATAGTTCGAAGGTTCACCGTTGTCTAACAACATGATTTCCAGGACAGGGTTGCCGTACCACTCTGGTGCGGAACGTGTCCTTGTGGACCTATGAAGTTCAGCAGTAACTTGATCTGAAGCTTCATGATCATCATCATTAACTTCCTCCCTAGTCGGTGTAGGCACCACAGGAACATCTTCCCGCGCTGCGCTACTTTCCGGTTCGGAAGGGGTGACTATCACCTCATCAAGTTTCACTTTCCTCCCACTTAATTCTTTCGAGAGAAACTCTTTCTCCAGAAAGGACCCATTCTTGGCAACAAAGATCTTGCCTTCGGATCTGAGGTAGAAGGTATACCCAATGGTTTCCTTAGGGTATCCTATGAAGACGCATTTTTCCGACTTGGGTTCGAGCTTTTCAGGTTGAAGTTTCTTGACATAAGCATCGCATCCCCAAACTTTTAGAAACGACAGCTTAGGTTTCTTCCCAAACCATAATTCATACGGTGTCGTCTCAACGGATTTTGACGGAGCCCTATTTAAAGTGAATGCGGCAGTCTCTAAAGCATAGCCCCAAAATGAGAGCGGTAGATCGGTAAGAGACATCATAGATCGCACCATATCCAATAGAGTGCGATTACGACGTTCGGACACACCATTTCGCTGAGGTGTTCCAGGCGGCGTGAGTTGTGAAACGATTCCACATTTCTTTAAGTGCGTACCAAATTCGTGACTTAAATATTCTCCACCACGATCTGATCGTAAGAACTTTATTTTCCTGTCACGTTGATTCTCAACCTCACTCTGAAATTCCTTGAACTTTTCAAAGGTTTCAGACTCGTGTTTCATTAGGTAGACATACCCATATCTACTTAAGTCATCAGTGAGAGTGAGAACATAACGATATCCTCCGCGAGCCTCAACACTCATTGGACCGCACACATCGGTATGTATGATTTCCAATAAATTGGTTGCTCGCTCCATTGTTCCGGAGAACGGAGTCTTGGTCATCTTACCCATGAGGCATGGTTCGCACGTGTCAACTGATTCGTAATCAAGAGACCTCAAAAGTCCATCTGCATGGAGCTTCTTCATGCGCTTGACACTAATGTGACCAAGGCGGCAGTGCCACAAGTATGTGGGACTATCGTTATCAACTTTACATCTTTTGGTATTCACACTATGAATATGTGTAACATCACGTTCGAGATTCATCAAGAATAAACCATTGACCAGCGGGGCATGACCATAAAACATATCTCTCATATAAATAGAACAACCATTATTCTCGGATTTAAATGAGTAGCCATCTCGAATTAAACGAGATCCAGATACAATGTTCATGCTCAAAGCTGGCACTAAATAACAATTATTGAGGTTTAAAACTAATCCCGTAGGTAAATGCAGAGGTAGCGTGCCGACGGCGATCACATCGACCTTGGAACCATTCCCGACGCGCATTGTCACCTCGTCCTTTGCCAGTCTCCGCTTATTCTGCAGTTCCTGTTTTGAGTTACAAATATGAGCAACCGCACCGGTATCAAATACCCAGGAGCTACTACGAGTACTGGTAAGGTGCACAGCAATTACATGTATATCACATATACCTTTGGTGTTGCCGGCCTTCTTGTCCGCTAAGTATTTGGGGCAGTTCCGCTTCCAGTGACCACTTCCCTTGCAATAAAAGCACTCAGTCTCAGGCTTGGGTCCATTCTTCGACTTCTTCACGGCAACTGGCTTACCGGGCGCGGCAACTCCCTTGCCGTCCTTCTTGAAGTTCTTCTTACCCTTGCCTTTCTTGAACTTAGTGGTTTTATTCACCATCAACACTTGATGTTCCTTTCTGATCTCCACCTCCGCTGATTTCAGCATTGAATATACCTCAGGAATGGTCTTTTCCATCCCCTGCATATTGAAGTTCATCACAAAGCTCTTGTAGCTCGGTGGAAGCGACTGAAGGATTCTGTCAATGACCGCGTCATCCAGGAGATTAACTCCCAGTTGAGACAAGCGGTTGTGTAACCCAGACATTCTGAGTATGTGCTCACTAACAGAACTATTTTCCTCCATTTTACAGCTGAAGAACTTGTCGGAGACTTCATATCTCTCGACCCGGGGATGAGCTTGGAAAACCATTTTCAGCTCTTCGAACATCTCATATGCTCCATGCTTCTCAAAACGCTTTTAGAGCCCCGGTTCTAAGCTGTAAAGCATGCCGCACTGAACGAGGGAGTAATCATCAGCACGTGATTGCCAAGCGTTCATAACGTCTTGATTCTCTGGGATGGGTGCTTCACCTAGCGGTGCTTCTAAGACATAATCTTTCTTGGCAGCTATGAGGATGATCCTTAGGTTCCGGACCCAGTCCGTATCGTTGCTGCCATCATCTTTCAGCTTGGTTTTCTCTAGGAACGTGTTGAAGTTGAGGACAGCGTGGGCCATTTGATCTACAAGACATATTGTAAAGATTTTAGACTAAGTTCATGATAATTAAGTTCATCTAATCAAATTATTCAATGAACTCCCACTCAGATAGACATCCCTCTAGTCATCTAAGTGAAACATGATCCGAGTTGACTAGGCCGTGTCCGATCATCACGTGAGACGGACTAGTCAAGATCGGTGAACATCTCCATGTTGATCGTATCTTCTATACGACTCATGCTCGACCTTTCGGTCATCCGTGTTCCGAGGCCATGTCTGTACATGCTAGGCTCGTCAAGTCAACCTAAGTGTATTGCGTGTGTCCCGAGGCCATGTCTGTACATGTTAGGCTCGTCAACACCCGTTGTATGCGAACGTTAGAATCTATCACACCCGATCATCACGTGGTGCTTCGAAACAACGAACCTTCGCAATGGTGCACAGTTAGGGGGGACACTTTCTTGAAATTATTATAAGGGATCATCTTACTTACTACCGTCGTTCTAAGCAAATAAGATGCAAAACATGATAAACATCACATGCAATCAAATAGTGACATGATATGGCCATTATCATTTTGCTCCTTTGATCTCTATCTTCGGGGCACCATGATCATCTTCGTCACCGGCATGACACCATGATCTCCATCATTGTGTCTTCATGCAGTTGTCACGCCAACGATTACTTCTACTTCTATGGCTAACGCGTTTAGCAATAAAGTAAAGTAATTTACATGGCGTTATTCAATGACACGCAGGTCATACAAAAAAATAAAGACAACTCCTATGGCTCCTGCCGGTTCTCATACTCATCGACATGCAAGTCGTGATTCCTATTACAGGAATATGATCAATCTCATACATCACATATATCATTCATCACATCTTCTGGCCATATCACATCACAAGGCACATGCTGCAAAAACAAGTTAGACGTCCTCTAATTGTTGTTGCAAGTTTTTACGTGGCTTCTATAGGTTTCTAGCAAGAACGTTTCTTACCTACGTAAAACCACAACGTGATATGCCAATTTCTATTTACCCTTCATAAGGACCCTTTTCATCGAATCCGTTCCGACTAAAGTGGGAGAGACAGACACCCGCTAGCCACCTTATGCAACTAGTGCATGTCAGTCGGTGGAACCTGTCTCACGTAAGCGTACGTGTAAGGTCGGTCCGGGCCGCTTCATCCCACAATACCGCCGAAACAAGATAAGACTAGTAGTGGCAAGAAAAATTGACAACATCTACGCCCACAACTGCTTTGTGTTCTACTCGTGCATAGTAACTACGCATAGGCCTGGCTCATGATGCCATTGTTGGGAATCGTTGCAGAATTTTAAAATTTTCTACGCATCACCAAGATCCATCTATGGAGTTTACTAGCAACGAGGGGAAAGGAGTGCATCTACATACCCTTGTAGATCGCGAGCGGAAGCGTTCAAGTGAACGGGGTTGATGGAGTCGTACTCATCGTGATCCAAATCACCGATGAACTAGTGCCGAACGGATGGCACCTCCGCGTTCAACACACGTACGGAGCAGCGACGTCTCCTCCTTCTTGATCCAGCAAGGGGGAAGGAGAGGTTGATGGAGATCCAGCAGCACGACGGCGTGGTGGTGGAAGTAGCGGGGATCCCGGCAGGGCTTCGCCAAGCGCAAGCGGGAGGGAGAGGTGTTGCAGGGGAAGAGGGAGGCGCCAGGGGCTATGTTGTTGCTGCCCTCCCTCCCCCCCACTATTTATAGGGGTCCTGGGGGGCGCCGGCCACCCTGGAGATCCCATCTTAGGGGGGCGGCGGCCAAGGGGGTGGCTTGCCCCCCAAGGCAAGTGGGGCGCCCCCCACCCCTAGGGTTTCCAACCCTAGGCGCAGGGGGAGGCCCAAGGGGGGCGCCCCAGCCCACTAAGGGCTGGTTCCCTTCCCACTTCAGCCCATGGGGCCCTCCGGGATAGGTGGCCCCACCCGGTGGACCCCCGGGACCCTTCTGGTGGTCCCGGTACAATACCGATAACCCCCAAAACATTCCCGGTGGCCGAAACTGGACTTCCTATATATAATTCTTGACCTCCAGACCATTCCGGAACTCCTCGTGACGTCCGAGATCTCATCCGGGACTCCGAACAACTTTCGGGTTTCCGCATACTAATATCTCTACAACCCTAGCGTCACCGAACCTTAAGTGTGTAGACCCTACGGGTTCGGGAGACATGCAGACATGACCGAGACGCCTCTCCGGTCAATAACCAACAGCGGGATCTGGATACCCATGTTGGCTCCCACATGTTCCATGATGATCTCATCGGATGAACCACGATCGAGGATTCAATCATTCCCGTATACAATTCCCTTTGGCAATCGGTACGTTACTTGCCCGAGATTCGATCGTCGGTATCCCAATACCTTGTTCAATCTCGTTACCGGCAAGTCACTTTACTCGTACCGTAATGCATGATCCCGTGGCTAACTCCTTAGTCACATTGAGCTCATTATGATGATGCATTACCGAGTGGGCCCAGAGATACCTCTCCGTCATATGGAGTGACAAATCCCAGTCTCGATCCGTGCCAACTCAACAAACACCTTCGGAGATACCCGTAGTGTACCTTTATAGTCACCCAGTTACGTTGTGTCTTTTGGCACACCCAAAGCACTCCTACGGTATACGGGAGTTGCACAATCTCATGGTCTAAGGAAGTGATACTTGACATTGGAAAAGCTCTAGCAAACGAACTACACGATCTTTTGTGCTATGCTTAGGATTGGGTCTTGTCCATCACATCATTCTCCTAATGATGTGATCCCGTTATCAATGACATCCAATGTCCATAGTCAGGAAACCATGACTATCTGTTCATCAACGAGCTAGTCAACTAGAGGCTCACTAGGGACATGTTGTGGCCTATGTATTCACACATGTATTACGATTTCCGGATAACACAATTATAGCATGAACAATAGACAATTATCATGAACAAAGAAATATAATAATAACCATTTATTATTGCCTCTAGGGCATATTTCCGACACTTAATACACTAGATGCATGCTGGATAGCGGTTGATGTGTGGAGTAATAGTAGTAGATGCAGGCAGGAGTCAGTCTACTAATCTTGGACGTGATGCCTATATAATGATCATTGCCTAGATATCATCATGATTATTTGAAGTTTTATTAATTGCCCAATAGCAATTCGTTTACCCACCGTTTGCTGTTTTTCTCGAGAGAAGCCACTAGTGAAACCTACGGCCCCCGGGTCTCTTCTTTATTATATTTGCCTTCGCGATCTATTTTATTTGCTTTTATTTTCAGATCTATTAAACCAAAAATACGAAATACCTTGCTGCAATTTGTATTTATTTACTTTATCTCGTGTTCCCGCGAGATTTATTTATCCAATCTACTACAATTTTATCTATCTTTTTACCCGTGAGGGATTGACAACCCCTCTCTTACGTTGGGTTGCGAGTATTTGTTATTTACGTGCAGGAGCTGTTTACGTGGTGTTGCGTGGTTCTCCTGCTGGTTTGATAACCTTGGTCTCATCACTGAGGGAAATACCTACCGATGCTGTGCTGCATCATCCCCTCCTCTTTGGGGAAATACCGACGTAGTTCTAGCAGACATCAAAAGGAATTTCTGGCGTCGTTGCCGGGGAGACATCATCAACATCTACCAGGTTCCTAATCACAAATCTCATCTCCTCGCAATTTACATTATTTGCCATTTTCCTCTCGTTTTCCTCTCCCCCACTTCATAAAAAATTTGTCGTTTTATTCGCCATTTTTTCGTTTGCCGTTTTCTCGTCAGATCTACCCTTGTTTGCAATCATGAGTGATTTCGGTATGGCAGAAACAGATGATGGCCCAACTCCTAAAATTGGACGGTCTGGCAATCTGGATGCTAAAACTTTTGTTTTGGGGCAAGGGAATGTTATAGGAAAGGAACGTATCCAAGAATTTTTCAATTGTGTTGGAAATTTAAGTCTTGATGATGTTCCTATACTTAAGAGGACTAAAACTTATGCGGAAGCTATTTCAGCACTAGTTCTGAAACTTGAAAATAAATTTATCTGCACTCACCCTACCTTGCAAAGATAGTTTTTTGAGTTGCCCGTTATAAAGAATCCCAAGGCTAAAAAGTTAGCCACTCTTTTCTTATGAATGAATTTGACTACATAATATGGGAAGCTAGGGAAATCTTTGACTTCTATGGTATGAATCATGAAAAACCGGTGATCTCTGCTGGAAAAGGCAGTGCCTAGGAGGAGCGTAGGCACGCCTAGGCGCTAGGCAATGGCCAAACGCCTCGCCTGGGGCATAAATGGAGGTCTAGGCAGGGCAAGGAAGGAATTGCCTACCCAAGCAAGAAATCATGCCACATACTACACTAGTATGCCAAACGGGTTATATTCCAATGGCAGTAGACGGTAATTAACTTATTTATATGCCCTAATCTAATATCAACACCCATATAATAATCACAAATACACTACGAGTAAAATCTATATTACCGCCTAGGCCGCACCTAGGGCACTTAGGCACCGCCTAGGCACTAGGCGAAGGCCAACCGCCTCGCTTACGCCTACCGCTTTTTCCAACCTTTCCGGTGATAGATGAAATTCTTTATAATAGTGATTGTGAGTTGAGAAATTTTCTTGGGGATAATCAAATTTTTATGACAATCTTAAAAAGGAAGTCCCTATTCTAGATATAATCCAACAAGTTTTCAATAATGTTAATCAACATTATTCTTGGATTGTTGCCGGAAATCAAAGAGGTTATGATGATAAGCAACTTGATAGTGCTAAAGTTTGCATGGACAATATATTTTTTGTTGTTTTTACAAAGCCTCATGACAAAGATACCTCTAAGGAAATTAAGAAACAAAGATGACAATACTTAGATCCTTGCTTTATGCCTAACTAGGGGCGTAAAACGATAGCGCTTGTTGGGAGGCAACCCAATGAATAAAATTTATTTTTGTCTTTTGCTTTCTGTTATTGAGTGTTTGCACAATTATGCTACTGTTATGATTGTGTTTTTTGTGTTTTAATTAGTGTTTGTGCCAAGTAAAGCCTTTAGGATTATGTTGGGTGATAGTTGATTTGATCTTGCTGAAAAACAGAAACTTTTGTGCTCACGAAAATAATTTTCATTTTTAACAGGAGTGTGATAAAATACCAATGTTTTTTGCAGAAGATTAATATACAAATTTCGCACGTGGTCCTAATTTTTCAGATTTTTTGGAGTTTCAGAAGTATTCGAAATATCCAGATTGCTACAGACTGTTCTATTTTTGACAGATTCTGTTTTCTTTGCGTTGTGTGCTTGTTTTGATGATTCTATGATTTTTTATGAGTTTTTTCCATAGAAAAGTTGGAATACAGTAGATATAATGCAAGAATAAAATATGAATGGGTTGCAACAGTACTTATAGTAGTGATTTTTTTTCTTATACTAACGGATCTCATGAAGGTTTTGTTGAGTTTTGTGTGATTGAAGTTTTCAAGTTTTGGGTGATGTTACGATGGATGAAGGAATAAGGAGTAAGAAGAGCCTAAGCTTGGGGATGCCCATGGCATCCCAAGCTATTATCCAAAGAGAAGCAAGCAACTAAGCTTGGGGATGCCCGAGTGGCATCCCCTCTTTCTTCTAACGACCATCGGTATTTTACTCGAAGCTATATTTTTAGTCGTCACATACTATGAGTTTTGCTTGGAGCGTCTTGTTTGATATGGGTCTTTGCTTGTTTTTCTTTGTGTTTTAAGTCTTGAATCCTTGCTGAACACACCTATTTGAGAGATCCAAAATTATGCCATGACTTTTTAGAATTGCTCTCTATGCTTCACTTAAATCTTTATGAGCTATGGAATTGCTCTAGTGCTTCACTTATATATTTTTGAGCATGGTGTGCTTTGTTATTTTTGAAGAAATGCTCTCATGATTCACTTAGATTTATTTGAGAGTTAGTAAAAAATTTAAGAAATTCTCTCTTGCTTCACTTAAATTAATTTGAGAGAAAGAAATATTATGCTCATGATCTTCAGTTATATTTGTTTGAGCTCATCAAAAGCAACACATGAAAATAAGTTCCAAAGTGATAGATATCCAAGGAGGATATAATAAAAACTTTCATGAAGATCATTGGACAAAATAAACTTGATTCCTTGTTATAGATTTGAGATATGATGATGTGATATGTGAGTCATGTTCATGAGTAATTATGCTTTTGTAAGAATATTGGTGTTAAGGTTTGTGATTCCCTATGCAAGCACGAAAGTCAATAGTTATGAAATGAAATTACATTCTACTTGTGGTGGATTATTCGGTGTCAATTATGCCTAATGCTCGCTTATGAGATTTTTCGTTTCTTGGTTGGTCGCTTCTCAACCTTTTGCTAGCCTTCATTTTGCACTAAGTATGATCACTACTTGTGCATCCAAAATCCTTTAAACCAGTTTTGCCACATGAGTCCATCATACCTACCTATATGCGGTATTTCCGTGTCGTTCTAAGAAAATTTGTATGTGCCACCTCTAATTTTCAAAATAAATTTCTCTTTTGTGTGCTCGTACCGCTCATGAAACAGTAGGGGGTGGCTAATATATTTCCATGCTAGATATGTTATTCTCACGATGAGTGTTTATTCACTTGTCATTGCACGAGAGTAAGACAAAGGTATTAGGGATGCCCAGTCCTCAAATGTAAAATAAATTACTTTATGTTGTCAAATAATAAATTCCTTGGAAAGTGTTGGTATGGAGGGCACCCGTGGATATGGTTAGCCATGAAAAGTGAAAGTATGGTTGAAAAAGGAATAAACTTTAATTTCTGTTTGGGAACCGCCTATGATATATCTAGCATGGAAAGTATTGGGAACTACTCGATCGTTCTCGTTGACAAGAAAGGCATGCCTCCCAAAATGTTTTTTATCTCTATCTTTTTCGCTTTGAGCTCTCGCACCTCTACAAATCCCTACTTCCCTCGGCGAAGGGCCTTTCTTTTACTTTATGCAATTTTATTTTTAATTTGAGTCTCCATCTTCTCTTATAAAGCACCAACTAAGGGGCACTATGATCATACTTGAGCATTGGGTGTAGCTAATATGTGAGTGTGTTTCATGAATGGATCAATGATTGAGCATAATGGGCTAGGGATAACTTATTTTAGCATTGATATTTTGAAAGACATGGTTACTTTTTGATATGCTTGAGTATTTAAGTCTCATGTCAAAACTACACTATTGCTTTGAACCATATAAAAGTCCAAATGTCCTTGCTATACAGAAAAGAATATGTGATGACATGTTAGGCAGCATTCCACATCAAAAATTCAGTTTTTATCATTTACCTACTAGAGGACGAGCAGGAATTAAGCTTGGGGATGCCGATACGTCTCCAACATATCTATAATTTTTTATTGTTCCCTGCTGTTATATTATCATTCTTCGATGTTTTACAGTCATTTTATATCATTTTTTGGTACTAACCTATTGACATAGTGCCAAGTGCCAGTTGTTGTTTTCTGCATGTTTTTTACATCGCAGGAAATCAATATCTAACAGAGTCCAAATGCAGTGAAATTTTTTGTGGATTTTTTGGGACCAGAAGACATCCAGTGGGCCAAAGAAGTACCGAAGAGGGAGCCTGAGGTGAGCACAAGACACCAGGGCGCGCCTGGAGGCCCAGGTATGCCCTGGTGGGTTGTGCCCACCTTGGTGGCCTCTCGAACCGCCTCTTTGCTCTATAAATACCCCAATATTCCTGAAACCCTAGGGGAGTCGACGAAAATCAATTCCAGCCGCCACAAGTTCCAGAACCACCAGATCCAATCTAGACACCATCACAGAGGGGTTCATCATGTCCATTGGTGCCTCTCCGGTGATGCGTGAGTAGTTCTTTGTAGACCTACGGGTCCGTAGTTAGTAGCTAGATGGCTTCCTCTCTCTCTCTCTCTCTCTTTTGATTCTCAATACAATGGTCTCTTGGAGATCCATATGATGTAACTCTTTTTGCGGTGTGTTTGTTGTGATCCAATGAACTTTGAGTTCATGATCAGATCTATCTTTTTATCCATGGAAGTTATTTGAGTCTTCTTTGATCTCTTACATGCATGATTGCTTATAGCCTTGTATTTCTTCTCCGATATTTGGGTTTTGTTTGGCCAACTTGATCTATTTATCTTGCAATGGGAAGAGGTGTTTTGTGATGGGTTCGATCTTACGGTGCTTTGATCCCAGTGATGGAAGGGGAACCGACACGTATGTATCGTTGCCATTAAGGATAACAAGATGGGGTATATTTCTACATAAATAGATCTTGTCTACATCATGTCATCGTTCTTATTGCATTACTCCATTTCTCCATGAACTTAATACACTAGATGCATGCTGGATAGCGGTCGATGTGTGGAGTAATAGTAGTAGATGCAGGCAGGAGTCGGTCTACTAATCTTGGACGTGATGCCTATATAATGATCATTGCCTAGATATCATCATGATTATTTGAAGTTTTATTAATTGCCCAATAGCAATTCGTTTACCCACCGTTTGCTGTTTTTCTCGAGAGAAGCCACTAGTGAAACCTACGGCCCCCGGGTCTCTTCTTTATTATATTTGCCTTCGCGATCTATTTTATCTGCTTTTATTTTCAGATCTATTAAACCAAAAATACGAAAATACCTTGCTGCAATTTGTATTTATTTACTTTATCTCGTGTTCCCGCGAGATTTATTTATCCAATCTACTACAATTTTATCTATCTTTTTACTCGTGAGGGATTGACAACCCCTCCCTTACCTCGGGTTGCGAGTATTTGTTATTTACGTGCAGGAGCTGTTTACGTGGCGTTGCGTGGTTCTCCTGCTGGTTCGATAACCTTGATCTCATCACTGAGGGAAATACCTACCGATGCTGTGCTGCACCATCCCCTCCTCTTTGGGGAAATACCGACGTAGTTCTAGCAGACATCAAGCACCTCTTCGGCACGACCCACAAGAAAGTGTGGAGTCTGCTATTCAAACTGTAGAAGGAGTGGCTGGTCGAGGGGGAGGACATCGGCATCGATTCCGCTAACCCTCCGAGGAAGGTGAGTGACACTTGTTTTATCATAAATCTGAATACTAGCACCATACAATTTGATATGAACCTCTTTATGTGGATTTTGCAGGGCTGGCTTGCCAAGGCCGAGAAGATCAGTGGCCCAGCGCCGCTGCCAGAAGGGCCCCGATTCGAGCAGCTCGAGAAGCTGTTGGTCATGGTGCCCTGATAACCCACAAGTATAGGGGATCACAACAGTTTTCGAGGGTAGAGTATTCAACCCAAATTTATTGATTCGACACAAGGGGAGCCAAAGAATATTCTCAAGTATTAGCAATTGAGTTGTCAATTCAACCACACCTGGATAACTTAGTATCTGCAGCAAAGTAATTAGTAGCAAAATAATATGATAGTAGTGGTAACGGTAACAAAAGTAACGGTAGCAAAAGTAATATTTTTGGTGTTTTGTAGTGATTGTAACAGTAGCAACGGAAAAGTAAATAAGCGAAGAACAATATGTGAAAAGCTCGTAGGCATTGGATCGGTGATGGAGAATTATGCCGGATGCGGTTCATCATGTAACAGTCATAACATAGGGTGACACAGAACTAGCTCCAACTCATCAATGTAATGTAGGCATGTATTCCGAATATAGTCATACGTGCTTATGGAAAAGAACTTGCATGACATCTTTTGTCCTACCCTCCCGTGGCAGCGGGGTCCTAATGGAAACTAAGGGATATTAAGGCCTCCTTTTAATGGAGTACCGGAACAAAGCATTAGCACATAGTGAATACATGAACTCCTCAAACTATGGTCATCACCGGGAGTGGTCCCGATTATTGTCACTTCGGGGTTGCCGGATCATAACACATAGTAGGTGACTATAGACTTGCAAGATAGGATCAAGAACACACATATATTCATGAAAACATAATAGGTTCATATCTGAAATCATGGCACTCGGGCCGTAGTGACAAGCATTAAGCATAGCAAAGTCATAGCAACATCAATCTCAGAACATAGTGGATACTAGGGATCAAACGCTAACAAAACTAACTCGATTACATGATAGACCTCATCCAACCCATCACCGTTCAGCAAGCCTACGATGGAATTACTCACGCACGGCGGTGAGCATCATGAAATTGGTGATGGAGGATGGTTGATGATGACGACGGCGACGAATCCCCCTCTCCGGAGCCCCGAACGGACTCCAGATCAGCCCTCCCGAGAGGTTTTAGGGCTTGGCGGCGGCTCCGTATCGTAAAACGCGATGAATCCTTCTCTCTTATTTTTTTCTCCCCGAAAGCAAATATATAGAGTTGGAGTTGAGGTCAGAGGAGCTCCAGGGGGCCCACGAGGTAGGGGGCGCACCCTAGGGGGGCAGGCGCGCCCCCACCCTCGTGGCTAGGGTGTGGGGCCCCTGGTCTTCATCTTTTGCAAGGATTTTTTATTATTTCCAAATAGACGTTCCGTGAAGTTTCAGGTCATTCCGAGAACTTTTGTTTCTGCACATAAATAACACCATGGAAAGTCTGCTGAAAACAGCGTCAGTCCGAGTTAGTTCCATTCAAATCATGCAAGTTAGAGTCCAAAACAAGGGCAAAAGTGTTTGGAAAATTAGATACGACGGAGACGTATCAACTCCCCCAAGCTTAAACCTTTGCTTGTCCTCAAGCAATTCAGTTGACAAACTGAAAGTGATAAAGAAAAACTTTTACAAACTCTGTTTGCTCTTGTTGTTGTAAATATGTAAAGCCAGCATTCAAGTTTTCAGCAAAGATTATGACTAACCACATTTGCAATAACTCTTAAGTCTCATGTTTACTCATATCAATAGCATAATCAACTAGCGAGCCATAATAATAAATCTCGGATGACAACACTTTCTCAAAACAATCATGATATGATATAATAAGATGGTATCTCGCTAGCCCTTTCTGAGACCGCAAAACATAAATGCAGAGCACCTTTAAATATTAAGGACTGGCTAGACATTGTAATTCATGGTAAAAGATATCCAATCATAGTCATACCCAATATAAATTAATAGTAATGGATGCAAATGACAGCTGCGCTCTCCAGCTAGTGCTTTTTAGTAAGAGGGTGATGACTCAACATAAAAGTAAATAGATAGGCCCTACGCAGAGGGAAGCAGGGATTTGTAGAGGTGCCAGAGCTCGGTTTTGAAATAGAGATAAATAATATTTTGAGCGGCATACTTTCATTGTCAACATAACAACCAAGAGATGGAGATATCTTCCATGCTACACACATTATAGGCGGTTCCCAAACAGAATGGTAAAGTTTATACTCCCCCTCCACCAACAAGCATCAATCCATGGCTTGCTGGAAACAACGAGTGCCTCCAACTAGCAACAGTCCTAGGGGGAGTTTTGTTTGCAATTATTTTGATTTAGTTTGCATAAAGCATGGGACCGAGCATCCCGGTGACCAGCCATTTTCTCATGAGTGGGGAGCGGAGTCCACTCCTCTTGAGAATAACTCGCCTAGCATGGAAGATACGGACAGCCCTAGTTGATACATGAGCTATTCGAGCATACAAAACAGAATTTCATTTGAAGGTTTAGAGTTTGGCACATACAAATTTACTTGGAACGGCAGGTAGATACCGCATATAGGAAGGTATAGTGGACTCATATGGAATAACTTTGGGGTTTAAGGGATAGGATGCACAAGACGTATTCCCGCTTAGTACAAGTGAAGGCTAGCAAAAGACTGGGAAGCGACCAACTAGAGAGCGACAACATCATGAACATGCATTAAAATTAATAAACATTGAGTGCAAGCATGGGTAGGATATAATCCACCATGAACATAAATATCGTGAAGGCTATGTTGATTTTGTTTCAACTACATGTGTGAACATGTGCCAAGTCGAGTCACTTAAATCATTCAAAGGAGGATACCACCCCACTATACCACATCACAACCATTTTAATAGCATGTTGGCACGCAAGGTAAACCATTATAACTCATAGCTAATCAAGCATGTCACGAGCAACTATAATCTCTAGTTGTCATTGCAAACATGTTTATTTATAATAGGCTGAATCAGGAACGATGAACTCATCATATTTACAAAAACAAGAGAGGTCGAGTTCATACCAGCTTTTCTCATCTCAGTCAGTCCATCATATATCATCATAATTGCCTTTCACTTGCACGAGCGAACGATGTGAATAATAATAAGAGTGCACGTGCATTGGACTAAGCTGGAATCTATGAGCATTCAATAAACAGGAGAAGACAAGGCAATATGGGCTCTTGGTTAAATCAACAATAATGCATATAAGAGCCACTTCAACAATTTAATCATGGTCTTCTCCTATCGACCCCAAAGAAAAGAAAAGAAATAAAACTATTTACACGGGAAAGCTCCCAACAAGCAAAAAGAAGAACAGGAAATCTTTTTGGGTTTTCTTTTTAATTATTACTACTACAGCAAGAAAGTAAACTAGCTAGAGGCTATTACTATTTTTTTTTGGTTTTTCTTAAGGTTTAATAAACACACAGAAGAAAGCAAGAGAAAGAAAATAAACTAGCATGGATGTTACAGTGAAAGAGTATGAGCACCAACATCTAGCAATGAGTGTGTGAACATAAATGTAATGTCGGTGGGAAATACGTACTCCCCCAAGCTTAGGCTTTTGGCCTAAGTTAGTTCATTGCCACGGATGGCCTGGCGGATATCCGTAGGTGTAGCTGGGGTCGTACTGAGATGCAGCGGCTATCGCCTCCTGAGCTGCAGCGTGGCGGCGAGCTGCCTCCGCCCTCCCCTCGTACTCATCTGCCTCCTCTCTGGTAATAACATATCTTCCTTTCGCCTGATAATCAAAGAAGGCAGGAGCAGGAAGAGTAATACGGACAGCACGACGTCTGTCAAAGATTAAGCGATACCGGAGAGGTGATTCATTCCTCTCGACAAACTGGTGGTGGACCATAGCATTATAGTCTAAATAAGTAGGAGGCAACTCAACATCATCCCCACGAACGTCCACACCAAGAAAATCAGCTAAGCGGGTTGCATAAATTCCACCAAAGAAATCTCCATTAAATCTATTATGATGCAACCTACGTGCAACAATGGCTCCCAAATTATAAGATTTGTCTCCTAACACAGCACTCCTAAGAATAGTGAGGTCAGGGACACACATATGACATGCTTCATCTTTACCATTTATGCACCTACCTATGAAGAGATCAAAATAATGTATAGCAGGAAAATGAATGCTCCCTATGGTAGCTTGTGCTATATCTCTAGATTCCCCCACAGTTATACTAGCAAGAAAATTTCTAAATTCAGATTTACGGGGTTCACTAGCACTACCCCATTGTGGAAGTTTGCAAGCAGTAGTAAAATCCTCTAAGTCCATAGTATAAGATTTTTCATAAAGATCAAACAGGACAGTTGGAGAATTACGTGAAGATGAAAATTCAAACCTCCTCACAAAGGAACTAGTGAGATAGTGGTACTGGCGGCATTTGTCTGCCTCAAAGCTCACAAGATCGGCGTTGCACAAATATGCGTTAAATTCTTCCTTGATTCCCGCTCGATCCATGAAGTTTTCTGAAGGCCATTCATAAGGCCGCACTAGAGCATCCCTTGGTGGCTCATCGTCAGCATCACGCATTGCAAGCCTGGGTCCTTGCTTCCTTGAAGAACCACCTTGGAACATTTTCCTAAGCATATTTCTTCCTCTGAAAAATTTCTGAAATTTTTAGTAACTTCAAAATAAAAATGAACCAAGCTCAATAAAATTGATAGCAACTACTCCAACAAGTGCCTAGAGCCTATATCATGCATTAGAACTACTTGGAACCATATAATTTTGACATGCAAGCTCAAGAACATGGTCACCTAGGCAGCACAAATTTGCAATGAATAGAGCACTAGAACAAAAACTAATTGGACCAATGGAGGAGTCACATACCAAGGAACAATCCCCCCAAGCAGTTTTGTGAGAGGTGCTTTGAGCAAGGAGATCGAAAATCGCAGCAAAATGAGCTAGAACTCGTGCTTGAGCTGGATATTGGTGTTTGTGGGAGGAAGAAGGAGTGTGTGGGTGCAGGAATAAGTGGAGGGGGGCCATCGTGGGCCCACGAGGCAGGGGGCGTGCCCTGGGGGGTAGGGGGCGCCCACCACCCTCGTGGCCAGGTGCTTGCCCCTCCTGCTGTGTTCTCAGTGCCAAATATTCTCAAATATTCCAGAAAAAATCATATTGCATTTTCAGGGCATTTGGAGAACTTTTATTTTCGGGGTATTTTTATATTGCACGGATAAATCAGAAAACAGACAGAAAAATACTATTTTTACTTTATTTCAACTAAATAACAGAAAGTAGAAAGAGGGTACAGAAGGTTGTGCCTTCTAGTTTCATCCATCTCATGCTCATCAAAAGGAATCCGCTAACAAGGTTGATCAAGTCTTGTTAACAAACTCATTCCGAATAACATGAAACCGGAGAAATTTCGAATAACACTACGTTACCTCAACGGGGATATGCACATCCCCAATAATAAGAATATCATATTTCTTCTTGACAGTAGGAAGAGGAAATTCAAAACCTCCAAATATAATCGATGGAATTTTTCCAATAGAGTTGATACTATGAACTTGAGGTTGTTTCCTTGGAAAGTGTACCGTATGCTCATTACCATTAACATGAAAAGTGACATTGCCTTTGTTGCAATCAATAACAGTCCCTGCGGTATTCAAAAAGGGTCTTCCAAGAATAATAGACATACTATCGTCCTCGGGAATATCAAGAATAACAAAGTCCGTTAAAATAGTAACATTTGCAACCACAACAGGCACGTCCTCACAAATACCGACAGGTATAGCAGTTGATTTATCAGCCATTTGCAAAGATATTTCAGTAGGTGTCAACTTATTCAAATCAAGTCTACGATATAAAGAGAGAGGCATAACACTAACACCGGCTCCAAGATCACATAAAGCAGTTTTAACATAGTTTCTTTTAATGGAGCATGGTATAGTACGTACTCCTGGCTCCAAGTTTCTTTGGTATTCCACCTTTAAAAGTATAATTAGCAAGCATGGTGGAAATTTCAGCTTCCGGTATCTTTCTCTTATTAGTAACGTTATCTTTCATATACTTAGCATAAGATTTAATTTTGAGCATATCAGTTAATCGCATATGTAAAAAGATAGGTCTAATCATTTCAGCAAAGCGCTCAAAATCCTCATCATCCTTTTTCTTGGATGGTTTGGGAGGAAAAGGCATGGGTTTCTGAACCCATGGTTCTCTTTCTTTACCGTGCTTCCTAGCAACAAAGTCTCTCTTATCATAACATTGATTCTTTGATTGTGGGTTATCAAGATCAACAGGAGGTTCAATTTCTACATCATTATCATTACTAGGTTGAGCATCATCATGAACATGATCATTAACATTTTCATTAGGTTCATGTTCATTACCAGATTGTGTTTCAACATCAGAAATAGATATATCATTTGGATTCTCAGGTGGTTCAGCAATAGGTTCACTGGAAGCATGCAAAGTCCTATCATTTTTCTTTTTCTTCTTTTTAGAAGGACTAGGTGCATCAATATTATTTCTCTGAGAATCTTGCTCAATTCTCTTAGGGTGGCCTTCAGGATACAAAGGTTCCTGAGTCATTCTACCAGTTCTAGTAGCCACTCTAACAGCATAATCATTTTTCTTACTATTCATTTCATTGAGCAAATCATTTTGAGCCTTAAGTACTTGTTCTACTTGAGTGGTAACATAGAAGCATGTTTACTAATGAGTTTAAGTTCACCCTTAACATTAGCCATGTAACCACCCAAGTGTTCAATCATATAAGCATTTTGTTTTAACTATCTACCAAAGTAAGCATTGAAATCTTCTTGCTTAACCATAAAGTTATCAAACTCATCCAAGCAATGGCTAGCAATTTTAGTAGGAGGGATTTCAGCTTTATCAAATCTATAGAGAGAATTTACCTTTACTACCTGTGTCGGGTTATCAAGACCATGAGGTTCTTCAATAGGTAATGGATTAGGATCATATATTTCTTCAACAGGCGGTAGATTAAGACCATGTATTTCTTCAATAGGAGGTAAATTCTTAACATCTTCAGCTTTAATACCTTTTTCTTTCATAGATTTCTTTGCCTCTTGCATATCTTCAGGACTGAGAAATAGAACACCTCTCTTCTTCGGAGTTGGTTTAGAAATTGGCTCAGGAGCTGGCTCAGGAAGTGTAAAATTATTTTCATTTGTCAACATATTATTCAATAGAATTTCAGCTTCATCCGGTGTTCTTTCCCTAAAAACAGAACCAGCACAACTATCCAGGTAATCTCTGGAAGCATTGGTTAGTCCATTATAAAAGATATCAAGTATTTCATTTTTCTTAAGAGGATGATCAGGCAAAGCATTAAGTAACTTGAGAAGCCTCCCCCAAGCTTGTGGGAGACTCTCTTCTTCAATTTGCAAAAAGTTGTATATTTCCCTTAAAGCGGCTTGTTTCTTATGAGTAGGGAAATATTTAGCAGAGAAGTAATAAATCATATCCTGGGGACTACGCACACAACCAGGATCAAGAGAATTAAACCATATCTTAGCATCACCCTTTAATGAGAACGGAAATATTTTAAGGATATAAAGATAGCGAGATCTCTCATCATTAGTGAACAGGGTGGCTAAATCATTTAATTTAGTAAGATGTGCCACAACAGTTTCAGATTCAAAGCCATGAAAAGGATCAGATTCAACCAAAGTAATTATATCCGGATCAACAGAGAATTCATAATCCTTATCAGTAACACAGATAGGTGAAGTAACAAAAGCAGGGTCAGGTTTCATTCTATCATTAAGAGATTGCTGCTTCCATTTAGCTAATAACCTCTTGAGTTCATATCTATCTTTGCAAGCTAAAATAGCTAAAGTAGCTTCTTTATCAAAAACATAACCCTCAGGAATAACAGGCAAGTCTTCATCATCACTTTCATCAATATAATCAGTTTCAATAATTTCTTTCTCTCTAGCCCTAGCAATTTGTTCATCAAGAAATTCACCAAGTGGCACAGTAGTATCAAGCATTGAAGTAGTTTCATCATAAGTATCATGCATAGCAGAAGTGGCATCATCAATAACATGCGACATATCACAACGAATAGCAGAAGCAGGTTTAGGTGTCGCAAGCTTACTCAAAACAGAAGGTGAATCAAGTGCAGATCTAGATGGCAGTTCCTTACCTCCCCTCGTAGTTGAGGGATAAATTGTTGACTTAGCGTCTTTCAAGTTCTTCATAGTGACCAGCAGATATAAATCCCAAGTGACTCAAATAGAGCTATGCTCCCCGGCAACGGCGCCAGAAAATAGTCTTGATAACCCACAAGTATAGGGGATCGCAACAGTTTTCGAGGGTAGAGTATTCAACCCAAATTTATTGATTGGACACAAGGGGAGCCAAAGAATATTCTCAAGTATTAGCAGTTGAGTTGTCAATTCTACCACACCTCGATAACTTAGTATCTGCAGCAAAGTATTTAGTAGCAAAGTAATATGATAGTAGTGGTAACGGTAACAAAAGTAACGGTAGATAAAAAGTAATATTTTTGGTGTTTTGTAGTGATTGTAACAGTAGCAACGGAAAAGTAAATAAGCGAAGAACAATATGTGAAAAGCTCGTAGGCATTGGATCGGTGATGGAGAATTATGCCGGATGCGGTTCATCATGTAACAGTCATAACATAGGGTGACACAGAACTAGCTCCAATTCATCAATGTAATGTAGGCATGTATTCCAAATATAGTCATACATGCTTATGGAAAAGAACTTGCATGACATCTTTTGTCCTACCCTCTCGTGGCAGCGGGGTCCTAATGGAAACTAAGGGATATTAAGGCCTCCTTTTAATAGAGTACCGGTACAAAGCATTAGCACATAGTGAATACATGAACTCCTCAAACTATGGTCATCACCGGGAGTGGTCCCGATTATTGTCACTTCGGGGTTGCCGGATCATAACACATAGTAGGTGACTATAGACTTGCAAGATAGGATCAAGAACACACATATATTCATGAAAACATCATAGGTTCATATCTGAAATCATGGCACTCGGGCCCTAGTGACAAGCATTAAGCATAGCAAAGTCATAGCAACATCAATCTCAGAACATAGTGGATACTAGGGATCAAACGCTAACAAAACTAACTCGATTACATGATAGATCTCATCCAACCCATCACCGTCCAGCAAGCCTACAATGGAATTACTCACGCACGGCGGTGAGCATCATGTAATTGGTGATGGAGGATGGTTGATGATGACGACGGCGACGAATCCCCCTCTCCGTAGCCCCGAACGGACTCCAAATCAGGCCTCCCGAGAGGTTTTAGGGCTTGGCGGCGGCTCCGTATCGTAAAACGCGATGAATCCTTCTCTCTTTTTTCTCTCCCCGAAAGCAAATATATAGAGTTGGAGTTGAGGTCGGAGGAGCTCCAGGGGGCCCACGAGGTAGGGGGCGCACCCTAGGGGGGCAGGCGCGCCCCCCACCCTCGTGGCTAGGGTGTGGGCCCCCTGCTCTTCATCTTTTGCAAGGGTTTTTTATTATTTCCAAATAGACGTTCCGTGAAGTTTCAGGTCATTCCGAGAACTTTTGTTTCTGCACATAAATAACACCATGGAAAGTCTGCTGAAAACAGCGTCACTCCGGGTTAGTTCCATTCAAATCATGCAAGTTAGAGTCCAAAACAAGGGCAAAAGTGTTTGGAAAAGTAGATACGACGGAGACGTATCATGCCCTACAAGGCGCCCGACAAGAAGGGCAAGAAGAGGCCGGAGGCCCAAGAGGGACTTCGTTGCAAAGCCCGTCCGGACAGTATAGGTCCAGAGACATCACGGCCCAGTCCGCACAGGAGGGGGATGAGGACGAGGAGGAAAGCGCCTCCTCGCACTCTAAGAAGAGGGCAGCGTCCACGACGTCGAGGAGGTTCAACCTCCTCAGGCCCGAAAGAGATAGTGCTAGCCCAAGCTAGTCCTGTCTGATAGTTCGGACTCCGAGAAGGAGTCTGAAGCATCCAAAAAGGTTCCAGAGAAGGAACCCAGGGTCAAGCCCCAGGCGGCTAGGTATATATTGCGAGATTTTCAATGTCTTTATCCTTTTATTTGTCCCTGGCGGAACGTGGATTTTTTTTCTAATG
Source organism: Aegilops tauschii subsp. strangulata (assembly GCF_002575655.3). Taxonomy (NCBI): domain Eukaryota; kingdom Viridiplantae; phylum Streptophyta; class Magnoliopsida; order Poales; family Poaceae; genus Aegilops; species Aegilops tauschii. The sequence continues at coordinate 393,801,234 of NC_053041.3, read as the reverse complement.
GTACAGCCCTCCGCGTGGCCACCCCACCGAGGAGACCTCTTCGGGGACGTCCCTGCCCGCCTACCTGGCGGACAGTGGCTCACGCTCGGCACCCCCTCCAATTCCCAAAGAAGCTGGGGAGGTGGTGTCACAAAAGACCCCACGTCCTCCGAACACGGGGGAGGAGGTCGATGCCACCATGGCCAAGGCCGACGCCTCGGTCATTGAAGACCAGGGGGTTGCATCCCTCCTGGCTACCGCGGGAAGGGAGTCTGGACCATCTGGACCCCCTCAGCCGCCCGCTCCCGAGCCCCCAAGGCCCTCGACGGCGCAGGCTCCCCTTACGGTGGAGAAGGGGTCAGGGAGCCAATGCTAGCGTCGAACACCTCTAAACGAGCGACGGCTAGCTGGCCGGATGCGTTGGAGGAGTTCGTGAACAACTCCGCCATCGTTGATGGGCACCGCACTCTTATGAATGCGGTCATGCAAGGTGTTCAGTCCGTCCAATCCGGACTGAAAGATGTTGTCCAAGGCCTTCTAACGGGCTTTGAGGTAAGTCAAGTAATGCTCCTTTCTCATAGAGCGGTTGTAACCTTTAGTTTGGGTAGGTGAGGGAGTCCTGGACTAAGGGGTCCTCGGGCGTCCGACCTGTTAGACATGGGCCGGACTGATGGGCTGTGAAGATACGAAGACCGAAGACTTTCTCCCGAGTCTGGATGGGACTCTCCATGGTGTGGAAGGCAAGCTTGGCGTCCAAATATGAAGATTCCTTTCTCTGTAACCGACTTTGTACAACCCTAGTCCCCTCCGGTATCTATATAAACCGGAGGGCTTAGTCCGTAGAAGACAGACAATCATAATCGTAGTCATACAGGCTAGACTTCTAGGGTTTTAGCCATTACGATCTCGTGGTAGATCAACTCTTGTAACACTCATATTCATCAAGATCAATCAAGCAGGAAGTAGGGTATTACTTCCATAGAGAGGGCCCGAACCTGGGTAAACATTGTGTCCCCTGTCTCATGTTACCACCAACCTTAGACGCACAGTTCGGGACCCCCTACCCGAGATCCGCCGGTTTTGACACCGACATTGGTGCTTTCATTGAGAGTTCCATTGTGCCGTCCTCGAAAGGTTTGATGGCCCCTTCAGTCATCTATAACAGTGCTATCCAAGGAGAAGTCTTCCTCCCCGGACAGATCTTTGTGTTTGGCGGCTTCGCACTGCCGGCCAACTCGCTTGGCCATCTGGAGCAGATCGACAGCTACGTCCCTAGCCGTCAGGTCAGATTCGGGAGCTTGAACTACGTCGCGGACATCCGCGGAGACTTGACCTTCGACGGATTTGAGACCACGGCAGCCGCTCCCCGTAACTACGATGAACATGACTTAAATCTGTCATCAGACCATATCCAGGAGATAACACTTGTAACTCCTCTGGCCTTAGATCCGGAGCAGATTGCGCCATCTGAAGACAGAAAGCTCAACCCCGCCACAGATGTCGCAGCCTCAGCGGCGTTAGAGCCACACACAGATCCAGCCTCAAAAGAGATATGTGTTACCGGAACCTCGGACATGTTTCCGGCTACGGGTTCCGAACCGTGTGCGTCCACAAGCGTCGAGCTCAGTCAGTCATCGATCGTTGAATTCAGCTCCGCGACATTTTTCGGCACTCGCCTTTGGGCGACGTGTTAAACTCGTTAAAAGCACGATCCTTAGCGGGGGGCTCACAGCCGAACACTATCCGGTTCGATCTGGATGCTGATGACGGGGAATTTCGCTTCCCACCCACCGCCCACTTCATAGCCACTGTCGAAGACTTGACCAACACGCTCGATTACGGCTCCGAAGACATTGACGGTATGGACGACGATGCCGGAGAAGAGGAGGCCCAAAACCCGCCGTTTATTGGACGTTGGACGGCCACCTCCTTGTATGACGTATACATGGTGGACACACCTAAAGAGAACAAGGGCACCAACAAGAAGGATCCAGTTGAGGATAAACCTCCTGAGATACCACCAAAGCGCCGGTGTCAACGGCGCCGCTCAAAATCACGCCGCAGCAAAGATAGTAACACCGGCACAGGAGAAGATAACACTCCGGACGGTGCCGAAGATAATGAAGACCCCGTTGAAGCAACTTCCGAACAAGAAGAACGGGAAGATGGGCAAGTTAGCCCTGATGAACAGGCCATAAACGAAGACTCAGAGGACAGTAATTATCTTCCGCTCTCCGAGGAGGAGGCGAGCCTCGGCAACAAGGACTTTATCGTGCCTGAGGAACCTCTCGAGCAGGAGCGCTTTAAGCGCCAGCTAATAGCCACTACAAGGAGCCTGAAAAAGAAGTTGCAGCAGCTTCAAGCTGATCAAGATTTGCTAAACAATAGATGGACTGATGTCCTAGCAGCCGAAGAATACGGCCTCAAGCGCCCAGCCAAAAGTTACCCGAAGCGCAAATTACTACCTCAGTTCAATGATGAGGCGCCGGATCCCGTACCATTATCGCACAATGCGGCTAACCGACCACCACGCGGCCGGGACAAAACGGTAACTCAAGCCGAACACCAGCCCGCCCCACCTCACCGTAAAGGCAGAGATAAAACAGTTCGGGGATATACATACGACCTTCGACAGGACCTGGACAGTAGAGCAGGACATAGCAGATCAATCTATGGATCGCGAGGACGTGCCCCGACACACGGCGATGACTATCTACTCAGACGTGACAATCCTAGTCACACCCGGTCCGAAAACCGCAGACGGACTCCATCGGAGCTACGTCGCAACGTGGCCCAATATAGAGGCGCCGCACACCCTCTTTGCTTCACAGATGAAGTAATGGAGCACGAATTCCCAGAAGGGTTAACTCGTGAATATCGAATCATATGATGGAACAACTGATCCCGCAGTATGGATCGAGGATTTCCTTCTCCATATCCATATGGCTTGCGGAGATGACCTTCATGCCATCAAATACCTCCCAATAAAACTCAAAGGGGCAGCTCGGTACTGGTTAAACAGTCTGCCGGAAAACTCTATTGGCAGTTGGGAGGATCTGGAAGACGCCTTCCGCGACAACTTCCAGGGTACATATGTCCGGCCACCAGATGCCGACGACTTAAGTCACATCGTCCAACAGCCCGGAAGTCAGCCAGGAAGCTCTGGACTAGGTTCTTAATTAAAAAGAACCAAATCGTCGACTTGTCCACACGCCGAAGCCCTCGCGGCCTTCAAACACAGCGTCCGGGACGAATGGCTCGCCCGCCACCTCGGTCAAGAGAAACCAAAATCCATGGCAGCCCTTACCGCTTTAATGACCCGCTTTTGCGCGGGAGAGGACAGCTGGCTCGCTCGTAGAAGCAACAGCGCCAGCGAACCGAGTACTTCAGAAGTCCGAGACGGCAACGGCAAGCCACGACGCGATAAACACAAGTGTCGCAATAATAACGAAATAATGCGAGACACAGCGGTTAACGCCGGGTTTAGCGGCTCTAAATACGGTCAACAGAAAAAGCCATTCAAGGCAAATAGAGACGGACCATCCAATCTAGACAAGATACTGGACTGGCCCTGCCAGATTCATGGCACCCCCGATAAACCAGCTACTCACACAAACAGAAGCTGCTGGGTCTTCAAACAGGCCGGCAAACTTAATGCCGAACACAAGGGGAAGCGGCCGCCCAGTGACAGTGATGACGAAGAAACTTGCCAGCCGAACACTGGGTTTTAGAAGCAATTCCCCCCCGAAGTGAAAACCGTAAACATGGTATACGTGACGCACACCCCTACAAGGGAGCGCACGCGCGCAACACGGGACATAAACGCCATAGAGCGGATCCCCCAAAAATTGGTCATATCCGTCCTGACGGTGCGGCAACTCTGGTCATCGATCCAATTATCAATGGGTTCCATCTCACGAAAGTCCTTATGGACGGCGGTGGCAGCCTTAATTTACTCTACCAAGAAATTGTCCGCAAAATGGGCATTGATCCTTCAAGAATAAAGCCCACCACAACTACCCTCAAGGGAGCAATGCCTAGCGTAGAAACTCACTGCACGGGCTCTATCACACTGAAAGTCGTTTTTGGCTCGCCGAACAACTCCTGAAGTGAGGGCTTGACCTTTGATATTGCCCCGCTTCACAGTAGCTACCATGCGCTTCTGGGGCATACAACTCTTGCTCGTTTTTATGCGGTCCTACTCTACGCCCGCGCAAAACTTAAAATGCCCGGTCCACGCGGCGTCATAACAGTAAACGGAAATAGGTAACACTCCCTCCATATAAATGACCACACTACGGCTAGTACGGCCACAGTACAAAGCGGCCCCATCGAGCCGCATAAAAAATCGGACATTAAGCCGTCGGTCTCCATCAAACCTAACCAATTAATATCAGAGCTGGATTAGCAGTTCGACCTCCACCATTCGCCTTACACACTCGCGAGGTTTACATCGCGCAAGCATAACTATGCACTCAAAATACCATGGTCATCGGCGGAGGTACAATACGGAATAGCCTACAAGCACTCCTCCTTCCCCCTTTCCTTTTCTAACCACTTTTTATCTCTTATTACAGGTGGCTCAAACATCGGTCATCTCATGGACTCTTTCGGAGTTCGACTTCATACACTCACCCAAAGGTTATTCCTGTTAAGGAATCCTTCCATCGAGGCAAGGCAACGCAGACGTGCGACAGGAGGTCCAAATAATTTTGTGTAGACCGCACTCTCTATTTCGAGCCTGTAAAGTACCTTCTCCCTCAGCCTTCGACTACGTGCATGTCAAATAACCTGGGTCGTGGCATTGTTATTGGTACAATGGCAATTGACGTACCAATCAAGTTCCAGTGAACATAATCCGTATCCAGTATTTGCTTCTTTTAAAAAGCCAAATTTTTCTGGATGCTTCACACTCACACCTTGGCACAATCACCAGGGGCTCGATATGCGAACAAATGAATTGCCGACAAAGTCCGAACAGCTTTATAGCACACTTCGGCGTCACCAGTTTGGCCTTATATGCACCAGCTCGGAATCATGTCTTTGGTCAATAGTTGGGTTGCCCGGCTCCTGTGCTTACTACCTTACGTTCCGCTCTATCGGCTAGGGTAGTAAAGGGAGAACTACTGCAATTGTGTCCCGGTTCATCCGGATGAGCACCTCAGTAGAGAAAGCCGAAAACTGACTGTCATGATATGGCGAGAGCTGGTCAACTACTCGATGACTTACTAGAATCTTTCGCGATTCTTTCCGTCCTAAACGAAGGGCCGTTTTTAAGGTCACCCATGTAACGCACCGTATTCGGATAAACTGCGTACATACTAGGGGCTATATCGTAGACCCACCATAAAACTCCTATGGCTAAGTGAAAGTGTTAAAGCCCCATAGTCCGATTGCCTAGTTCGCCACATTGACACCTCCTTTACGGACCAAGACGTTGGATTAAGAGTGATCAAGCGCTTTTCCGAACACCCCCGCACTTTATGCGAGGGGGTTGAAGCCGACGACTGGAAAACTTCCAAATTACAAAAAAAAGTCCACACATGAGGAGCCAAAACTTTTGGGAATAGACTTAAAGTATTATAATATTGTTTTTACAATCCCAATACATTTCACTCGAATATCATATCTTTCGAGCACTGACCCTCTTTTAAGCGGGCACCCTCTAAGACGTCCTCGAAATAATGCTCTGGTGCGTGATGGTCCTTGCCCTTGGGTGGACTCTTCGCTGCAACGTCAGTGGCCTTCATTTTCGCCCAATATGTCTTGATGCGGGCAAAGGCCATTCGTGCACCTTCAATGCACGATGATCGCTTAACGGCGTCAATACGCGGCACCGCATCAACAAGTCGCTGCACCAAACCGAAATAACTATCCGGAATTGGCTCGGTCGGCCACAGCCGGACCACGATGTCCTTCATAGCAGATCCGGATATCTTGTGGAGCTCTACCCACTGGGCCATCTGTTCGTTCAGCAACAGCGGACGCTTCGGCATGCTAAACTGCGACCAGAACAACTTTTCTGTTTCACGACCCTCTTGCGCTTGGAAATACGGTGTCGCATCAGAGACACTCTTCGACAAGTCCAACAATGCGTCTGGAGAACTCCACACTTGATTAAGCGGGGCATAATTCGGATCGCCGAACTTAGTTTGTAATAAAAAGGGCTTACCAGCCGCGATCTCCCCAGCTTGCCGGATCTCCTCCCGGGCCGCTCTAGACTCGGACCGCGCTTCTTTCGCCTCTCGTAAGGCATTGTCAAGATCAGCCATTTTGGCTTTATTCTCCTTCTCGAGGAATTCGTAGCGGCTAGCGGCATCCTTTAGCTCAAGCACCATCGTGGCTATTCTCTCCTCGTATTGGCGCTGAGCAGCCTGTTCGGCCTTTAAATCCGCAGATGCCTTTTCGATAGTCGCATTACTATTCCGGGCCTGCTCCTTGGCCCGGGCTAGCTCGGCCTGAAGTACCTCAACTGTGGCGGCACCATCTGCAGTCATAAATGTCTCAGTATACAATTCTTAGCGTCATGCTTATATTATAAGCACGTGCATATAATGACTTCCCCAAACACATACCTTGCGCCTCGTCAAGCCGCCTGTTGATCAATGTGATGTCTTCATCCGCTTCATCAATCTTTCGCTGCAGATCGGCAACCTCCATAGTTCGGGCATTAGCCAGGGAGGTAACAGCCTATGTTCCAATTAATCAGATTATTTCATGTGCATATCTTTTTTGATCCTCTGATTGCCTCCCTTGGGAAGCCAATCAGAGTCTCAGGGGCTACTATCTATACATAGGTGCATTTTGTGAATAAAACACAATCAAAAATATTACAATACAAACCTCGAAGCCTCTTAGCAGGCTCATAAAGGCTTCATTCATCCGCTTTTCGTGGATAGAACCTTTTCAACCACCGTACCCATCAAGGTACGATGTTCCTCTGAGACGGACGCCTGTTGCAGCATGTTCGTCAATATATCCGGCGCTTTTGGATCTCCGGAAGTTGCTGTAGAAGTACGGCCTCCCTTCGAAGGGATCCGTTTATTCCTCCCTGGAGTCGTCTCCGGCTATAAGCCGGACAGTCCGGGGCCTTTATTGTTGGCCCCCGGACCCTGGGCTACCGAAGTGTCACCTTCGGGTAGTGTCTTCATCATCCCTTGCACCACTTGTTGATCAGGAGAGACCCTCCAGGGCGATACCTCAAAGTTGTCCGCCCTATTGGGCGGGGAGACCGATGGAGGCGTCTCGCTCTCCATCATCTCCGGGAGAAGATCCCCCGAGGAAGAGGATTGTTGAAGGAGACTGTGTGCCGAGCTGCAAAAACATATATTCTAGATGTTACCGTGGTAACAGGAAAGGAACAGGATATGTTTAAAACACCCTTGTTCACTTACGATTTGGTTAAAGGCTTGTCCTCACTGTGGGACTGCGCGATGACGTCGCCCTCCAAGCCCGAGCCACCTGACAGGGGCATCTTGCCTTGCTTAGGAGCCTTTTCCTCCCGACCTTCGGAGGCGCCCCTTTTCTTACCATGGGGAGAAGGGATGTTGGCTTCTCCTTCACTTTTGTCTTCGGAGGATGGAATTTTGATCTCCCCGGACACGGTGTCTGATATACCTTCAGGACGGAGGCCACCTTTGGTCCTCCCGCTCTCCGCCTTGTCCTCCTTCACATGCATCTGGTATGGTGCCGGGACTAGCATCCTTGTTAGTACGGGATCCGCTGAGTCTTCGGGGAGGGGGGCCGAACACCTAATTCGCTCTGCTTTCTTTATCCAGCCCTGGAAGAAGATAGTTTGCTCAGTATCGCATTACGACATACATAGCTAAAACTTGTTCGGGAGTCGAGTGCTTACCGAGGTATCCGGATGGTTGCAGTCAAGGCCGATGTCCTCAGTGGTGTCCGGCCACTATTTTTGTTTCCCGAAAAACAACTTCCACATTCCTTTGTGCGTAGTGCCGAAGAAGTGTTGGAGGGTCTGTGGTCCTTCCGGATTAAACTCCCACATACGGAGAGGCCATCGCTGGCCCGACAGGGCCCGGCAGATCAGCATTACTTGAATCACGTTGATAAGATCGATGTCCTTCTCAAGGAGGCCCCGGATGCGGCTCTGTAGAGTCTGCACTTTGTCAATTGATCCCCAATCCAGCCCCTTATTAATCCATGATGCAAGTTGTAACGGAGGTCCAGATCGGAACACATGTATGGCTGCCCACTTGGTGCCGCGGGGTTCAGTGACGTAAAACCACTCCCGCTGCCATAGGTTGGGGGTTTCGGTGAAGGAGCCTTTTGGCCAGAGAGCATTGGTAAGCTTGCTCACTATAGCTCCGCTGCACTCTGCTTGTTCCCCGTCGACTGCCTTCGGCTTCACACTAAAGGTCTTGAGCCATAAGCCGATGTGTGGGGGAATACAGAGAAAGGCCTCGCATGTGATAATGAATGATGAGATATGAAGAAAAGAATCCGGGGCTAGATCGTGAAAATCTAGTCCGTAATAAAACATGAGCCCCCGGACGAAGGGATGAAGAGCGAACCCTAGCCCTCGGAGGAAGTGGGTGATAAACACGACCCTCTCACCAGATCTGGGAGTGGGAATAACTTGCCCTTGGGCAGGAAGCCTGTGGGGGATTTTCGCGGTCAGGTATCTTGCTGCCCGGAGCTTCGCAATATCCTCCTCTGTGACAGAAGAAGCCACCCACCGGCCTTGAGGGTTGGATCTGGACATGAACGGAAAGCTTGAAGCAACTAAATTGAACCTTGGGTGATGAAACTCGAGGTTGGGGAGGTTGAGGAAAGGTTTGACGCAGAGGGGAGGGTCTTAGCCCCTTATAAAGGCGATGAATATCGAACGCCTCCTCGTAAGCCTTAAAACTTGCATACTCCTAAGGAATGATGCCAATCGAACGGTTGGGTTACCCACGCTCGTATTGATGAGAATCCCGCAATAAGGGGACACAATCTCTGCTTCGACAAGACGTGCCAATAAAACCGCGTCTCGAAATGTGGGGCGTCAGGCCCAAAAACGGTTCAAAATAATGACCGGGTAATGACGTGGAGTCACATTGCCAAAAGTTGTCAGCGGATTGTACTCATGGAATATTATGCTCTCTGTGGTTGTGCGTGGAATTTGTTTTGCGGAACCGGACACGTTCGTTGCATCCGAAGACTGGGTTGGAGTATTCGGAGAAGGAACCCGCCTTGCAATGCCGAAGACAATATGCACGCTGGACACCTCGTCATTGAAGCCTGGTGTAGGGGCTACTGAGGGAGTCCTGGACTAAGGGGTCCTCGGGCATCCGACCTGTTATACATGGGCCGGACTAACGGATTGTGAAGATACGAAGACCGAAGACTTTCTCCCGTGTCCGGATGGGACTCTCCTTGGCGTGGAAGGCAAGCTTGGCATCCAAATATGAAGATTCCTTTCTCTGTAACCGACTTTGTACAACCCTAGTCCCCTCCTGTATCTATATAAACCAGAGGGCTTAGTCCGTAGAAGACAGACAATCATAATCGTAGTCATACAGGCTAGACTTCTAGGGTTTTAGCCATTACGATCTCATGGTAGATCAACTCTTGTAACACTCATATTCATAAAGATCAATCAAGCAGGAAGTAGGGTATTACCTCCATAGAGAGGGCCCGAACCTGGGTAAACATTGTGTCCCCTGTCTCCTGTTACCATCAACCTTAGACGCATAGTTCAGGACCCCCTACCCGAGATCCGCCGGTTTTGACACCGACAGTAGGCCGTGTACATTGTAGCCCCGAGACTCTACAAGGACTTCGGAGAAGCCTACAGAGGATCAAATTTTATAGGACGGGTAATAATCTTCACATTTCTTTTGCTGACGCAGGAATCTCCATGGCCGCAGCTGCTAATTAATGCCGCGGCACTTGAGGAAATGGATCGGAAGCTCAAGCTTTCCGATAAAGAGCTTGACCTTGTCAACAAATGGCTTGACGAGGCGCAAGGTAAGCCATGTGATAAGATGTGTATTTGCTTGATGCCCGATATTGACGATCCAGACTATGTGCTAATCCTTTATTGTGATTATCCTGCAGCTGCCGCCGCCGAGGTCGAGGGCTTGAGGGAGGCCTTGAAGAAAGCCGAGGCAGAGGCGGCCGTGAAGAAAACGAGCGCTGAGAAGGCGATGGTCGAGCTTGAGAAGGCCAAGATTGCTGCTGAGCAGCACAAGGCTCGAGTGACCGAAGTCCAGGGGGAGCTCCAGGATGCCGCCAAGAAGCTGGAGTCCCTTGAGAAGGAGCAGGAGGAGCGATCCTCCGGCTATCCAAGGTGGAGAAGGAGCTCCAGGAGGTGAGGACTCACGCGCGAGGTGTCCGGGAAGAGCTCCGCCAAGTCGCGCAAATTGCAGATGGTAAGAAATACTTACAGATGAGTGTGTTCGGAGGCAACAGGTTCGCCCTACTGACGCGGGTCTGGCACTCCACAGGCGTCTTCGCCGAACTTACGAAGAATGTGGTGGCCGTAGCGAAGCACTACGCTACGCTCGAGGAGGACTCCACGCAGCGGCTCTTCTGGTCATAGTTTCCAGATTCCGAGGATCCTCCCCTCCTCAGCGATCAAATCAGGAAGCTGATGGAGATGCATCGGATGTCCCAGCTGGCCGTGAAGGACCTTTGTGTCAGCCTGTGGCCTGCCGAGCCCATTCCGGACACCTACTTCGGCCTTGTGCAGAAGCTGCGGGAGGCACCGCCCCGGATTGACGCCGTAAAGCGGTCAGCGTGCCTTGAGGGGGCGAGGCTTGCGTTTGCGAAGACCATGGTGCATTGGCCGAAGATTAATCCAATGGACATGGCCACTCATCCTCCGCCCAAGGGAAAGGAGCATCGCCGCCCTGAGCAGTACTTTGCACAGGTGATGACCGGCGCGTGGGCGATAGAGGGCCAGTGTTTAAAAGATGTAATGCTTGAGTGATTGTATTAAGTATGTTCCAAGTGGACCTTATGCTTTATTATGCGTCCGCCTGACTTTTTTGTATTGTCATGATTTGATTTTGACTCATGTGCTGTCGTATGTTTAGTCTGAAAGCTACCAGTCGCCGGCTTCAACCCCCAAGTGAATATCACGAGGGGTGTTCTGTCTCCGCCCTATTACCCTTAGCCAACATCTTGGTACCCGAAGGCGGTAGTGCGTGAGCGAAACCAGGCAATCGGACTATTCGGTTTTATTGCTTGCACTTAGCCATAGGAGCTTGATGGTGGAGGCTAAGGACTAGCCCCCGGTGTATTGTGATGTACCTGGGGATCAGCACCTATCCTTTCCAATCACATGGTTTGTGTTAAGACGAACCCTTCGTGTGACACGGCGAAATCGCCAACGATTTTTGGAGTCAAACCTCGTCATCGAATCGCTGACCAGTTTGCGCTTACTATGACAGTCAGCTTTCGGCTTTCTCTTCCTAAGGTACTTCACCGAGCAAACCACAAGTACAATCGCAGGGGTTCTCCCTTTGCCCTCTTAGCCGAACGTGCGGAACATAAGAGGCAAGCACATGAGCCGGGTAACCCAACTATTGACCCAAGACATAGTTCAGAACTTATGCATATAATGCAATATCCGAGACGCCGAACACCTAGCGGAAAGCGGCGCCGGACTTGAAGATATTGATCTAATATATAAATTGAACTCTTGGCTAGTTAATATATCTTCATGCCGAGCTGTTCGAAGAGCGAGCGGAGAATCAAGAAGGAGATAGAAAAATCGCAAGATGCGGATATCCGAACACCATAAAGGGCATTTTTATTATTTCTCGTAAGATCAAGTCATCTAATCGTACAATTCGAACTGCCAAGGCATTATTGAAAATAAGAGAGTTTTACAGAATAACAATTTACACAGGGCCTTGATGCGTGAGTTGAAGCCTTCACTTTGCCCTGCTGCATGTCTGCGCCTTTGCTTCTGGGTGGTGGGGGTTGGGACCTTCGATGAGACCTTGAGGGGTGAGGATCCTGCCGATGGAGCTTTATGCTTGGGATGTTTCCGGAATTGGCCCCCGGGTCGTCCGAAGACGAGGTAGTTCCGAAGTTTGGTTTAGCCGAACATATACTTCGGCTTTGTTGATATATGCCGCACGGCTGCCCATGGTATTTTGAGTGTGAAATTGTGCTCACGAGGCACGTGGAGCACGAAGAATGTGGTCGTGCCGTGGGGCGCGCATCCCAATTTGCAGCGAACGCATGCGGGTTCCCATGATGGGGAACGGGTTCGAACCCATTTACTGTTGTCGCCGGCCTTTACGGTGGGTCGGCATCCGGACCTGTATGGGCCGGTTTGATCTTTGGTCGCCAGGGCCGCAGTGTGCTCTTCGGTTCGAAGTGAGCGTTCTGTGTTGCCGTTGATAGTTATGACGCCCGAAGGACCAGGCATCTTCAGCTTGAGGTACGCGTAATGCGGAACGACATTGAATTTGGCGAACGTTGTTCGGTCCACGAGGGCATGATAGCCGCTGTGAAAAGGTGCAATGTAGAAGATCAAGTCCTCGCTTCGGAAGTTATCCGGAGATCCGAAAACTACTTCAAGCATCACAGTGCTTGTCCAACAGGCCTCCACTCCTGGAATGACCCCCTTAAAGGTGGTGTTACTGGGTTTGATCCTTGATGTATCGATCCCCATTTTCCTCACTGTATCTTCGTATATCAGATTAAGGCTGCTACCTCCGTCCATGAGCACTCTAGTGAGGTGGAATCCATCGATGATGGGGTCGAGCACTAAGTCTACAGACCCTCCATGGCGTATGCTGGTCGGATGGTCCCTGTGATCGAATGTGATCGGGCAAGCTGACCATGGATTGAACTTCGGCGCTACTGGCTCGACGGAATACACGTCTCGTAGTGCTCGCTTCCTCTCCTTCTTCGGTATGTGGGTTGCATAAATCATGTTTACCGTCTTGACCTCGGAAGGGAAGGGTTTCTGGCCTCCACTATTTGGCCTATGGGGCTCATCATCGTCCTTGCTTCGTGGGCTTTTGCCCGAGTCTTCGGCTGTGAGCTTGCCGGCCTGTTTGATCACCCAACAATTTCGGTTGGAGTGGTTGGCAGGCTTCTCTGATGTGTCGTGGATCTGATAAGGCCTGTCCAGAATTGTGTCCAGTCTAGACGGGCCATCACTGTTGCCTTTAGGGGCTTTCTTTCGGGGTCCGGACTTCTGGTTTCGGAATTCGGCATTTACTGCCGTATCCTCGCCCTCGCCGTCATTGTGGCGACGTTTATTCTTGCTGCGTAGGGGCTTTCCATTTCCTTCCCGCACCTTGGAGGTACCGGGTGTGTCGGGGTTGGTGTTTTTGCGAGCGAGCCAACTGTCTTCACCCGTGCAAAAGCAGGTCATGAGGGAAGTAAGGGTTGCCATTGTTCTTGGTTTGTCCTGGCCAAGCTGCCTTACGAGCCATTCATCCTTGACACTAATCTTGAAGGCAGCCAAGGCTTCGGCATCCGGACAGTCGACAATCTGGTTTTTCTTAGTCAGGAATTGGTTCCAAAATTGTTGGGCGGATTCTCCGGGCTGTTGTGTGATGCAATTTAGGTCATCAGCATCCGGAGTTCGGACATAGGTGCCTTGAAAGTTTGCTGGAAAGGCGTACTCAAGATCTTCCCAGCAGCCTATAGAGTCTTCGCGAAGGTTGTTCAACCAGTGTCGAGCTGGACCTTTAAGCTTCAGCGGCAAATATTTAATCGCATGGAGGTCATCTCCTCGCGCCATGTGGATGTGGAGGAGGAAATCCTCTATCCATATGTCTGGATTTGTGGTTCCGTCGTATGATTCGATGTTCAGAAGCTCGAAGCCTTCCGGGAATTGGTGTTACATTACCCTCTCTATGAAGCACAAGGGGTGTGCGATGCCCCAAACTTGGTCTACATCGCGTCGGAGGTCTTCGGCCCTCCAAATCTGCTGCTGCTCCCGGATTCTATCGTTTCGGTTTAGCCGATCGTAGTATCCTTCCCGGTAAGCAGGCGGGTCTTCTCTGGGTCCGTAGATGGACCTAGTACGGCCTCCTCGAGCGTCTAGGTCATGGCGGAGGTTGTACTCGTAAGTGGGCTGCACTTGATCCTTGCTGTAACGGCGAGGTGGGGCGACTAGGTGTTTTGCCTCGTCAGCTTCTCTGTCCCGCCCTCTAGGGGGGCAGTCCGGCTATTCGGCGCTTGTGTATGTTGGACGTGTTGGCTCTAAGGCCTCGTCGTCGAACTGTGGTAGTAGTCTTCACTTGGGATAACTTTTGGTTGGCTGTTCGCGGCCATACCCTTCTTCGCCAGCTAGGACTTTAGTCCATCGGTCATTGAGGGTGTCCTGTTCGGCCTTGATTTTGCGCTTTTGTTTCTTTAGGGTGTGTTTGGTTCGAGAACAAAGTGGAATGGAAAGTCATAGTTCCATTCCATTAGAATGGGTCGATTCCGTTTCTGTGTTTAGTAGCAGCAATTAGGTGGAATGGAACGGTTCTGGTTCGGTGTTCGGTTGAAGAGATAACATGGTATGAATTTGAACCAAAAAGTTATTTTAAATATGAATTGTGAGATTACCTCTCACATATAGCTTTTCACATTTGAAAATCCATGAGTTAATTAAACTTCCAATATTTTCAAAAATAAATATGCTGTTAGTACTGCAGATAACAAAAGTACAGAACCAAAACAAAGAATGTAGATAATTAACCAGAAAGAGGTGGTCGACGTTGATTGTTGCTCGCTGCCACACAACCAAGAACTTGCACTACTGCTATTGGAGAAGGTCTGTGAGCGGACTAGGAGCACAACTCTGTGGTGGAGAGGAACTCGATGGTGCTCTGCATCATGAGTGGGGAGGTCCAGTCAAGGAGGCCTACAACTACAACAAGGAGGTCGACAGTGCTGCGCGTCCTCGCCTTCACCAAGCACAGATGGAACGGGTCCTCCAGCAGCTGGTGCTACCCGCGCCGGCAGCCGGCGACTGCCTCCCAGGCTACCGCCTTGCCGCCGATCTGCAACGGCACCTTAGATCGGGAGGGGTGTCCTCCAGCAGCTGGTGCCACCCGCGCCGGCCGCCGTCGGCCGCCTCTCCGGTTGCCGCCGCCCGCCGGTCTCCAACGAAGCCTTGGATCGAAAGAGGGAGAGAGACGAGGGGTGGCGGCGCTGAGTGCGAGTCGTGGAAGGGGTGAGAGCGAGCGCCGCGAGCCGTTCCCTGTCGTTCCACCGATTTGGAGGTATTGGTTCATTCCGCATATTGAGCGAATATACCGTTCCTGGGAATGAGTGGGTTCCAATTCCTTCGACGAACTAAACACGTGAATGGGCACTCAGAACGGAACCGACCCATGCCGTTCTACTACATGACTGAAACCAAACACACCCTTAGGCTTCGGGCGGTGGCTAAAAGCCTCCGCTTGAACCTTTCCTGCTCCAGAGGGTCTTCGGGGACGATGAAATCGTCATCCCCGAGACTGACCTGCTCTTCAGAGAGTAGGAGGTAGTTGCTATCCTCGGAGTCACCGGGGTTTTCTGGATTGAGTGGGTCCTCCTGCCCTGCGGGGTCATCCTGATGATGTTCGTTGGCTGTGTCTCCAGCGTGGTCATTCGTAATATTTACGGTGCCGTTCTCCGCAGAGTCCATGTTGCTCGCATGACTTTGAGATGGCTTTGATCGACGATGTTGTTTTCGGCATTTGGGCAGCTCATCACCGGGCTTGCCTTGGTCCTGATTAGGAGGGCCATTGCCCCCCTTGGGGGTGCCCACCATGTAAATGTCGTAAGTGGATGTGGCCGACCAATGGCCGGTGACCGGGGGGCAACATCGGCATTGGCGTGGCTCCGTCCTCCTCGTCCATGTATTCGGCATTCTCCAAATTATAGTCTAGCATATTGGTTAGATCATCGATACTGGCTACAAAGTGGGTGGTGGGTGGGACGCAAAATGCCCTATGGTATGCCTTGAAGGGTTGATGATTGAAGGCGGAGGGAAGGTCCTCCTGGATGGTCATTTTCTGAATTCGATCTAGCACCTCGTTTACCATTGCGAAGGTCGTCGAACTCGAGGGCTTCGGGCCGAATTCCGTTGTAACCGGGTGGGGGCAGTCAGTGCCCTGGCTGGTCCTTGATTTCCGCTGGTCGTGCTAAGCTCGGGGTGCGGAGCCGAGTCCTTGAAGGGGTCCGTACCGTCACTGGAGGTCAAGGACGGGCTTTTTTCCTTGCTTGTGGCTTCCCCATCAGGGTTCGAGATCGAGCTGCTTTGGGCCGGGGTGACCCCTGGCCGTTGGCTGCCGCATTGTCATAAGGGCTCAAGGCCAGGTGAGCATCGTGAAGGGAAGGTTTGACCGAGATTGAATCTTGGTTTCTGCCTCCTGATCCTGCCTCGAAGGTCGAGGATATGTTCTGCGCTGTCATGATGTGTCCAGGCGGAGGCGGGGTCTGGGTCCTGCTCGAAGCGGAGCTCTCCTAGCTTGATGCTGTTGAGGCCGATCTACCGATCGGATCAGAAGGGGACTCCAGAGCGGGCGTGGCGAGGGTGCAGGAGGGGGAAGTGAATCCGGTGAAAACCAGATCGCCCCACGTGTCCGCAATGTATTCCAGACCACCGAATCAAATTTGGTGCCCGGGAGCGAAGGTGTCGATTTGACCCAAACGACCAGTCAGGTCGGTGTGCATCACAATGCTTCCAAACACGAAGAGTTTCCCGGGGACGAAGAAGTCCCCGAATCCGATGCCTTCTCATATGATCAGGCGAGCCATCGATCCTTTGGGCGACCCCACAGCGGAACTCTCAATGGAAGCACCAATGTCGGTGTCAAAACTGGCAGACCTCGGGGTAGGGGGTCTTGAGTTGTGGATCCGGGATCGATGGGGAACAAGGGACGACGAACACAGTGTTTACCCAGGTCCGGGCCCTCTCGAAGAGGTAATACCCTACGTCCTTCTTGATTATATTGGATGTGTAGTATGGTTTACAAAGTAGATCTACCTCGAGATCAGCATGAGCTAAACCCTAAGGAGGTAAGGTAATGAATGTAGCTCTAGCCCTAAAGACTACAACCCTCGGTTTATATAGACACCAGTAGGGTTAGGGTTACCGAAGATAGATTACAATAAGGGATTAAAGAGTTCCTCCGCCTTCTTGACTTGGAGGGCACACCATGGCTTCATAGATCTCCCATCACTATACGGCTCCACCAGTCCGGCCCATACTCAATGGGTCGTCGCCCCGAGGACCCCTTTGTCCATGACTCCCTCAGCCGCCACTAGTTCTTAGGTGTGCCCATAGCATTTCATCTCTCGAGCTAGAAGGTGATTGTGGAGGTCTGGATGATGACCGAGGCGATCATCCACTTGGGGAGCTCGTGGGGGAAGTGGTGTCATATTATGTCCAATGACGCGGAGATCACATGTCTCAAATTTTTGGCCTCGTTTGTTGGTGGGAACACCGACCGGGTCACTGAGTCCTAGTGGCTACGCTGTTGTGGGTAGCCTGCATTTGAGAGGATGGTGCCTGTGTCGGCCCGGCGCAGCCTAGACTCGCTGATGTTCTCTTGGAGCTCTACCGTGTTTTGAAGCACCCACTGCAAACTGGCAATGATGTTGGGGTCTCCCGGTGTAGCGTGAAACTTGTTTGCGAGCACCACAGTTGCCTAGAGGCTGCGAGCCAGCTTCGCAGGAGGCCGACGTCTGCATTTTCGTTGAAGCCATTAATGCCCCTCGTCCAAGGGTCGCGAGGGCATTGGTGGCCAACAATGGTTGTCGGCGAGGTTGGCAGCTTCTTTTGTTTACCATTGATTCTTGCCACCGCGCCTGCTGTGCAACAGCCACTAACATGCTCTTCTGGAGTTGTAGCTGAGCGACAATGGTGGCCCGTTAGAAAGGCCTCCACGGTTTGCATGGTGCGGTCGGTCCCCAACACGGGTTCGCTAAGTAACAGCAATGCCTCCTCAATGATGATTGGTTGTGTTATTGTTGTCATGGCAAGGGTGTTGGTGGCGGCCCTAGGGGTCATCAGTCCTGAGGGCCCATTGTTGAGGACAACGAAAACGTTGGGATGCTACCCGACCGGGGTGGGAATCAGAGGTGTGAAAGTACGACAGCTACTGACTCCAAGGCTGGAGGCGTTGTGGCCGGTGGGACTCTTGGAAATATGCCCTAGAGGCAATAATAAAGTGGTTATTATTATATTTCCTTATTCATGATAAAGGTTTATTATTCATGCTAGAATTGTATTGACCGAAAACTTAAATACATCTATGGATACATAAACAAATACCATGTCCCTAGTGAGCCTCTACTAGACTAGCTCGTTGATCAAAAGATGGTTAAGGTTTCCTAACCATAGACATGTGTTGTCACTTGATAACGGGATCACATCATTAGGAGAATGATGTGATGGACAAGACCCATCAGTTAGCATAGCATATGATCGTTCATTTTATTGCTGCTGCTTTCTTCATGTCAAATACATATTCCTTCGACCATGAGATCATGCAACTCCCGGATACCGGAGGAATACCTTGTGTGCTATCAAACGTCACAACATAACTGGGTGATCATAAAGATGCCCTACAGGTATCTCCGAAGGTGTCTATTGTGTTGGCATGGATCGAGATTGGGATTTGTCACTCCGTGTGACGGAGAGGTAACTCTGGGCCCTCTCGGTAATACAGCATCACAAGAAGCTTGCAAGCAAAGTGACTAAGGAGTTAGTGACGAGATGATGTATTACGGAATGAGTAAAGAGACTTGCCGGTAACTAGATTGAACTAGGCATGGAGATACCGACGATCAAATCTCGGGAAAGTAACATACTGATGGATAAAGGGAAGTACGTTTGTGGTCATAAAGGTTCATCTGATAAAGATCTTCGTAGAATATGTAGGAACTGATAACCCACAAGTATAGGGGATCGCAATAGTTTTCGAGGGTAGAGTATTCAACCCAAATTTATAGAGTCGACACAAGGGGAGCCAAAGAATATTTGCAAGTATTAGCAGCTGAGTTGTCAATTCAACCACACCTGGAGATTAATTATCTGCAGCAAAGTGATCAGTAGCAAAGTAGTATGATAGTTTTGATAATAGTAGCAGCAACAATACTTATGGTAACGATGATAGCAGTAATTTTGTAGCAAGTGCAACAGTAACGATAGTAGTGGTAACTTAGCAAGAACAATATAAGAGAAATTCGTAGGCATTGGATCGATGATTTGTTGGATGATATTCATCATGTGACAGTTATAACCTAGGGAGATACGACACTAGCTCCAGTTCATAAATATGATGTAGGCATGTATTTCGTAAATAGCCATACGTGCTTATGGAAAGAACTTGCATGACAACTTTTGTCCTACCCTCTTGTGGCAGCGGGGTCCTATTGGAAACTAAGGGATATTAAGGCCTCCTTTTAATAGAGAACCAGAACAAAGCATTAACACACGGTGAATGCATGAACTCCACAAACTATGGTCATCACCGGGAGTGGTCCCGACTATTGTTACTCCGGGGTTGCCGGATTGTAACGCGTAGTAGTTGACTATAACTAGCAAGATCGGATCTAGAACATGGATATAATGGTGATAACATAAACGGTTCAGATCTGAAATCATGGCACCCGGGCCCAAAGTGACAAGCATTAAGCATGGCAAAGTGATAGCAACATCAATCTCAAAACATAGTGGATAATAGGGATCAAGCCCTAACAAAACTAACTAGATTACATGATGAATCTCATCCAACTCCTCACCGACCAGCGAACCTACGAAGGAATTACTCACTCCCGGTGGGGAGCATCATGGAATTGGCGATCGAGAAGGGTTGGTGATGACGAAGATCCCCCTCTCCGGAGCCCCAAACGGACTCCACATCTGGCCTCCCGATGAAGAACAAGATGTGACAGCGGCTCCGTCTCGTGGAACATGATAATTCTTTCTCCCTGATTTTTTTCTAGAAAATAGGACTTTATAGCATCGGTTTCAGGGTCTGCGGGGCCACCAGGTGGGGACAACCCACCTGGGCGCGCCTGGAGGGGGGCGCGCCCTGGTGGGTTGTGCCCACCCAGGTGCCCCCCCTCTGGTGGATCTTGGCTCCAGAAATTCTCTTTATTGATATAAAAAATCCTCGTAAAGTTTTGTTCCATTCCGAGAACTTTTATTTCTGCACAAAAAACAACACCATGGTAGTTCTGCTGAAAACAGCGTCAGTGTGGGTTAGTTTCATTCAAATCATGCAAATTAGAGTCCAAAACAAGAGGAAAAGCGTTAGGAAAAGTAGATACGACGGAGACGTATCAACTTCCCCGAGCTTAAACCTTTGCTTGTCCTCAAGCAATTTAGTTGATAAATTGAAAGTGAGAAAGAAAAACTTTTATGAACTCTTTTGCTCTTGTTTGCATAAATAAGCTTAAACAGCAACCAGGTTTTCAACCATTATTATAACTAACCATGCCGACAATAACTCTTAAAAATTATATTAACTCATATCAATGACATAATCAACTAGCGAGCAATAATAAGATATCTCAAACAGCAACACGTTATCAAAACAACCATGATATAATATGACAATAGTGGTATCTTGCTAGCCCTTTCTGAGACCGCAAAACATAAATGCAGAGCACCTCCAAAGTTCAAGCAGCGACTAAACATTGTAATTCATGGTAGAAAAGATCCAGCCATGATGCACCCGACATTAGCTACACACAATGCATCAGCATAACAGCAGTGCTCTCAGATTCTGGCGCTTATTTTAGAAGGTGATGTTACAACATAAAAGTAATTAGATAGTCCCTTCGCAGAGGGAAGCACTTTTTTGCTGAGGTGCCAGAGTTCAAGTTTTTTAAAACAGAGGTAAATGATATTTTGAGAGATGCACCCTTCTTGTTTACTTCGCGACCATCAGTTATCAATATCTTCCATGCTAAACACGCTAGTGGTGGTTCCCAAGCGATAAAGTAAAGGTTATGACTCCGTAGGAGTTTTTGTTTTATTATTTGTAAGCTCTTTTCTGTTTGCAGTTTGGAACTGGGAATCCCTATTACCGCCGTTTTCTCGTGCAGTGGCAAGTGAATAAACACTCGACCTGAGAATAACCTGCTTAGCATGGAAGATACCAACTACCTCCTGTCATTTCATGAACGATCCAGGAACACAAAAAGGATATTTATTTGAAGTTTTTTAGAGATGGCACATGCAAATTTACTTAGGAAGGCATGGTAATACCACATATAGGTAGGTATGGTGGACTCATCTGGAATAACTTAGGTTCAAGGTTTTGGATGTACAAGCAGAGTTCCCACTTAGTACAGGCGAAGGCTAACAATTAGATTGAGAAGCGGCCAGCTAGAGAGAAACAACAGTCATGAACATGCATTATGCATAAGTAACATTGGACACTAGCATGAGTAGGGTATGAACACCATGAATATAAATATCATAGAGGCTATGTTGGTTTTGATCAACTACATGCATGAACATGTGCCAAGTCAAGCCACTCGAACATTCAGAGGAGGATACCATATATATCATCATACTATATCACAATCATTTTAACGCAATGTTGACATCCAAGATAAATCATTATCCACTCCTAGCTACTTAAGCATGGCATGAGAAACTATAATCTCTAATTGTCATTGCAAACATGTTTAATCATAATGAGCTGAATCATGGATACTAGGTTAAACATATTTACGAAAACAGAGCAAGTCGAGTTCATACCCGTTTCTCTCTGCCATGGCCAGTTCATCAAATATCGTCATTATTGCCTTTCACTTGCACGACCGAACGATATGAAAATAATAATAGTGCAAGAGTGTCGTGGACTAAGCTGGAATCTGCAAACATTTTATTCAACAGGAGAAGACAAGGTAAAAATGGGCTCTTTGTTAGATCAACAAAAATGCATATGAGAGCCACTCAACATTTTCATCGTGGTCTTCTCCTTGGTACGACTCAATAAAAAGAAAAAGAAATTCAGAGAAACACACTGAAATATTTTTGGAGTTTTTGGTTTTCTTGAACAAGCAAATAGAAAGGGAAAAACAAAAACAAGAAAAAATTATTTACACGGGAAAGCTCCCAACAGGCAAAAGAAGAACAAGGAAATATTTTTGGGTTTTCTTTTTAGTGCTACAACTAACTATTCTAGAAAGAAAAATAAAAAAGAAGCAGGAAACATTTTTGGATTTTCTCAAAGTCTTTCAAACACACAAGAAGAAAGCGGGAAAATAAATTTAACATGGATAATACAATGAAAAAGTGTGGACACCGACAAATCAAATGTGTGAACATGAAGGTAATGTCGGTGGAAATACGTACTCCCCCAAGCTTAGGCTTTTGGCCTAACTTGGTAATCAGTAACCGAAGAAACCATGGGGTCCCATATTGAAATGCTGAGGAGTGGGCACCTGTGGATCCCACTGCTGAGGCTCAGCCTACGCTGCAGCTAGATTGTTCCGGTAGGCGATGATGTCCGCAGGCATAATCCTGTATCCACCCCTGGCAATAGGATCAAACAAAGCGGGTGCAGGCAATGGAATAATATCACGAGTTTTCACACTGAAAACCAGGTTGTAAGGAATAGGAATGTTAGGGTAATCGCCTGCAATAAATTGGTGGTGTTCCATGGCTGCTCGATCTAGGTAAACCTTGGGCAAAGGATAATCATGTTAGCGTATCTGAATGTTAAAGCGATTAGCTAAGCGAGTAGCGTAAATACCACCATATATTTTGCCCTTGGATTTATTAATATGGAGGCGGCGTGCCACAATAGCTCCCAAGCTATAAGTGGTGTCGCCTTGGAGTGCACGGCGTAAAACAACAAGGTCTGGGGCACTGAGTGCACCCACCTTCTCTCTAGCAAGCAAGCACTTTGCAATGAAAAGAGCAAAATAATGAACGGCAGGAAAATGCAAGCTGGTAGTGGTGACACTCGACACCCCTCTCTCATCCCCTACAGACAGGTACGATAAAAGCCTTCGAAGTCTGCAGGCCTAGGCTCTGCTAAACTCCCGTCGGAAGGGATCAAGGATATATCACAAAATTCAGTAAGCGGTATCTGATGGGGTTCAGCGTATAAATTAAATTCTATCGTAGGGGGATTATCCCTAGGAAGAAAATTGAAACTTTGCACAAAGGAGTTTGTAAGGAGATGATATTGTTCACATTCAACCGCGATGAAGTCGGTGAGGCCGGCATTTGCAGCATATTGTGTAAACTCCTGAAGGATTCCGGCCCCTTCCCTGAAAGGGTTATGCGGCCATTCACACGGCCGTAGCTCCGCCATTCTCCGGGTAATGAGATCACTGTCAGATGACTCTCCAATCACTCCCGTGGAGTTCTTCTTGGAAGCAAACTTCCTAAAGATACTCATGTTTTTCCTATGAACAAAAATTCTGAAATTTTTAGTCCATAAAATTTTCTCAACAAAACTTTATAAGATTGGTAGAAACTACTCATAGGGATGCATAGAGGCCATAGCAAGCATTCAAACTACTTAAAACTCTAAGAATTCAACATGCAAGCTCATCTACAACAGCACCAAGAGTAGCTAATTATTCAAAATATAAACCACTAAAGCAAAAATTAATTGGACAAGCGGAGGAGTCACATAGCAACAATCCCCCGAAATAGTTTCGGAAACGGAGCTTCGAGCAAAGAGATCAAAATCCGCGGGTTTGAGAGCAAGAACACGAGAGAGAGAGAGAGAGAGAGAGAGAGAGAGCAATGGTGAATTTTTTTCTGGAGGTAGGTGGTGATGTGGGATGAAGAGATAAGTGATGGGGCCCACGTGGGGACCACAACCTACCAGGGTGCACCTGGGGGTCCTGGCGCGCCCAGGTGGGTTGTGCCCACCTGGTGCATGATACGTCTCCGTCGTATCTATAATTTTTTATTGCTCCATGCCAATATTATACAACTTTCATATACTTTTGGCAACTTTTAATACTATTTTTGGGACTAACATATTGATCAAGTGCCCAGTGCCAGTTCCTGTTTGTTGCATGTTTTTTGTTTCGCAAAAAATCCATATCAAACGGAGTCCAAACGGGATAAAAACTGACGGAGATTTTTTTTGCAATATATGTGATTTTTGGGAAGAAGAATCAACGCGAGATGATGCTCGAGGGGGCCCGAGATAGCGGGCGCGCCCCTGACCCTCGTGGCCACCCCGTAAGGCGGTTGGTGCCCTTATTTAGCCGCAAGAAAGCCAATATCCGGAGAAAATTTGTGTCCAAATTTCAACCCAATCGGAGTTACGGATCTCCGGGAATATAAGAAACGGTGAAAGGCCAGAATCCAGAACGCAGAAACAGAGAGAGACAGATCCAATCTCGGAGGGGCTCTCGCCCCCCCCCCATGCCATGGAAGCCAAGGAACAAAGGGAAAACCCTTCTCCCATCTAGGGAGAAGGTCAAGGAAGAAGAAGAAGAAGAAGAAGAAGAAGAAGAAGGGGGGCTCTCTCCCCCTCTCTCCCGGTGGCGCCGGAACGCCGTCGGGGCCATCATCGTCACCGCAATCCACACCAACACCTCTGTCATCTTCACCAACATCTTCATCACCTTCCCCCATCTATCTATAGCGGTCCACTCTCCCGCAACCCGCTGTACCGTCTACTTGAACATGGTGCTTTATGCTTCATATTATTATCCAATGATCTGTTGCCATCCTATGATGTCTGAGTAGATTTTCGTTGTCCTATCGGTAATTGATGAATTGCTATGATTGGTTTAATTTGCTTGTGGTTATGTTGCTGTCCTTTGGTGCCCATCATATGAGCGCGCGCGTGGATCACACCATAGGGTTAGTTGTATGTTGATAGGACTATGTATTGGAGGGCAAGAGCGACAGAAGCTTCAACCTAGATAGAAATTGATGCATACGAGATTGAAGGGGGACCAATATATCTTAATGCTATTGTTGGGTTTTACCTTAATGAACGTTAGTAGTTGCGGATGCTTGCTAATAGTTCCAATCATAAGTGCATAGAATTCCAAGTCAGGGATGACATGCTAGCAGTGGCCTCTCCCACATAAAACTTGCTATCGGTCTAGTAAAGTAGTCAATTGCTTAGGGACAATTTTGCAACTCCTACCACCACTTTTCCACACTCGCTATGCTAACTTTATTGCTTCTTTACCTAAACATCCCCTAGTTTTTATTTACGTGCTCTTTTTATTCTTGCAAACCTATCCAACAACACCTACAAAGTACTTCTAGTTTCATACTTGCTTTAGGTAAAGCGAACGTTAAGCGTAGAGTTGTATCGGTGGTCGATAGAACTTGAGGGAATATTCGTTCTACCTTTGGCTCCTCGTTGGGTTCGACACTCTTACTTATCGAAAGAGGCTACAATTGATCCCCTATACTTGTGGGTTATCAAGACCTTTTTCTGGCGCCGTTGCCGGGGAGTTATAGCGTGGGGTGAATATTCTCGTGTGTGCTTGTTTGCTTTATCACTAAGTAGTTTTTATTTTGTGCTCTTGTTTTCTATCTTTAGTTATGGGTAGGAAACACAAAATACCAAAAAAAATTAGTTCTACCTACTACACCTATGGTTGAAGAACCACTCAAAATCTATCACACTCCTGAAGCTTTTTACTTGGATCATCTTCGATCCCTTTGTGCTCGTGCTGAAACCCCAACTAGCTTAGTTGAGGGCAAATCTTTAGATGAGCATGCTTGTTATGTGCGACACCGCTTATCTCAAAAAGGGAAACTTTTACTGGATCAAATTCATTGTTTGCAATGCTATGCTTGGAATTTATGTGAAATATATGATTTTACTTGTTGTTCTGAAGACCCTAAGAAACACCTTCCCTACCAATGTGAGTTTAGTGATAATGCAATCGTATCTTCTTATGCTAAGGGTGTTTATAATTACTATGATGTTCAACAAATTGAAGAATTTGTTGCTTTTAATGGTGCTAATGAAATTGCTTCTATGATTGAAACGTATGATGCTACTCTTTACAAATCTGAAATTTTTTCCATACTTAAATATTGTAGCGACCCGACCCGAAATTGGTCAAGTCTTTGTGTAGCTGTACCATCCCAAGATCATGCTGGCACACATAGTACATTGATGCAAAGATTCAAAGTTCAATCACACCTGAATTTATTACACGATTCTCATATCGAGTCTTTATTACATCATAATAAATTCGTCCGAAGGCCAACTCATGAGAAATAAACTAAATAAAGCTGTGGAAGCGTAGACGAATAGCGAGTCCATCCGACTCCATAGGGCAATCGCCAAGCGTGGATCGTAGCCTCACTCCTGATCGGAAAACTCCTCTGCAACATAAGACGTTGCAGCCGTGTGGGTCAGCATTTTGAATATGCCGGCAAGTCATGAAGAGAGAACAACAATAAAATTACTAATACTATATGCAATTTGGCTGTGGGGCTCTAAGTTTCATTGTTTTGCGAAAAAGCCGGTTTTTCCCTACAACAATGAACTTGTTTGCAATTACTACAAAATGTTGGTAGTTATTGAGATGGTTCCGCTAACCAATGCCTCATTCCCAATTATTAAATAACCCCTCAAATAGTTTATTAAGTTCGAATGTTGAGATTTCCGAAATACTCCAATCCCAGAGGCTCATTTCTCTGTAACCGGGGACACGGCTAATCGATTAGGTTGTTACTCTGCAGAGGTTTGTGCACTTTACCCGCAAGAATCGTTCCCTCCTTTAAGTCTTCGCACTGCCTGGTGTTTGAAGACGGGACGAACGAAACAGGGTCTTCCGAAGAGTTCCTCTGGGCCACTGCCGGTGCCCATCCAATCCTACTGTTCTTCTACATCTCGTAGCACCGTCCGGCCAGAGTCACACCTAGGGTCAACCCAGCCAGAGCCCATAATGGCTTGCGGCTGCACAGGTAAGCTTCCGGTCAATGGGGTATCCATCCGTCTCTTTGTGGGTGGGTGAAGCTTTCCGCAAGATGTCATGGCGCTTCTCCATGCATCCCGGCCATCCGCTGGTTTCTCCAGGGTGCCCGTCAACCGTCCTCCACCCAGTAGTGAATTTTGAAGTCCATCTTGAGCTTGATGTCATGGGGTTTTCATCATCTTGACTCTCGCATCTCCCTTATGAATCACTCAACCAACCCCGTCTACGAGCATAGCAAAATAAACTACATCGTCCCAGGCATCGGTAACAAGGGAGAAGGGTTCATCCTACCTCATGATACTACTCAAGAACATAACTTAACAAAATTCTCCTACTGCATGCATGGTGGGGAGGTATAACTCTAATGCAATAAAATCATACGTATTGTAAAAACATGATCAAATGACTTGCCTGGCTGACGGTCTTCGAAAGCTAGCGACTCGTAATAGCAGGCTTCGCACTCCGGGAATTCTACCGAGTCAAACAATAGCAAAAATAAGAATAGCACAATATAACATAATAGCAAGTTGAAGTAAAACACCTAAGCACTCAAACCAAAACCAAAGAAAAACTCGGGGAAAGCAAATCAAGGTTTTCATCATACCAAGCAACAACTAAGAAATAGTTTTACACAACTAAAACTTTTCTTAACAAAACCTAAGCATTGGTTTTGCTAACTAACAGAAGGGAAAACATCATACAAACTAGTAGCAAAAAGAATCACATCAAAAGCTATTATAGAACTCCTATTATGCCTAAAACAATCCTAGCAAAGAAAATAAAATGAATTTTTTTATTCTACCGTAAATAAAAGTTCCTCCTCTATAGCTACAGAAACTAATCTAAAATAAAATATAACATAATAAAAATAAAATTATTTACTAACTAGAATAGTAGGAAAACAGTAGCTAGCTAAATAAACAAGAAAAACTTGATTTCGACATAAAACTAATTGTTTATTAAATCTAAAATACCCAAACAAGTTCCTACTGCTAGGCATGGTCAAAACTAAGCAGTATCAAAAAGAAACACCTACAAATATTAATTCTAGCTCAATTTATGGCAGAAATACTAAACTGACTAAAACTAATATAAAAAAATTCAAGAACTAAAGCATGGCCGAATCTATTTTCTACAGAAACTATAGGAAATTTGCAAACTAGAGCAAAAAGAATCAACTAAAAAATGAATAACCTAAAAGTTGTAGATTTTACAAGAACAGAACTATTCTGTTTTAAAAACAAAAACTAAAATAAAACTAAAAAACTAATGCTCTAACGGGCCGAAACAGTGAGCGCTCTAAAACTATTCAGCGCCTAAGCGTTTAATAAACCAATGCGTCCACGGGCTAACAGAAATAAACCAAATAAGCGTCTCGGGATCACGATCCCAGGAAGATCGGAACCACGGCGCGCTCTGGACGAGCTCTGGTTCGGTTTCGTGAGCGAGGGGTTGGGGATGAGGGCGGGCCCCGCGGTCAGTGAGACAGAGAGGGGGGAGAGGCGCGACGGGCGACCAAGGACGAGGGGGTTCGGGCATCGAGCGCTGGGGGCAGGCCGGCTCGGGTGTTGGTGGGCTGCGCCTGACCCGCTGGTGGGCTGCGCTCGGCGCTGGCTGGGCCGGTTGGCCTGGCTGGCGCCTGGGGCTTTCCCTTTTTTGAATTAGAGAGAAGGGAAAATATAGAAAAATATATATTATTTTTATATAGGACATATATATATCAAAATTCTCAGGGGAATTAATCCTACAACGTGGACATTTTTCCAGAGGTAAAACTCAAACTAAAAAAACAATTTCTGGAAATCCCAAATAAAATTCAAATTTGAATTCAAACTTTTTGGCAATACTTTTCTTCTGACATTTTTTTTGGAGTGTCATGTTAGCTCCTCTCATACTTTTGATCAAGTATTTATCAGGGATATTTGAAATAAATTTCAATGCCAAATCAAGTTCAAATTCACAACAAAAACTCAACTGCCTCTGAAATTTTCGAATGCCACTCAATTTCAATCAAAATGCATAGATGCTTAGCTAATAATTGTAAAACATTCCAAATTGAAAATTGGGGATGTTACAAACCTACCCACCTTAAGATGAATCTCGCCCTCGAGATTCGGGTTGGCTAGCAAATAGGTGCAGGTGGTCTCGGCGGAGGTCTTCTTCTCGCTCCCAGGTGGCTTCCTCCTCAGAATGATGACTCCACAGAACCTTGCAAAACTTGATGATCTTGCTGCGGGTGACTCTGTTCGCAGTCTCGAGAATTCGGACGGGTTTCTCTTCATAAGTCAGATTACTGTCGAGTTGTATGGCCTCTAGGGGCACTGTGTCTCTCAACGGAATTTCGGCCATCTCAGCATGGCATTTCTTCAGCTGAGAAACATGGAAGACATCGTGAACTCCGGACAATCCTTCCGGCAATCCCAGCTTGTAAGCAACTTCTCCACGACGTTCGAGGATTTTGTAGGGGCCAATGAACCTGGGTGCCAACTTTCCTTTAACACCAAACCTCTTGATTCCACGAAGTGGGGATACACGGAGATATGCTCGGTCTCCAACTTCATACGTTATCTCCTTGCATTTACTGTCGGCATAACTCTTCTGTCTCGACTGGGCTATCTTGAGTCTATCTCGAATCAGCTTGACCTTCTCTTCGGAGTCTCTGATAAGATCGGGACCAAAAAGTTTTCGATCTCCAACACCATCCCACAACAATGGTGTTCTACACCCTTTTCCGTATAGAACTTCGAAAGGGGCCATTTTCAGACTGGTCTGATAACTGTTGTTGTACGAGAACTCTGCATATGGCAAGTTGTCATCCCAGCTAGACCCATAGTCTAGCGCACAGGTTCTCAACATGTCCTCCAAAATCTGGTTGACTCTCTCGGTCTGTCCATCTGTCTGTGGATGAAAAGCTGTACTGAACTCCAGCCTCGTACCCAAAGTTTCATGCAACTGATTCCAAAACCTTGAGGTAAATTGTGTTCCTCTATCTGACACGATACTCCTCGGAACTCCATGCAGACATACGATCCTGGTCATGTATATCTTGGCTAACTTAGCGCTGGTATAGGTAGTCTTCACGGGAATGAAATGAGCTACCTTGGTCAAGCGATCAACCACTACCCAGATAGAATCATAACTTGAACGGGTCCTCGGTAATCCTGTGATAAAATCCATTCCAAGTTTTTCCCATTTCCACTCGGGTATCGGCAAAGGTTGAAGTAACCCTGCCGGCTTCTGATGTTCCGCCTTTACTCGCTGACAAACATCGCATACTGCTACATACTCGGCAATATCCTTCTTCATACCTATCCAACAGAATCTTTCCTTCAAATCCAGATACATCTTGGTGTTGCCTGGGTGAATCGAGTACGGTGAATCATGGGCCTCCTGAAGAATTAACTTCCTGACCTCTCGGTCATTAGGCACATAGATGCGATCCTCAAACCATAAATTTCCGTGCTCATCTTCACGAAAACCTTTCGCCTTTCCGTTACACATCTTTTCCTTTATCTCTGCAATTCCCTTGTCTGTCTTCTGGGCTTCCCGGATTCTTTCGGTCAGAGTGGACTGTATATCCAAGGTGGCGACAAATCCTCTCGGTAATATCTCCAGTCGGAGCTCTCTGAGATCGTCGGCTAATTCCTGAGGTAATCCTCCAGCTATGAGGGTGTTCACATAACTTTTACGGCTCAAGGCATCTGCTACAACATTTGCCTTCCTTGGGTGATAATGCAATCTCATGTCATAGTCCTTGCTCAATTCAAGCCATCTCCTCTGCCTGAGGTTCAATGCCTTCTGCGTGAAAATATACTTCAGGCTCTTATGATCCGTGTAAACATCACAACTGTTTCCGACAAGGAAAAGTCTCCAGGTCTTGAGTGCGTGCACTACGGCTGCTAACTCCAAATCGTGTGTGGCATAATTCATCTCGTGAGGTCGTAGCTGTCTGGAGGTATAAGCTACAACTTTTCCTTCCTGCATGAGCACTCCTCCGAGTCCTTGACGAGAAGCATCACAATATACCTGGTAATCCTTGTGTATGTACGGCAAAATTAGCACCGGGGCGGTAACCAAACATGTCTTCAGCTCCTGAAAACTAGCTTCACAATCCTCGGTCCAAATATACTTGGCTTCCTTCTTCAACAGCTCAGTCATGGGCTTGGCAATCTTGGAGAAATTCTCAATAAACCTCCGATAATATCCTGCGAGTCCGAGAAAACTGCGGATCTCCTTGACTGAGGTGGGGGATTGCCAGTTGGTGACCGATTTGACCTTGATGGGGTCGACTGCTATACCTTCTCCTGAAATAACATGTCCGAGGAATCCGACTTCCTTCAGCCAAAATTCACATTTGCTGAACTTGGCATATAACTGATGTTCCCGGAGTTTCTCCAGAACTAGACGCAGATGTTCCTTATGCTCTTCCTTGCTCTTGGAGAAAACCAATATGTCATCGATGAACACCACGACAAACTTGTCCAGATATTCCATAAATACCTTGTTCATCATGCTCATGAAATACGCAGGGGCATTAGTTAATCCGAATGACATGACGGTATACTCATATAAACCATACCTGGTGGTGAAAGCTGTTTTGGGTATATCCTGTTCACGAATCTTCAACTGATGATACCCTAATCGAAGATCGATCTTGGAGAATACCTTGGCTCCAACTAGTTGATCAAATAAATCATTAATCATCGGCAGAGGGTACTTGTTCTTGATGGTCACATCGTTCAATGAACGATAATCCACAACCATTCTCAGGGTTCCATCCTTCTTCTCTACCAAAAGAACTGGGGCTCCCCAAGGTGACGAGCTTGGCCGAATATATCCCTTCTCCAATAGCTCCTTAATTTGCTTCTTGATCTCTTCCAAATCATTCGGGGGCATCCGATAGGGTCTCTTGGATATTGGGGCTATGCCGGGCAATAACTCAATCAAAAACTCAATGTCTCTGTCCGGTGGCATTCCTGGTAATTCCTCTGGAAACACATCGGGAAAATCTTGCACTACGGGCACTTCCTCCTGAACAACTCCCGTGAGGGAATTCACCTGATTCTTCATCGGTGTGCGTCTGGATACATACTTGATCCTCTTCTGCTCCGGGGTGGTGAGCAAAATCGTCTTGCGGGCACAGTCGATGTTGCCTTCAAACTTGGTCAACCAATCCATGCCTAGAATTACATCCAAACTCTGGGATTCCAATACTATGAGGTCTGCGGGAAAATCATGGTTTTCGATGCTAAGGGTCGAATGACAGCCTAAGCCTGCCGTCATCTCTCCTCCTAGGGAAGTGACCTGAAGCGGGGTTCTAAGGGTTCTAGTGGGCAACCCGTACTTTTCCACAACTACCCTTGATATGAATGAATGCGTTGCACCGGAATCAAAGAGTACCAATACTGGATGTGAATTTAATAAAAACTTACCAACCACAGTGTCTGGCTGATCATAGACGTCCTCCACGTCAAGGTGATTCACCTGAGCATGAGGAAAAGGGTTGGGCTTCTTTGCTGAGCTTCCATTGCCGTTGCCGTTTCCATTCCTCTGCTTGGCCTCCGGACAATCGGTGGCATAGTGTCCTGTCTTCTGGCACTTGAAACAGGTGATATGACTCAGATCCTTCTGAGCCGGAGCAGGACGGTGCTGGTTGCAATTGCCTCCATTGCCTGACTTGGAGTTGTTGTCGTGGTTGCGATTGTTCCCATTCCCTCCATGGTTATGTCCTCCATGATTATGTCCTCCATGGGTGTGATGGGTATGTCCTCCCGAGTATGGGGTATAGCGGGGCTTCTGCTGAGCTCCGAAGTTGTACTTTCCCTGGCCATATTTCCGCTTGCGGCTATCAATCTGCTGCTGCTTGCCTTCAAGTATGGTGGCCTTGTCTACCAGCTCCTGGTAGTTGTTGAAGGTAGCCACCATTAGCTGCATTCCTAGCTCATCACTGAGTCCCTCGAGAAACTTCTCTTGCTTTGCGGCATCTGTGGCCACATCATCTGGGGCATAGCGAGATAATTTGCTGAACTCATCCATGTACTGCCCCACAGTACGGTTCCCCTGGCGTAAGTTGCGGAACTGACGCTTCTTCAGACTCATGGCTCCAGCTGAGACATGAGCGGTGCGGAAAGCCTGCTGGAACTCAGCCCATGTCACGGTGGCGGCCGGATAAGTGGCGGTGTAGTTCTCCCACCAAGAGGCTGCAGGTCCATCAAGCTGATGTGCGGCAAAGCGCACCTTCTCTGCATCTGTGCAACCAGCAGTGGCTAACTCCCTTCCGACCTTGTGGAGCCAATCATCAACCACAATCGGCTCAGTGCTGCTAGAGAACACTGGCGGATTCAGCCTTAGGAAGCGGGTCAAGTTGTCAACAGGGGGTGGTGGCGGTGGATTGTTGTTGTTGTTGTTGTTGTTCTGGTTCTGGATGAGCATCAGCATCAGGGCATTCTGCTGCTGGATCAGCTGGGTGAGCTCCGGCGGAAAGTTGAAACCGGGGTCACGTCTCGGAGGCATCTGGTGTTTTGGAGTGGATGAGAAATTAGAATAGAACAAGGGTCTAATGAGAAAATAGCACTACCCATATGAATGCGCAATCATAATCACACCAATCATTTATTCATTCATCTCAAACAAGGTTCAATCTCGGATTACAAAAACCTCACGACTAATCGAAAATAATGGCCTAACTGATCGACCAAAAAAAATAACATGGCGGTCGACTAAATGTCTTCATCAATTATTCTTGCGTCCTCCGGTGCGGCGTCCTCTGGTGCGGCGTCTCCTCTTGCGGCTTCCTTCGGTGGAGCTCTCTTCATAATCCTGGTCATTGCTCACGAGGGGTCCATCATCTCCACTCGAAAAAAGGTCTTCTCCCAAGTCTATCTTCTCCTCCAGTGTGGCAATATATTTATCCCGGACCTCGATTCTATCCATAAAATCCTTGACTTCTTCTTCATGTTCAAGGAAGTCCGCGCGTGCTTTCTCCTCCAGTTCCAGTTCACGGAACAACAGCCTCCTGTGTACCTTCGAGTTTCAGCGCGTCTGGATTTCCCGGTTCCTGATGAGACTCTCCAAGTCTTGGACATATGAAAGAATGGAGTCGTCCTCTATGGTACGGATGATATCTCCATTCCTAGCTCTGCGAGAAATCATGGCGAGGTCTGATGGGTCAAGCTCGGCCCTGTACTCTTCTCGGAGATGTCCAAGTGCACGATAAATCGCCATGTCTCTTCCGAGGATCCAAGTTAAATCGGTAAAATCAAAGTCAATGGGCTCTGAATGTCCTCCGAAGGTCCTCCCTGGAATGTGCACCATAATCCTGTAGCGGGTATCCGTCGGAAGTGCATTGATAGGCTTCCCGGTGATTGAGGGCAGAGCAATCTTCAGCTTCTTCACGATCTGAACAAGCTTCTTACCGAGAAGCATCGTCTCATCTGGCTGGCAAAACTCCGGTAGCAGAACTGGGGTGAACTCGACGGCCATCTAGAATGTTGAAAATCGGAGAGAAGTCAGAAATGAACAGGGGAGAATTACGGAATGATAAAGACATAAAATAAAATAGTCTCTTCCTATGGCTTTCCGATCCTAGGGGTTACGTCCTATGGTCAGCGTGTGCTCTGATACCATCTCTGTAGCGACCTGACCCAAAATTGGTCAAGTCTCTGTGTAGCTGTACCATCCCAAGATCATGTTGACACACACAGTACATTGATGCAAAGATTCAAAGTTCAATCACACCTGAATTTATTACACGATTCTCATATCGAGTCTTTATTACATCATAATAAATTCGGCCGAAGGCCAACTCATGAGAAATAAACTAAATAAAGCTGCAGAAGCGTAGACGAATAGCGAGTCCATCCGACTCCATAGGGCAATCGCCAAGCATGGATCGTAGCCTCACTCCTGATCGGAAAACTCCTCTGCAACATAAGACGTTGCAGCCATGTAGGTCAGCATTTTGAATATGCCGGCAAGTCATGAAGAGAGAACAACAATAAAATTACTATTACTATATGCAATTTGGCTGTGGGGCTCTAAGTTTCATTGTTTTGCGAAAAAGCCGGTTTTCCCTACAACAATGAACTTGTTTGCAATTACTACAAAATGTTGGTAGTTATTGAGATGGTTCCGCCAACCAATGTCTCATTCCCAATTATTAAATAACCCCTCAAATAGTTTATTAAGTTCGGTGTTGAGATTTCCGAAATACTCCAATCCCAGAGGCTCATTTGTCCGTAACCGGGGACACTGCTAATCGATTAGGTTGTTACTCTGCAGAGGTTTGTGCACTTTACCCGCAAGAATCGTTCCCTCCTTTAAGTCTTCACACTGCCTGGTGTTTGAAGACGGGACGAACGAAACAGGGTCTTCCGAAGAGTTCCTCTGGGCCACTGCCGGTGCCCATCCAATCCTACAGTTCTTCTACATCTCGTAGCACCGTCCGGCCAGAGTCACGCCTAGGGTCAACCCAGCCAGAGCCCATAATGGCTTGCGGCTGCACAGGTAAGCTTCCGGTCAATGGGGTATCCATCCATCTCTTCATGGCTGGGTGAAACTTTTCGCAAGATGTTATGGCGCTTCTCCATGCATCCCGGCCATCCGCTGGTTTCTCCAGGGTGCCCGTCAACCGTCCTCCACCCAGTAGTGAATTTTGAAGTCCATCTTGAGCTTCATGTCATGGGGTTTTCATCATCTTGACTCTCGCATCTCCCTTATGAATCACTCCACCAACCCCGTCTACGAGCATAGCAAAATAAACTACATCGTCCCGGGCATCGGTAACAAGGGAGAAGGGTTCATCCTACCTCATGATACTACTCAAGAACATGTAGCGACCCGACCCGAATGGATCAAGTCTCTGTGCCTAAGTGTCATCCCTGGATCGGTATGCTGACACACACAGTACTCGAGGATTTATAACAGAGGTAAATCACATGTATAAAGTAACGTAAATACTATTACCTCAATCCAAAAAGCGGAAGTAACAAGGTTGTGGATTCCCATCAACACCAACGGCAAAGTTGAGTGTAGAAATCGTAACCCTAACGAATCACTTACTCGTCGTAAGATATCCTGCAACATGAAACGTTGCAGCCCGAAAACGGGTCAGCACATGGAATATGCTGGCAAATTCACACCGTAGAGAAATGATGAACAAAGGCTATCACTACATGCATATATGGCTGGTGGAAAAGCTCTATGGTTATAATGTTTTTGCGAAAAGCCAATTTTTCCCTACTGCAAAGGAATAAATTTTATTTAACTATCATGGTGATTGTGAAACATTGAGATGGTTGACAGCATCTCAATCCCAATTAAGTATCATCATTAACCCAACAATATTAATTAAAGTAACATGGTGATGAGATCAACGGGATAATCCAAGAACTAGATACTCAAGATGTCCATAACCGGGGACACGGCTAATCATGATTAGTTTGTACACTCTGCAGAGGTTTGCGCACTTCTCCCCACAAGACTCGATCGCCTCCGCTTGATTCTCGCACTGCATGATGTTTGAGAAACGGATGACCGAGACACAGTCTTTCAGGAACAATCACTCTTTACTCTGGGTGGACCGGTACACCTACTTTCCCCTACATCTGCTAGCCCACCTCTTCAAGAGGTCATGTAACCTACTCAACTATGCTAGAGCCCATAATAGCTTGCGGCTGCACACGGAAGTTTCTAGCATGAATAATCTTATGATCCCTTTGAGCCTGGGTGGCGGTCCTTATACAAACAGACAACACTGGATTCTCCAGGTGCCTCAATCCACCCAGATGTGAGTTTTAGTTGCCACCTTAGGTAAACCATTATTAATAATCTCACATCTGTCATGAATTTCTCTCAAACCCAATCCACGTCTACGAGCATAGCATGGCAATATAATAGCAACGTAGAAGTAACTCCCAAGGGTTTGATAAAAGAACAGGTAATAGGTACTACCTCAACTACTTCCCAAAACCCACAAATTAATTTGATCCTAACCATGCAATGTTTGAGGAATAGAACTAGTGCAATAAAACTGGGTATGGAAGGTACATGATCAAAGTGTTACTTGCCTGCAATGTTGATGAAGATGATTCGCACTCAAAACTCTTGATAGATCTACTCGTCACACTCCGGTCAATCTATCGTAAGCAAGCAATAGTAACCACACATAAGCAATCACTCAAAAGATCGAGAAGAACGAAGAAGACGATTCGGAAATAATCAAAATCAAGCGAATAACTCTCTTGCAACATAAAACAATTTCTAACAGTACCAAAATTATGTGAATTTGGCCTTATCAGAAAGTTTAGGTCAAGAGCTTCGATTTGCAAAAAGAATCAACTCAAACGGAGTTATGGAACTTAAGTTATGAACAAAAGAAGTTTGAATACAAATCTGTTTGAATTCAAATCTTAAAACTTTCAAAAACATGTTTAAGTTGTTTTACTGGATAGAGGAGATCATAACGAAGAAGTGGGCGTTGGTTTCGTTGGATTTGGACAAACGAGTAAAAAGTAGTGATCGTTTGAAAATCAGGGGCTAATCTGTAAATAAAATCATCACAAACGGGTCCCTGGCAAAAAAAATAAAATAAAAGGAAAAGTCTAAATAGCGAACGCTCGCTAACTAGTTCTAAACAGAGAACGTTCATTGAATAGCTCTAACTAAAAAAAACTAAACCGTTTTTTTAACAAAACCGAGAAAACCGGGGCGGCGGTTATACCGGTTCGCAAAAAAAATATAACCGACTAGATCTAATCCTAGCCGTCCATCCTAGATCGAACGGACGAGGGCGGCCGGTGGCTTACCGCGGCGGTGGGCGTCGACGTCGCCGGAGAAGACGACGGCGGCGGCTCGGTGATGAACGGGGCGACGGCAAGGGGCGTCGGCGGCGACTGCGGAGTAGTGGGGAAGGGGCGGCGCGATGCGGCGGTGACGGCGGTGGTGACGGCAGTGGCCGATGGCGACGGAGGGGCGCGGGGCGAGGCGGCGGATCTCGCCGGCGGCGGCGGCTATGCGGGAGCGGCGGCGGCGGGAGCAGAGAGAGAGAAGGGGGGTCGGGGCGGAGCTATTTAAGAGGGGGGGCGGCGCGGTGGCATGCGGGAGGGGGCAGGAGAGGAGTAGTCCGGCGGGGAGACGGCTCTGGCGAGCCGTGGCGGCGGCGGACTCCCACCTGGAGTCGGTCGCGCGGGGGTGACGGGGCGGCACGCTGGGCTGGGCTGGCCTGGCGGCTAGCGGGGGCCGGCCTAGTTCGGAGGTGAAGAGATTTTTTTTTAAACTCCGACAAACAAAATAAAAACAAATAAAAATAAAAATATTATATAGGCATATAATATATCAAAATTTTCAGAAAAAAAATTTCCAACAGCGTGAACATTTTTGTAAAGTCAAATAAAATCCACACAAATTTTAATAAATCAAACAGTGCTACTGCCTTAATATAATCCAATAAAAATCATTTTAAAAATACCAAAATGATTTCAAATTTATTTCTCTCCAATTTTCTGATGTAGGGAATCATGTTACCCTATTTTCTGTATATTTTGTTTTTGGAGAAAAATAATTTGAATAAAACTCAAATAACTCCAATATTGAAAATAATTTCAATGGGACTTTGATTTTAATCCTTTAAAACTCCCAACTCATATTTCATTTGTTTTGAAGAAGTCATTTTATCTTCTCTCGTGAAAATCATTGAGTTGCATAAAGTTTCAGAAATGAAAAAAATATTTTCAATAAATTCAAATATTTTCAACACCCCTTGTCATTTAAATAAATGGAAGAAGTCATGTCATCTTCTCTCGAGGGTTTTGTGATGAAAAGAATTTGAATTCATGGAGATCATAAAAGCAAAATGAAAGTTTGGGAAAGTCCTTTTATTCCCTCTCATTTAACTTTCAAAAGATTTCGAATTCCACTCACTTTCAGTCAATCAATCAAACAATCAATCCAATCTATCTGTTTATTATAACATTCCAAAATTTAAAATTTTGGGATGTTACAGAACATAACTTAACAAAATTCTCCTACTGCATGCATGGTGGGGAGGTATAACTCTAATGCAATGAAATCATACGTATTGTAAAAACATGATCAAATGACTTGCCTGGCTGACGGTCTTCGAAAGCTAGCGACTCGTAATAGCAGGCTTCGCACTCCGGGAATTCTACCGAGTCAAACAATATCACAAATAATAATAGCACAATATAACATAACAGCAAGTTGAAGTAAAACACCTAAGCACTCAAACCAAAACCAAAGAAAAACTCGGAGAAAGCAAATCAACGTTTTCATCATAACAAGCAACAAC
The DNA here is from genome assembly GCF_002575655.3 of Aegilops tauschii subsp. strangulata. Classification (NCBI taxonomy): domain Eukaryota; kingdom Viridiplantae; phylum Streptophyta; class Magnoliopsida; order Poales; family Poaceae; genus Aegilops; species Aegilops tauschii. The sequence continues at coordinate 393,762,095 of NC_053041.3, read as the reverse complement.
TAAGAAATAGTTTTACACAACTAAAACTTTTCTTAATAGAACCTAAGCAATGGTTTTGCTAACTAACAGAAGGGAAAACATCATACAAACTAGTAGCAAAAAGAATCACATCAAAAGCTATTATAGAACTCCTATTATGCCTAAAACAATCCTAGCAAAGAAAATAAAATGAAATTTTTTATTCTACCGTAAATAAAAGTTCCTCCTCTGTAGCTATAGAAACTAATCTAAAATAAACTATAACATAATAAAATTAAAATTATTTACTAACTAGAACAGTAGGAAAACAGTAGCTAGCTAAATAAACAAGAAAAACTTGATTTCGACATAAAACTAATTGTTTATTAAATCTAAAATACCCAAACAAGTTCCTACTGCTAGGCATGGTCAAAACTAAGCAGTAGCAAAAAGAAACACCTAAAAATATTAATTCTAGCTCAATTTATGGCAGAAATACTAATCTGACTAAAACTAATATAAAACAATTTTTAAGAACTAAAGCATGGACGAATCTATTTTCTACAGAAACTATAGGAAATTTGCAAACTAGAGCAAAACGAATCAACTAAAAAAATGAATAACCTAAAAGTTGTAGATTTTACAAGAACGGAACTATACTGTTTTAAAAACAGAAACTAAAATAAAACTAAAAAAACTAATGCTCTAACGGGCCGAAACAGTGAGCGCTCTAAAACTATTCAGCGCCTAAGCGTTTAATAAACCAATGCGTCCACGGGCTAACAGAAATAAACCGATCGGCCGGTCCAATTAAACCGCAACTTAAAATAAACTGATCTAAACCAAAACTAAATCCGATCTATATGAAATAAAACAATACCCCTTCGGGATCTAATCTGGGCCCTAGATTGGAAATCGGACGGTGGTGGGGAGTCCGGTGGCTTACAGCGGCGGTCGACGGCGAGGTGGGCTCGGGCGTTGGTGGCGGGGGTGCTCCGGTGGTCCGAGGCGGCGGCGGAGTCGTCGGGCGGGTGCGGCAGCTCGAGGCGGAGACTCTGGTGGAGTCGTCGGTGGCGGGGACGTTGGAGTCGATCGGGGCAAGCTCGGGTGAGCTCCTGCTCTGGCGGGCGGCGGACGAGCTCGGGACGATGGCGTCGGGGGCTCCTGGATAGGGAGATGATGTCAAGGACGTGCGGCGCGAAGTGGAGGTTCGGGTGAAGATGCTTGGAGGGGCAGAGGGTGCTCACCGACGGCGTAAGTGGCGGCGAACCGAGGTGGCGGCGGCGAGATGCGAACGGAGATGGCGACGACTCTGGTGGGTTTCAGGCATAGGGTTTAAGGGGTTCGAGAGAGGAGGGGCTTGGCCTTTTATAGGGTGTAGTCTTGGGCGAGGGGGAGTCTCGGGATCATGATCCTAGGAAGATCGGAACCGCGGCGCGCTCTGGACGTGCTCTGGTTCGGTTTTGTGACCGAGGGGTTGGGGATGAGGGCGGGCCCCGCGGTCAGTGAGACAGAGAGGGGGGAGAGGCGTGACGGGCGACCGAGGGTGAGGGGGTTCGGGCATCGGGCGTTGGGGGCAGGCCGGCTCGGGTGTTGGTGGGCTGCGCCTGGCCCGCTGGTGGGCTGCGCTCGGCGCTGGCTGGGCCGGTTGGCCTGGCTGGCGCCTGGGGCTTTCCATTTTTTTTGAATTAGAGAGAAGGGAAATATAGAAAAATATATATTATTTTTATATAGGACATATATATATCAAAATTCTCAGGGGAATTAATCCTACAACGTGGACATTTTTCCAAAGGTAAAACTCAAACTAAAAAAACAATTTCTGGAAATCCCAAATAAAATTCAAATTTGAATTCAAACTTTTTGGCAATACTTTTCTTCTGACATTTTTTTTGGAGTGTCATGTTAGCTCCTCTCATACTTTTGGTCAAGTATTTGTCAGGGATATTTGAAATAAATTTCAATGCCAAATCAAGTTCAAATTCACAACAAAAACTCAACTGCCTCTGAAATTTTCGAATGCCACTCAATTTCAATCAAAATGCATAGATGCTTAGCTAATAATTGTAAAACATTCCAAATTGAAAATTTGGGATGTTACAAATATTGTTATGATAATTATGCTTCTAATGCCTATGTTAAACCATATATTGAGGACTCCTGCGCTGTCCAAGAAGAGACTAATATTTTGCAGGAGTCTATGGAAGAAGGAATTGATGAAACTGTGGGCTCATTGGATGAAAAAGATGATGAGGAGAGCGAAGAACAAAAGGAGGAAGAGCGGATTAGCTACCCGTGCCCACCTTCTAATGGGAGTAACTCTCCAACTCATACATTATTTAATTTCCCTTCGTGCTTACCGAAGGATGATTGCTATGATGATTGTTATGATCCCGTTGATTCTTTTGAAATATCCCTTTTTGATGATGCTTGCTATGCTTGTGGCCAAGATGCCAATATGAATTATGCTTATGGAGATGAACTTGTTATAGTTACTTATGTTAAACATGAAATTGTTGCTATTGCACCCACGCATGATTGTCCTATTATCTTTTTTAATTCTCCCGACTACACTATATCGGAGAAGTTTGCCCTTATTAAGGATTATATTGATGGGTTGCATTTTACTGTTGCACATGATAATTTTGATGAATATAATATGCATGTGCTTGCTGCTACTACTTGCAATTATTATGAGAGAGGAACTACATCTCCGCCTCTCCATGTTTCCAATATGATAAAATTGCAAGAAACTGTTTATACTATGCATTGGCCTTTACTATGTGTGCATGAATTGTTCTTTTATGACATGCAGATGCATAGGAAGAGAGTTAGACTTCATTATTGCATGATATATGTTGCTTTGTGCTCACTACTAAATGCCAAATCATTGCTAATTCAAATTGGCTTTGATATATATACCTTGGGATCCGGGTGGATCCATTACTTGAGCACTATATGCCTAGCTTAATGGCTTTAAAGAAAGCGCTGCCAGGGAGACAACCCGGAAGTTCTAGAGAGTCATTTATTTCTGTTGTGTGCTTTTATAAAGTTTATAAATAAAAATAATGTTCCAAGATTTGCCTTTAGGATGTTTACATTGCTTGTTGGTTTGTGTGGTGCAAGACAAAAACTTTGGCTGTAGTGCGCGATTTTACTTTTTTTACTGGAACGTCAAACGGTTCTGAAACTTTTTGCACTGTCTTTATGTGCAAATTTTTTATTTTTCCTAATTGTTTCAGAATTGTTGGAGTACCAGAAGTATGGTGAATGTTCAGATTACTACAGACTGTCCTGTTTAAGACAGATTCTGTTTCTGATGCGTAGTTTGCTTGTTTTGATGAAACTATTGATTTCTATTAGTGGATTAAGCCATGGAAAAGTTTATTACAGTAGCTACAATGCAAAAACAAAATATGAATTGGTTTGCAACAGTACTTAGAGTAGTGATTTGCTTTATTATATACTAACGGATCTTACCGAACTTTCTGTTGAGTTTTGTGTGGATGAAGTGTTCGAGGATCGAGGAGGTCTCGATATGAGGAAAAGGAGGAGAGGCAAGAGCTCAAGCTTGGGGATGCCCAAGGCACCCCAAGTAAATATTCAAGGAGACTCAAGCGTCTAAGCTTGGGGATGCCCCGGAAGGCATCCCATCTTTCTTCAACAAGTATCGGTATGTTTTCGGTTTCGTTTCGTTCATGTGATATGTGCAAATCTTGGAGCGTCTTGTGCATTTAGTTTTCACATTTATTTTATGCGCCATGCTGGTATGAGATAGTCCATGGTTGATTTATAGAATGCTTATTGCACATCACTTAAATCTTTTGAGTATGGCTTTATAGAATACTTCATGTGCTTCACTTATATCATTTGAAGTTTGGATTGCCTGTTCCTCTTCACATAGAAAACCGCCATTTGTAGAATGCTCTTTTGCTTCACTTATATTTGTTAGAGCGTGGGCATATCTTTTGTTAGAAAGAATTAAACTCTCTTGCTTCACTTATATCTATTTAGAGAGATGACAGGAATTGGTCATTCACATGGTTAGTCATAAAATCCTACATAAAACTTGTAGATCACTGGATATGATAAGTTTGATTCCTTGCAATAGTTTTGCGATATAAAGGTGGTGATATTAGAGTCATGCTAGTTGAGTAATTGTGAAATACTTTTGTTGAGGTTTGCAAGTCCCGTAGCATGCACGTATGGTAACCATTGTGTGACAAATTTGAAGCATGAGGTGTTTCTTTGATTGCCTTCCTTATGAGTGGCGGTCGGGGACGAGCGATGGTCTTTTCCTACCAATCTATACCCCTAGGAGCATGCGCGTAGTGCTTGGTTTTGATGACTTGTAGATTTTTGCAATAAGTATGTGAGTTCTTTATGACTAATGTTGAGTCCATGGATTATACGCACTCTCACCCTTCCATCATTGCTAGCCTCTTCGGTACCGTGCATTGCCCTTTCTCACCTCGAGAGTCGGTGCAAACTTCGCCGGTGCATCCAAACCCCGTGATATGATATGCTCTATCACACAAAAGCCTCCTTATATCTTCCTCAAAACAGCCACCATACCTACCTATCATGGCATTCCATAGCCATTCCGAGATATATTTCCATGCAACTTCCATCATCTTCATATACATGACTTGAGCATCATTGTCATATTGCTTTGCATGATCGTAAGATAGCTAGCATGATATTTCCATGGCTTGTCCCTTTTTTGATATCTTTTCTACGCTAGATCATTGCACATCCCGGTACACCGCCGGAGGCATTCAGATAGAGTCATATTTTTGTTCTAGTATCGAGTTGTAATATTGAGTTGTAAGTAAATAAAAGTGTGATGATCATCATTATTAGAGCATTGCCCCAGTGAGGAAAGGATGATGGAGACTATGATTCCCCCACAAGTCGGGATTAGACTCCAGACTTTACAAAAAAATAAAAGTGGCCGAAGAAGCCCCCAAAAAAAAAGAAGCCAAAGAAGCCCACCAAAAAATGAGAGAAAAAGAGAGAAGGGGCAATGTTACTATCCTTTTACCACACTTGTGCTTCAGAGTAGCACCATGTTCTTCATATAGAGAGTCTCTTGAGTTATCACTTTCATATACTACTGGGAATTTTCATTATAGAACTTGGCTTGTATATTCCAACGATGGGCTTCCTCAAATGCCCTAGGTCTTCATGACCAAGCAAGTTGGATGCACACTGATGACCCACAACTATAGGGGATCAATCGTAGTCCTTTCGATAAGTAAGAGTGTCGAACCCAACGAGGAGCAGAAGGAAATGATAAGCGGTTTTCAGCAAGGTATTCTCTGCAAGCACTGAAATAATAGGTAACAGATAGTTTTGTGATAAGATAATTGGTAACGAGCAACAAGTAACAAAAGTAAATAAAGTGCAGCAAGGTGGCCCAATCCTTTTTGTAGCAAAGGACAAGCCTGGACAAACTCTTATATAGAGAAAATCGCTCCCGAAGACACATGGGAATTATCGTCAAGCTAGTTTTCATCACGTTCATATGATTCGCGTCAGTACTTTGATAATTTGATATGTGGGTGGACCGGTGCTTGGGTGCTGCCCTTACTTGGACAAGCATCCCACTTATGATTAACCCCTATTGCAAGCATCCGCAACTACAAAGAAGTATTAAGGTAAACCTAACCATAGCATGAAACATGTGGATCCAAATCAGCCCCTTACGAAGCAACGCATAAACTAGGGTTTAAGCTTCTGTCACTCTAGCAACCCATCATCTACTTATTACTTCCCAATGACTTCCTCCAGGCCCAAACAATGGTGAAGTGTCATGTAGTCGATGTTCACATAACACCACTAGAGGATAGACAACATACATCTCATCAAAATATCGAACGAATACCAAATTCACATGACTACTAATAGCAAGACTTCTCCCATGTCCTCAGGAACAAATGTAATTACTCACAAAGCATATCCATGTTCATAATCATAGGGGTATTAATATGCATAAAGGATCTGAACATGTGATCTTCCACCAAATAAACCAACTAGCATCAACTACAAGGAGTAATCAACACTACTAGCAACCTACAGGTACCAATCCCAGACTTAGAGACAAGAATTGGATACAAGAGATGAACTAGGGTTTGAGAGGAGATGGTGCTGGTGAAGATGTTGATGGAGATTGCCCTCTCCCAATGAGAGGAGCGTTGGTGATGACGATGGCGATGATTTCCCCCTCCCGGAGGGAAGTGTCCCCGGCAGAACAGCTCCGCCGGAGCGCTAGATTGGTTCCGCCAAGGTTCCGCCTCGTGGCGGCGGCGTCTCGTCCCGAAAGCTTGCTTATGATTTGTCTTCGGACGAAAGACTTCATATAGCAGAAGATGGGCACCGGAGGTCCAACAGGGGGCCCACGAGGCAGGGGGCGCGCCCAGGGGGTAGGGCGCGCCCCCCACCCTCGTAGCCAGGGTGTGGGCCCCTCTAGTATTTCTTCCGCTCAGTATTTTTTATTATTTCCAAAAATGACTTTCGTGGAGTTTCAGGACTTTTGGAGTTATGCAGAATAGGTCTCTAATATTTGCTCCTTTTCCAGCCCAGAATTCCAGCTGCCGGCATTCTCCCTTCTTATGTAAACCTAGTAAAATAAGAGAGAATAGGCATAAGTATTGTGACATAATGTGTAATAACAGCCCATAATGCAATAAATATCGATATAAAAGCATGATGCAAAATGGACGTATCAACTCCCCCAAGCTTAGACCTCCCTTGTCCTCAAGCGGAAGCCGATAACGATAAATATGTCCACATGTTTAGAGGTAGAGGTGTCGATAAAATAAAATACGGACATGAGGGCATCATGATTATTCTCATAACAGCAACATATATGGATAATGTCATATGATTTCTTATGCTCAAGTAATAATCTATTCACAATGCAAAGTATGAATCCGAAACATTATTGAGAACTAACAAACTATAATCTAGTCATTGAAGCAATTGCAATTTATCATAACATCAGAAAGAGTCTATGTCAGAGCTTTCTAGCAAGTCCACATACTCAACTATCATTTAGTCTTTCATAATTGCTAACACTCACGCAATACTTGTGGTTACGAAGTTTTAATCGGACATAGAGAAAGATAGGGGCTTATAGTTTCGCCCCCCAAGCTTTTACCTCAAGGGTAATGCCAACAATAATAGTTCATGCTAACTTACATCCAATTAGATATATATATCTGGATCTTTCCAACATACTATGCTTGCCAAAGGATAAAATGTAAAAAGGAAAGGTGCAGATCACCATGACTCTTGCATAAGGTAGAAGATAATAATAAAAGATAGGCCATTCGCAGAGGGAAGCAGAGGTTGCCATGCGCTTTCAGGGTTGGATGCACAAAATCTTAATGCGAAAGAACATCACTTTATATTGCCACTTGTGATATAGACCTTTATTATGCAGTCCGTCGCTTTTATTTCTTCCACATCACAAGATCGTATAAAGCTTATTTCCTCGACACCAATCAATCATACATATTTAGAGAGCAATTTTTATTGCTTGCACTGATGACAACTTACTGGAAGGATCTTACTCAATCCATAGGTAGATATGGTGGACTCTCATGGCAAAACTGGGTTTAAGGGTTTTTGGAAGCACAAGTAGTATCTCTACTTGGTGAAAAGAATTTGGCTAGCATGAGGGGGAAAGGCAAGCTCAACATGTTGGATGATCCATGACAATATACTTTATTTCAGATATAAGAAAACATAACCCATTACGTTGTCTTCCTTGTCCAACATCAACTCTTTAGCATGTCATATTTTAATGAGTGCTCACAATCATAAAAGATGTCCAAGATAGTATATTTATATGTGAAACCTCTCTTTCTTTATTACTTCCTATTAATTGCAACGATGACCAAAGCTATGTTTGTCAACTCTCAACAACTTTTAATCATCATACTCTTTCTATGTGAAGTCATTACTCTCCATAAGATCAATATGATCTCTTTATTTCTTTTTATTCTTTTCTCTTTTCTTTTATTCACTCAAGATCATAGCAAGACAATCAAGCCCTTGACTCAACACTAATCTTTATTATATATAGCTCACGGACTTGATTACATAGAGGGATCATAAAGCAAAACTCAAGGCTAGATCACACTAAAAACTTTATTCTACTAAAACAAGATATTACTAAAAGGATCGTACTAAGAAAAACGGTAAAGATAGGAGTGTGATGGTGATACGATACCGGGGCACCTCCCCCAAGCTTGGCAGTTGCCAAGGGGAGTGCCCATACCCATGTGGTTATGTCTCCTTCCTCAAAAGTGGTGGTGAGGGGGTTGTTGATGAAGTAGGCTTGCCATCCATCTTCCAAGGCATGGGCTCACCATCATAGAAGGATGATCGAGTCTCCGGGATCCTCAAATCTGCAGCCAAACTCATTCTCTTGAATCTATATTCATATTGACAGTTTTGGTTTTGCAGGTCATAGATTTGGGCTTGGAGGTGCTCGATTTTCTCGTGGAGCTTGAAGATGGCCTCCCCAATGTCCTTGGCATCCAGCTTGTGGTTATTGGTGAACTCCGCGATCATCATGTGATTGGAGTCAAGTCCACGCTCCACCATCTCCTGGCACTTGAAAACTTGTTGCTCCATTGCCTCGAGCCTTGTCTCCACGCTTTCGTTCTTCCTCGGTCCCTCAACATCGTGGATGTGCAGCACCCCCTCATGCATCTCAATGGTTTGAGGGTGTTGCAGCACCTCCGCGAGGTAGGGATTGATGACCTTCTCGAAGAACTTGTCCTTGGGGGCACTTGGAGACGTCATGATGATCTAGATCTGTCAGAAAAACAGCTCGAAACAAGAACAGAGGATATTAACGTGATACAGGGGTCAAACCCTTCGGGAGATTATATAATGAATTTTTACCGACCAAAATACGTATCGTGCAAGAAAACGGAGTCCCGAGAGCGCATGAGGTGCCCACGAGGCAGGGGGCGCGCCCTCCACCCTCGTGGAGGCCTCGTGTCCTTCCCGGACTGCTTCTTATTTTTCTATTTTTCTAAATATTCCAAAACGGAGAAAATTGCCTTTAGAACTGTTTTTGAGTCGGTTTACTTACTGTACCCCATACCTATTCCTTTTCGGAGTCTGAAGCATTCCGGAAAGTGTCCCTTATGTATTCCTCCGGGGTTACGGTTTCAATAACATTGGTTTCAACATTTATGGGATTACCTGAGATATAATGTTTAATTCTTTGACAGTTCACCACCTTCGGATTTGTGCCTTCGAAGTTGTTGATTTTTATGGCACCGGAACGATAGACCTCCTCGATAACGTAAGGGCCTTCCCATTTAGAGAGAAGTTTTCCTGCAAAAAATCTTAAACGAGAGTTGTATAGCAATACATAATCACCTACATTAAACTCACGCTTTTGAATCTTTTTGTCATGCCATCTTTTAACTTTTTCTTTAAACAACTTGGCATTCTCATAGGCCTGGGTTCTCCATTCATCAGGTGAGCTAATGTCAAATAACCTCTTCTCACCGGCAAGTTTGAAATCATAATTGAGCTCTTTAATAGCCCAATAAGCCTTATGTTCTAGTTCGAGAGGTAAGTGACATGCTTTACCATAAACCATTTTATACGGAGACATACCCATAGGATTTTTATATGCAGTTCTGTAGGCCCATAATGCATCATCCAGTTTCTTGAACCAATTCTTTCTAGATCTATTAACAGTCTTTTGCAAAATTAATTTGAGCTCTCTGTTGCTCAATTCTACTTGACCACTAGACTGCGGGTGATAAGGAGATGCAATTCTATGATTAACATCATACTTAGCAAGCATTTTACGAAAAGCACCATGAATAAAATGTGAACCACCATCAGTCATTAAATATCTAGGGACTCCAAACCTTGGAAAAATAACTTCTTTAAGCATCTTAATAGAAGTGCTATGATCAGCACTACTAGTTGGAATAGCTTCTACCCACTTAGTAACGTAATCAACAGCAACTAAAATATGTTTGTATCCATTGGAGGCAGGAAAAGGTCCCATATAATCGAAGCCCCAAACATCAAATGGTTCAATAACAAGTGAATAATTCATAGGCATTTCTTGACGTCTACTAATATTACCAATTCTTTGACATTCATCACAAGATAAAACAAACTTACGGGCATCCTTGAAGAGAGTAGGCCAATAAAAACCGGATTGCGATACCTTATGTGCAGTTCTGTCTCCAGTGTGGTGTCCTCCATAAGCCTCAGAGTGACACTTGCGTAGGATCTGTTCCTGTTCATGCTCAGGTACACAACGTCTAATAACACCATCTACTCCTTCTTTATAAAGATGTGGGTCATCCTAGAAGTAATGTCTTAAATCATAGAAAAACTTTTTCTTTTGTTGGTATGTGAAACTAGGTGGTATGAATTTAGCAACGATGTAATTAGCATAATCAGCATACCATGGAGTAGTACGAGAAGCATTTATGACATTTAATTGTTCATCAGGAAAGCTATCATCAATAGGTAGTGGGTCATCCAGAACATTTTCTAACCTAGACAAGTTGTCTGCAACGGGGTTCTCGGCTCCCTTTCTATCAATAATATGCAAATCAAATTCTTGTAACAAGAGAACCCATCTAATAAGTCTAGGTTTAGCATCTTTCTTCTCCATAAGATATTTAATAGCAGCATGATCAGTGTGAATAGTTACTTTAGAATCAACAATATAAGGCCTGAACTTATCACAAGCAAATACAACTGCTAAGAATTCTTTTTCAGTAGTAGCATAACTTCTCTGAGCATTGTCTAGAGTTTTACTAGCATATTGAATAACATTTAATTTCTTATCAACTCTTTGCCCTAGAACAGCACCTACATCATAATCACTAGCATCACACATGATTTCAAAGGGTAAATTCCAATCAGGTGGTTGGACAATGGGTGCAGAGATCAAAGCTTTCTTAAGTATTTCAAATGCTTCTACACAATCATCATCAAAGGCAAATGGTATATCTTTTTGTAATAAATTAGTCAGAGACCGAGAGATTTTTGAGAAGTCTTTAATGAACCTCCTATAAAAACCGGCATGACCAAGGAAACTTCTTATACCTTTGATGTCCTTGGGACATGGCATCTTTTCAATAGCATCAACCTTGGCTTTATCAACCTCAATACCTCTTTCAGAAACTTTATGCCCCAAGACAATACCTTCATTAACCATAAAGTGGCACTTCTCCCAATTCAAGACAAGGTTAGTTTCTTCACATCTCTGCAAAACTCGATCAAGGTTGCTTAAGCAATCATCAAAAGAGGATCCATAGATGGAGAAATCGTCCATGAAAACCTCACAAATCTTCTCACAAAAGTCAGAGAATATAGCCATCATGCATCTTTGGAAGGTAGCGGGTGCATTACATAAACCAAAAGGCATACGTCTATAAGCAAAAGTACCGAAAGGGCAAGTGAAAGTGGTCTTTGATTGATCATCAGCTGACACGGGTATTTGAGAGAAACCAGAGTAACCATCTAGAAAGCAAAAATGTGTATGTTTGGATAATCTTTCTAGCATTTGATCAATAAAAGGTAAGGGGTAATGATCTTTTTTAGTAGCTTTATTTAATTTGCGGAAATCAATTACCATCCTATAACCTGTAGTAATTCTTTGCGGAATCAATTCATCTTTATCATTAGGAACGACGGTAATACCTCCCTTCTTAGGGACACAATGGATAGGACTTACCCACTGACTATCAGCAACGGGATAAATTATACCTGCCTCAAGGAGCTTTAGTATTTCCTTTCTTACCACTTCTTTCATCTTAGGATTCAGCCGTCGTTGGTGATCACGAACTGGTTTGGCATCTTTCTCCAAATTTATTTTGTGTTGACATAGAGTGGGACTAATGCCCTTAAGATCATCAAGAGTATATCCAATAGCAGCGTGGTGCTTCTTCAGAGTTTTCAATAATCTCTCTACTTCATGCTCTGAAAGGTTAGCACTAATAATAACAGGATATATCTTTTTCTCATCAAGATAAGCATATTTAAGAGTATCTGGTAACGGTTTAAGCTCAAACACGGGATCACCCTTGGGTGGAGGAGGATCCCCTAGGATTTCAACAGGCAAATTGTGTTTCAGGATGGGTTCCTGTTTAAAGAATACTTCATCTATTTCCCTTCTTTCATTCATAAACATATCATTTTCATGGTCTAGCAAATATTGTTCTAAAGGATCACTAGGAGGTATGGCAATAGAAGCAAGACCAATAATTTCATCTTTACTAGGCAATTCCTCTTCACGGTGTTGTCTACGAAATTTAGAGAAATTAAACTCATGAGACATATCATCCAAACCAATAGTAACAATATCCTTTTCGCAGTCTATCCTAGCATTAACAGTGTTCAAGAAGGGTCTACCAAATATAATGGGACAAAAACTATCTTGTGGGGAACCAAGAACAAGAAAATTAGCAGGATATTTAGTTTTCCCACGCAAGACTTCAACATCTCTAACAATTCCCATGGGTGAAATAGTATCTCTATTGGCAAGTTTAATTGTGACATCAATATCTTCTAACTCAGTAGGTGCAATATCATGCATAATTTCTTTGTATAAGTCAATAGGTATTGCACTAGCACTAGCACCCATATCACATAAGCCATGATAACAATGATCTCCTATTTTAACAGAAATAACAGGCATGCCTACCACAGGTCTATGTTTATCTTTAGTACAAGGTTTGGCAATTCTAGCAGTTTCATCACAGAAATGAATAACATGCCCATCAATATTATCAGCCAAGAGATCTTTAACAATAGCAATATTAGGTTCAACTTTAACTTGCTCAGGTGGTGTATAGGTTCTAATATTGCTTTTACGAACCACAGTTGAAGCTTTAGCATGATCTTTTATCCTAACAGGAAAAGGTGGTTTCTCAACATAAGCAATATGAACAATAGGATCATTATAAGTAATAGTCTTTTCTTCAACTTTAATAGGTGCAGCTACTTTTACTTATATGGGAGTATGATATTTAAACCACTTCTCCTTAGGGAGATCAACATGAGTAGCAACGGATTCACAGATATTTAAACCACTTCTCCTTAGGGAGATCAACATGAGTAGCAAAGGATTCACAGAAAGAAGCTACTATCTCAGAGTCAAGTCCATATTTAGTGCTAAATTTACGGAAAACATCGGTATCCATAAAAGATTTAACACAATCAAACTTGGGTGTCATACCTAACTCCTTACCTTCGTCGAGATCCCAATCTTCAGAGTTGCATTTAATTCTTTCCAATAAATCCCATTTGAATTCAATAGTCTTCATCATAAAAGAGCCAGCACAAGAAGTATCGAGCATGGTGCGATTGTTATCAGAAAACCGAGCATAAAATTTTTGAATAATTATTTCTCTTGGGAGCTCATGATTGGGGCATGAATATAATATTGATTTAAGCCTACCACAAGCTTGAGCGATGCTTTCTCCTTCGCGAGGCCAAAAATTATATATATAATTGCGATCACGATGAACAAGATGCATAGGATAAAACTTCTGATGAAATTCCAATTTCAATCGTTTGTAGTTCCATGATCCCATATCATCACATAGCCTATACCATGTCAATGCATCTCCCTTCAAAGATAAAGGGAAGAACTTCTTCTTAATAACATCATCAGGCACACCTGCAAGCTTAAATAATCCACAAACTTCATCCACATAGATTAGGTGCTCATCAGGATGCATTGTTCCGTCTCCTGCAAAAGGATTAGCTAGCAGTTTTTCTATCATACCCGAAGGAATCTCAAAGTAGACATTTTAATCTTCAGTAGGTTCAGTAGGTTGAGGAGCAACTCTTTTCTCTACTGGTCGGGGTGAAGATACCCCGAACAAGCCCCTCGGAGGATTACTTTCCATAGTAACAAGTGATGGTAAATTTCAGCAGGCTATATAAATTTTTTCCTTGCCAAATTCCACCTACCAAAGGCGCTTCACTCCCCGGAAATGGCGCAAGAAAAGAGTCTTGATGACCCACAAGTATAGGGGATCTATCGTAGTCCTTTCGATAAGTAAGAGTGTCGAACCCAACGAGGAGCAGAAGGAAATGATAAGCGGTTTTCAGCAAGGTATTCTCTGCAAGCACTGAAATAATAGGTAACAGATAGTTTTGTGATAAGATAATTGGTAACGAGCAACAAGTAACATAAGTAAATAAAGTGCAGCAAGGTGGCCCAATCCTTTTTGTAGCAAAGGACAAGCCTGGACAAACTCTTATATAGAGAAAAGCGCTCCCGAGGACACATGGGAATTATCGTCAAGCTAGTTTTCATCACGTTCATATGATTCGCGTTTGGTACTTTGATAATTTGATATGTGGGTGGACCGGTGCTTGGGTGCTGCCCTTACTTGGACAAGCATCCCACTTATGATTAACCCCTATTGCAAGCATCCGCAACTACAAAAGAAGTATTAAGGTAAACCTAACCATAGCATGAAACATGTGGATCCAAATCAGCCCCTTACGAAGCAACGCATAAACTAGGGTTTAAGCTTCTATCACTCTAGCAACCCATCATCTACTTATTACTTCCCAATGCCTTCCTCCAGGCCCAAACAATGGTGAAGTGTCATGTAGTCGACGTTCACATAACACCACTAGAGGATAGACAACATACATCTCATCAAAATATCGAACGAATACCAAATTCACATGACTACTAATAGCAAGACTTCTCCCATGTCCTCAGGAACAAACGTAACTACTCACAAAGCATATTCATGTTCATAATCAGAGGGGTATTAATATGCATAAAGGATCTGAACATATGATCTTCCACCAAATAAACCAACTAGCATCAACTACAAGGAGTAATCAACACTACTAGCAACCTACAGGTACCAATCCTAGACTTAGAGACAAGAATTGGATACAAGAGATGAACTAGGGTTTGAGAGGAGATGGTGCTGGTGAAGATGTTGATGGAGATTGCCCTCCCAATGAGAGGAGCATTGGTGATGACGATGGCGATGATTTTCCCCTCCCGGAGGGAAGTGTCCCGGGCAGAACAGCTCCGCCGGAGCCGTAGATTGGTTCCGCCAAGGTTTCGCCTCGTGGCGGCGGCGTCTCATCCCGAAAGCTTGCTTATGATTTGTCTTCAGACGAAAGACTTCATATAGAAGAAGATGGGCACCGGAGGGCCAACAGGGGGCCCACGAGGCAGGGGGCGCCCAGAGGGTAGCGCGCGCCCCCCACCCTCGTGGCCAGGGTGTGGGCCCCCTCTAGTATTTCTTCCGCTCAGTATTTTTTATTATTTCCAAAAATTACTTTCGTGGAGTTTTAGGACTTTTGGAGTTGTGCAGAATAGGTCTCTAATATTTGCTCCTTTTCCAGCCCAGAATTCCAGCTGCCGGCATTCTCCCTTCTTATGTAAACCTTGTAAAATAAGAGAGAATAGGCATAAGTATTGTGACATAATGTGTAATAACAGCCCATAATGCAATAAATATCGATATAAAAGCATGATGCAAAATGGACGTATCACACACCCACTTAGTTTCAGTTTGAGCTTTCATACACTTATAGCTCTAGTGCATCCGTTGCATGGCAATCCCTACTCCTCGCATTGACATCAATTGATGGGCATCTCCATAGCCCGTTGATTAGCCGCGTCGATGTGAGACTTTCTCCTTTTTTGTCTTCTCACACAACCTCCATCATCATATTATATTCCACCCATAGTGCTATGTCCATGGCTCGCGCCCATATATTGCGTGAAAGTTGAAAGAGTTTGAAAAGGATAAGTATGAAACAATTGCTTGGCTTGTCATCAGGGTTGTGCATGATGGGAGTATTTTGTGTGACGAAAATGAAGCATAGCCAAACTATATGATTTTGTAGGGATGAGCTTTCTTTGGCTATGTTATTTTGAGAAGACATAATTTCTTGGTTAGTATGCTTGAATTATTATTGTCTTAATGTCAAATGGTAGACTATTGCTTTGAATCACTCGTGTCTTAATATTCATGCGATGATTAGATTACATGATCAAGATTATGCTAGGTAGCATTCCACATCAAAAATTATCTTTTTTATCATTTACCTACTCGAGGACGAGCATGAATTAAGCTTGGGGATGCTGATACGTCTCCGTCGTATCTATAATCTTTTATTGTTCCATGCCAATATTATACAACTTTCATATACTTTTGGCAACTTTTTATACTATTTTTTGGGACTAACATATTGATCCAGTGCCTAGTGCCAGTTCCTATTTGTTGCATGTTTTTTCTTTCGCAGAAAATCCATATCAAACGGAGTCCAAACGGGATAAAAACTGACGGAGATTTTTTTGGAATATATGTGATTTTTGGGAAGAAGAATCAACGCGAGACGATGCCCGAGGGGGACACGAGGTAGGGGGCGCGCCCCTGACCCTCATGGCCACCCCGTAAGGCGGTTGGTGCCCTTCTTTCGCCGCAAGAAAGCCAATATCCGGATAAAATTCGTGTCCAAATTTCAACCCAATCGGATTTACGGATCTCCGGGAATATAAGAAACGGTGAAAGGCCAGAATCCAGAACGCAGAAACAGAGAGAGACAGAGAGACAGATCCAATCTCGGAGGGGATCTAGCTCCTCCCATGCCATGGAAGCTAAGGAACAGAGGGAAAACCCTTCTCCCATCTAGGGAGAAGGTCAAGGAAGAATAAGAAGAAGGGGGGCTCTCTCCCCCTCTCTCCCGGTGGCGCCGGAACACCGCCGGGGCCATCATCGTCACCGCAATCTACACCAACACCTCTATCATCTTCACCAACATCTTCATCACCTTCCCCCATCTATCTACAGCGGTCCACTCTCCCGCAACCCTCTGTACCCTCTACTTGAACATGGTGCTTTATGCTTCATATTATTATCCAATGATGTGTTGCCATCCTATGATGTCTGAGTAGATTTTCGTTGTCCTATCGGTAATTGATGAATTGCTATGATTGGTTTAATTTGCTTGTGGTTATGTTGCTGTCCTTTGGTGCCCATCATTTGAGCGTGCGCGTGGATCACACCATAGGGTTAGTTGTATGTTGATAGGACTATGTATTGGAGGGCAAGAGCGACAGAAGCTTCAACCTAGAATAGAAAGTGATGCATACGGGATTGAAGGGGGACCAATATATCTTAATGCTATGGTTGGGTTTTACCTTAATGAACGTTAGTAGTTGCGGATGTTTGCTAATAGTTCCAATCATAAGTGCATAGAATTCCAAGTCAGGGATGACATGCTAGCAGTGGCCTCTCCCACATAAAACTTGCTATCGGTCTTGTAAAGTAGTCAATTGCTTAGGGACAATTTCGCAACTCCTACCACCACTTTTCCACACTCGCTATACTAACTTTATTGCTTCTTTACCTAAACAGCCCCTAGTTTTTATTTACATGCTCTTTTTATTCTTGCAAACCTATCCAACAACACCTACAAAGTACTTCTAGTTTCATACTTGCTTTAGGTAAAGCGAACGTTAAGCGTAGAGTTGTATCGGTGGTCGATAGAACTTGAGGGAATATTTGTTCTACCTTGAGCTCCTCGTTGGGTTCGAAACTCTTACTTATCGAAAGAGGCTACAATTGATCCCCTGTACATGTGGGTTATCAGTGCACCTCCCTCTGATGTTATTTGCACCACAAATTCTTAAATATTCAGAAAAAATCATATTAAAATTTCAGAGCATTATGAGAACTTTTATATTTGGGTAATTTTTTATTGCACGGAAAATTCAGAAAACAGACAAAACATGGCATTTCATTTTATTTAACTGATAAAAAATAGAAAACAAAAGGTAGGGGTAGAAGGTAGTGCCTACTAAATTCATCAACTTCATACCTCTCAAAAATGATCCATTAATAAGGTTGATCAAGTCTTATTAACAACCACCTTCGATTAGCATGAAACCGAAGAACTTTCGTAAATCACTAAGTTGCCTCAACGGTGATATGAATGTCCCCAACAATAAGCATTTCATATTTCTTTTTAACATTAAGTAGAGGTAGTTAAAACTTCCAACAGTGATTGTCGGAGATTTTTCAATAACATTAATACCATTAACTTGGAATTGTTTCTTCGGAAAGTGCACCGTATGCTCATTACCATTGGTATGAAAAGTGACCTTGCTTTTATTGCAATCAATAATAGCCCCTGCAGTATTCAACAAGGGTCTACCAAGGATAATCGACATGTTGTCGTCCTCGGCCATCTCAAGTATAACAAAGCCAGTGAAAATAGTAACATTAGCAACAACAACGGCCACATCCTCACAAATACCGATAGGTATGGCAGTTGATTTTTCAGCCATTTGCAAAGATATTTTAGTAGGCGTGAGTTTATTCAAATCAAGTCTTTTATATAAAGAGAAAGGCATAACACTAACACCAACTCCCAAATCACATAAAGCAATTTTAACATAATTTCTTTTGATGGAGCAAGGTATAGTTGGTATTCCTAGATCTCCAAGTTTCTTAGGTACTCCATCTTTGAAAGTATAATTAGCAAGCATAGTGGAGATTTCAGCTTCCGGTATTTTTCTCTTATTAGTGATGATGTCTTTCATGTACTTTGCATAAGGAGGCATTTTAAGGATATCAGTCAAGCGAGTATGCAAAAAGACTGGCCTCAGCATTTCAGTAAAGCGTTCAAATTCTTCATCATCTTTCTTCTTAGGTTACTTAGGTGGAAAGGGCATAGGTTTTTGAACCCACGGTTCTCTTTCTTTACCATGTTTTCTATCAACAAAGTCTCTTTTATCATATCTTTTATTCTTGGGTTGTGGGTTATCAAGATCAACTGCAGGTTCTATCTCAACATCATTGTCTGGTTCTTTATTATTTGTTTGAGTGTCTTCATGAACCTCATCATTATCTTTTTCATTATTAGAAGGTGAGTGTTCACTACCAGATTGAGTTTCAGCATGAGACATCGAAACTTCATTATCATTATCAGGAGGTTTTTCTACTTCAGGTTCACTAGAGGCATGCAAAGTCCTATCATTTTTCTTCTTATTTTTCTTTTTAGAAGGACTACATGCATCAGTGGTAACTCTTTGAGAGTCTTGTTCAATTCTTTTCAGGTGTCCCTCAGGATAAAGTGGTTCCTGAGTCATTTTACCTCCTCTAGTCGCTACTCTAACAACAAAGTCACTTATATTATTATTCATTTCATCAAGCAACTCTCTTTGAGATTTAGCAACTTGTTCTAACTGGGTTTGAACCATAGAAGCATGCTTCCCCACACCTCTAACATCATTTGAGATTCTAAATAACAAGTCACTCAAGCGAGCAATCATATCAGAATTGTATTTCAGTTGTTTCATCACATTTGCATTGAAGTGATCTTGTTTTCTAATGTAATTTTCAAACTCATAAAGGCATTGGCTAGGGTGCATATTGTGAGGATTATCATTATCACTGAATTTCATTAAAGAATTTACCTCTACCACGTTAGGCAGTGGTGGTGTATCAAGCCCATGTATTTCTTCAATAGGGGGTAATTTTTTGGCATCCTTAGCTTTAATACCTTTTTCCTTCATAGATTTCTTTGCCTCTTGCATATCTTCAGGACTGAGATATAAAATACCCCTCTTCTTGTTGGGGAACGTACCAGAAATTCAAAATTTTCTACGCATCACCAAGATAAATCTATGGAGTAATCTAGCAACGAGGGGAAGGGGAGTGCATCTACATACCCTTGTAGATCGCGAGCGGAAGCATTCAAGAGAACGGGGTTGATGGAGTCGTACTCGTCGTGATCCAAATCACCGATGATCCTAGCGCCGAACGGACGACACCTCCACGTTCAACACACGTACGGAGCGGGGACGTCTCCTCCTTCTTGATCCAGCAAGGGGGAAGGAGAGGTTGATGGAGATCCAGCAGCACGATGGCGTGGTGGTGGAAGTAGCGGGATTCCAACAGGGCTTCGCCAAGCGCTGCGGGAGGAGGGAGATGTGTCACGGGAGGGAGAGGGAGGCGCTGTGACGCCCCCGATTTGACCGTACACTAATCATGCACGCAAATGTGTACGATCACGATCAGGGACTCACGGGAAGATATCACAACACAACTCTACAACATAAATAAGTCATACAAGCATTATAATACAAGCCAGGGGCCTCGAGGGCTCGAATACAATTGCTCGATCATAGACGAGTCAGCGGAAGCAACAATATCTGAGTACAGACATAAGGTAAACAAGTTTTGCCTTAAGAAGGCTAGCACAAAGGTAGCAACGATCGAAGAGGCAAGGCCTCCTGCCTGGGACCTCCTAACTACTCCTGGTCGTCGTCAGCGGCCTGCACGTAGTAGTAGGCACCTCCAGTGCCGTGGGTGTCGTCGTCGACGGTGGCGTCTGGCTCCTGGACTCCAGCATCTCGTTGCGACAATCAGGTAGATAGGAAGGGGGGAAAGAGGGAGAGAAGCAACCGTGAGTACTCATCCAAAGTACTCGCAAGCAAGGAGCTATACTACATATGCATGGGTATATGTGTAAAGGGGCATATCAGTGGACTGAACTGCGGAATGCCAGAATTAAAAGGGGGATAGCTAGTCCTGTCGAAGACTACGCTTCTGGACATCTCCATCTTGCAGCATGTAGAAGAGAGTAGATTGAAGTCCTCCAAGTAGCATCGCATAGCATAATCCTACCCGGCGATCCCCTCCTCGTCGCCCTGTTAGAGAGCGATCACCGGGTTGTATCTGGCACTTGGAAGGGTGTATTTTATTCAGTATCCAGTTCTAGTTGTCATAAGCTCAAGGTACAACTCCGGGTCGTCCTTTTACCGAGGGACACGGCTATTCGAATAGATAAACTTCCCTGCAGGGGTGCACCACATAACCCAACACGCTCGATCCCATTTGGCCGGACACACTTTTCTGGGTCATGCCCGGCCTCGTAAGATCAACACGTCGCAGCCCCACCTAGGCTCAACAGAGAGGTCAGCACGCCGGTCTAAACCTATGCGCGCAGGGGTCTGGGCCCATCGCCCTATGCACACCTGCACGTTGCGTACGCGGCCGGAAGTAGACCTAGCCCCCTTAATACAAGCGCGAGCTTACGGTCCAATGCGGCGCGCGCCACTCAGTCGCTGACGTCAAAAGAGCTTCGGCTGATACCACGACGTCGGGATACCCATAACTACTCCCACGTAGATGGTTAGTGCGTATAGACCAAATGGCCAGACTCAGATCAAATACCCAGAACTCGTTAAGCGTGTTGTTTATCTGCGAACGCCGACCAGGGCCAGGCCCACCTCTCACCTAGGCGGTCTCAACCTGCCCTGTCGCTCCGCCATAAAGTAACAGTCGGGGGCTGTCAGGAACCCAGGCCCACCTCTACCGGGGTGGAGCCACCTGTCCTTTCAGCCCCCTCATCAGAATCACTTGCGGGTACTCAACGAGCCGACCCGACTTTAGTCACCACATGTGTCATGTATATAATGTATATAGTATATACCCGTGATCACCTCCCGAAGTGATCACGGCCCAGTAGTATAGCATGGCAGACGGACAAGAGTGTAGGGCCACTGATGAAACACTAGCATCCTATACTAAGCAGTAGGATAGCAGGTAAGGGTAACAATTGTAGAAACAATGACAGGCTATGCATCAGGATAGGATTATCGGAAAGCAGTAACATGCTACACTACTCTAATGCAAGCAGTATAGAGAAGAGTAGGCGATATCTGGTGATCAAGGGGGGGGCTTGCCTGGTTGCTCTGGCAAGTAGGAGGGGTCGTCGACTCCGTAGTCGAACTGGGCAGCAGCAGTGTCGGTCTCGTAGTCTACCGGAGAGAAGAGGGGGAAGAAACAGTAAATACAATGCAAACATAAGCATGACGATGCGTGACATGACAATGAGCGGTGCTAGGGGTGTCCTAACGCGACAGCAGGTGGTATCGGTGAAGGGGGGGGGGACATCCGGGAGGTATTCCCGATGTTTCGCGTTTTCGGACAGACGGACCGGAGGGGAAAGTTGCTAGTTCGATAGGTTAGGGAGGTGTGGTGGATGAACGGACTGCGTATTTGGATTCGTCTCGTCGTTCTGAGCAACTTTCATATAGAAAACATTTTCATCCGAGTTACGGTTTAAAAGATATGAATTTTCAAAGTTTATTTGAATTTCTGGAATTATTTATATTCAGAAAAATGAATTATGACGTCAGCATGAGGCAATGCTGACGTCAGCAAGTCAACAGGTCGGCTGACCAGTCAAACCAGACAGGTGGGTCCAGTGGGACCCACATGTCAGCCTCTGTTAGTCTAATACTTAATTAAACTAATCTAATAGTATAATTAGAGGGGTGGGCCCCACATGTCAGAGAGTGATTAGTTAAAATAATTATTTTTATTTATAAAACATTTTCTTTTTCTTTTATTTTTGCGGCGGGGCCCGCATGTCAGTGACTGGGCCTGCCCAGTCAGCAGTTGACTGGGTCAACCCGTGGGGGCCACTGGCAGGGGCACTGGGGTGGCCCCAGGCCTGCCACGTCGGCGCCGGCGCCGGAGCAACGCCGGCGACCAAAACGCACGGCGGCGCGCGCGGGAGGGGCGCGGGTTTCACCCACAGTGGGTTTGCGGGGGCGGGGCTTGGCGCGTTCGACGCGGCTCGACGTCGCGCGTCCAACGGCGGTGGTCGGAGGGGCTGGAACGGCCGGAGACGACCGCTACGAGCTCGCCGGCGGCGAGGTGCTATGGGTGCCCGACGGAAGCTGCGTTAGAGCGCGCGAACGGCCGAACTAAGTAGCTAGGCGGGGGCGGCATGGTGCGGTCGGGCTAGTGAGCCTACGCCCGTGACCATTTGGTCACCGGAGACACGCCGGCGGCGAGCTCCACGGCGTGGCGTTCGGGCGCGCGTGGGGGAGCAGCTACGGAGCGCGAGCGAGCTAACGGAGAGGGGGAGGAGATGCGGGAGCTCACAGCGGAGCTGTAGGGAGTGGCAGCGTGCTCGGGGAGGGCGCGGGGTAGCCGGAATCGGCGACGAACGACGGCGGCCGTAGGTTGAAGACGAGCTCGGGGAGGCCGGTGCAGAGGCGCTCGGCTCGTTCCCGAGGGCGTAGTCGACGTAGTCGACGGCGGGGAGTCGTTCGGGCACGTCGTCGGGGCGATCGGGGCACGGTGGCCGCGAGTTCGACGGTGAATGGCGGCGAGCACGCGCGGGCAGAGGGGATCGAAGGGGAGAGAGAGGTGGATCTGGCGGGGGAGAGGCGCAGAGGCCGAGGGAGTGAGCGGGGTGAGTGGGAGAGAGGCCCGAGGAGGCGGGGGCCGCTGGCGCCCTTATCCTCTCCGGCGTTGGTGCCGGCGAGGGGGTCGGGCGGGAGCGCGCCCCTGTTCCGACCCGGTCGGGGGAACAGGGAAGGGGGCGAGGGAGGAGAGGTGGGCTGGGCCGGGGTCGGGGGTGCGGGGGTGCGGCCCAGTTTGGGCCGGGGGGGTTCGGTGCAGATGGGCCACGGGTCCAGTGGGGGGGGAAGGCCTGCTCCTTCTTTTTCTTTTCCTGCTCTGTTTCTGTTTTCTGTTTTCTTTTTATTTGCTTATTTCCTTTTCTGTTTTATTTCATTTAAAAGTATTTAGGTATTTTATAAAAATGTGTTTTCTCCACCATAATTACCAGTGTATTATTTAGCACCCACAGAACATTTTTGTTTGAGTTTTTTAAAACTTTTATTTTTCACTTTAATTATATTTGAAGTTTGAACTAGGAGTTAGAAAAGGAAGGTGATTCAAATGTGATCAAGCCCTGTTTAGCAACATGATTAGCTTAATCACAGGGAGTTACTGTAGCATGATTCCCAGGGTGTTACAAATCTCCTCCACTACAAGAAATCTCGTCCCGAGATTTAGGAGGTAGAAGGAAACAGTGCGGGGTATTCTTCGCGCAGACGATCCTCTCGTTCCCAAGTGGCCTCATCTTCAGAATGGTGCGACCACTGGACTTTGAGAAACTTGATCGCCTTCTGACGTGTGCGGCGTTCAGCTTGGTCGAGAATGCGGACCGGATGCTCCTTATAGGAGAGGTCTTGCTGCAATTCGAGCACTTCATGATCCACAGCTCGGATTGGATCCTTGAAGCAACGGCGGAGCTGTGACACATGGAACACATCGTGAACCTGAGAAAGGTTCGGCGGTAGCTCCAGTTGGTATGCCACTTTTCCACGCCTTCCGAGAATAGTGAATGGGCCAATATAGCGAGGAGCTAGTTTGCCCTTGATCCCGAAGCGGTGAGCACCCTTCATAGGTGTGACTCGAAGATAAGCCTTTTCGCCAGGTTGATAGACCATGTCTTTATGATGACGATCATACTGACTCTTCTGACGTGACTGAGCAGTCTTGAGATTCTCGCGAATAATGCGGACTTGTTCTTCGGCATCTTGGATAATATCCGGACCGAAGAGTGGACGTTCCCCAGTTTCTGACCAGTTCAGAGGGGTTCGACACTTTCGTCCATATAACACTTCGAAGGGGGCCATCTTCAGACTAGCTTGATAGCTATTATTATAAGAGAACTCAGCATACGGGAGAGATTCCTCCCATTTCTTGCCGAAGGAAATAACGCAAGCTCGAAGCATGTCTTCGAGAACTTGGTTGACGCGTTCAACTTGTCCTTGCGATTGAGGATGAAACGCAGTACTGAATGACAGATGAGTTCCCATAGCTTCTTGGAAACTTGCCCAGAATCTTGAAGTGAATAAGCTACCACGGTCTGAACTGATAACCAATGGAATACCGTGGAGTGAAACAATCCTGGACATATAGAGCGTTGCCAACTGGCTAGCAGTGATCGTTTCTTTGACTGCCAGGAAATGTGCAACTTTGGAAAGCCGGTCAATGACGACAAGAATAGCATCATTACCTTTCTGTGATTTGGGAAATCCAGTGACGAAGTCCATCTCAACATGGTCCCATTTCCATTCAGGAATAGAGATAGGTTGCAGAGTTCCAGCAGGCCTTTGATGTTCTGCTTTGATATGACGGCAAACGTCACACTCAGCAACATAACGAGCAATGTCTTGCTTCATATTAGACCACCAGAATCTCTGTCGGATGTCTTGATACATCTTTGTACTACTAGGATGGATACACAGAGGCGTATCATGAGCTTCTTTCATAACTTCCTGTGTCATATCCAGGTTTTTCTCTGTACATGGCACCACTAGGCGGCCCTTGAAGTATAAGGTGCCATCTTCAGCAATGGTGAAGAATGAGGGCTTTCCTTCTGCGAGGTAGCGCTTAATCTTGTAGGCTTCAGAGTCATACTGCTGTAGCCTTTTGATGCTGTCCTCGAGATCTGGTTTAGCAACTAGGGTATTGAGAGAACCCTGGGTAACAACGTGGAGGTTCACCTTGCCAAACTCCTTAGGAGGGGGAATGAGTGCACCCGGAGGAACAATATGGAGGTTCAGCTTCCTGAATTCCTCAACAAGCGAGGGCTGAACTTTGTGAACCTGAAGGTGGTTGCAGTAAGACTTGCGGCTCAAGGCATCAGCCATTACATTAGCCTTGCCTGGCGTATAGGAAATACCCAAGTCAAAGTCTGCAACAAGCTCCATCCATCTCTGCTGGCGGAGGTTCAGATCTGGCTGAGTAAACAGATACTTCAGACTTTGGTGGTCAGTGAAGATCTCGCAACGATTACCGAGAAGGTAATGTCGCCACTGCTTCAGCGCATGAATGACTGCAGCAAGTTCGAGGTCATGAACTGGGTAGTTCTCTTCGTGAGGGCGCAATTGTCGAGAGGAATAAGCAATCACTTTGCGGTCTTGCATTAGGACACAGCCTAATCCTTGATGGGAAGCGTCGCAGTAGATGACGAAGTCCTTCTTAGTATCAGGTGGAGCTAGAACTGGAGCAGAGGTCAACTTGTCTTTGAGTGCCTGGAAACTTTCCTGACATTTGTCTGTCCATTGGAACTTGACACCCTTATGCAACAGGTTAGTCAGAGGCCTGGCGATCTTGGAGAAGTTCTCGACAAATCGACGGCAATAGCTGGCGAGACCGAGAAAACTTCTGACTTGCTTAACGTTCTTGGGAGGAGTCCAATCAAGAATAGCCTGAACTCGCTCGGGGTTGACGGCAATACCATCCTTAGAGATGACATGCCCAAGATAGGTTACCTCCGGTAGCCAGAATTCACATTTGGAGAACTTGGCATATAGTTGATGTTCTTGTAGCTTTTCCAGCACAAGTCGAAGATGTTCAGCATGTTCTTCTTCGTTCTTGGAGAATATCAGGATATCATCCAGATAAACCACGACGAACTTGTCGAGGTAATCCATGAATATGTAGTTCATCAGACGAGAGAAGGTGGCTGGAGCATTGGTTAAACCGAAAGACATGACGGTGTACTCGTATGAACCATAGCGAGTCACGAAGGCGGTCTTTGGGATATCCTCTTCGCGAACACGGATCTGGTGGTAGCCCAACCTCAAGTCGAGCTTAGAGAACACTGACGAACCCGCCAGTTGATCATACAGATCATTGATCCGAGGAAGAGGGTATTTATTCTGAATGGTAGCTTGGTTTATAGGACGGTAGTCTTGAACCAATCGGTTAGTCCCATCCTTCTTCTTGACAAAGAGAGAAGGTGCTCCCCAAGGAGAGCAACTTGGGCGAATGAATCCTTTGCGAAGAGACTTGTCGATTTCCTCCTTAAGCTCAAGGAGTTCATGCGGCGGCATTTTGTAGGGTCGCTTGGCTATGGGAGTGGTGCCTGGTTTCAAGTCGATGATGAATTCGACAGCTCTAGCAGGGGGAATCCCCGGAAGTTCTTCAGGGAAGACGTCGAGGAATTCACGCACGACGGGAATGTTTTCAATGCCCTCGAGTGGTGCAGCGTTCAAGGCATTCAATGCGTAAAGCCTTGCCTCGGCATTTTGCACCAGATGAGCTTGGTAAGCAACTATTTCATCAGAAGGGTGTAGCAGATGGACGTTCTTAGTGGCGCAAACTATAGAAACAGTATGCGCTTTCAACCAATCCATACCCAAAATGAGGTCGATGTTAGACGACTTCAGGATAATGGGAGAGGCATAGAATTCCAGCCCTTCGATTTCCACGGGGACATCGATGCCAACCAAGGAGGTTTGACACTGTCCCACGGGGGTTTTGACCAATACAGAGGTGTTCATCTCCTCACATTTAACGTCGTGCTTGTATGCAAAATCTTCTGACATGAATGAATACGATGCACCTGTATCAAATAAAACGGATGCTGGTACTGAATTTACGAGGAGTGTACCCATCACAGTAGCAGGCTGGTCTTGAGCTTCGTTGAGATCAACGTGGTTGGCATGAGCACGACCATAAGGCTTAGCATTGTTGCTGCGGGGCTGGTTGTTACCACGGCCCGTTGCTGGAAGGGCAAGTTGATTCTGATTCTGATGGCAGTCCCTGGCACGGTGACCGGGTTGTCCACACTTGTAGCACAGACCATTATTGGGAGTGGGAACCGGAGCTTGGGATGGTGGGGCTGGAAGTCTTGTCTGCCAAGATGGTGGTGGAGGCAGACGAGGTGCAGCATAGGTCTGCCTTGGGGCAGATGCATTTGGACGGTACGTGTTGTTCGGGATCCATATCTTACGCTTCTGTGCGGGCGAACCCGAAGATGAGCCCGTGTCACAGTTGCGCCTGTGAGAGCTCTGGTATTCCTGCAGACCAGTTTCGATATTGATGGCCTTGTTCACCAAGGTGGCGAAATCAGCAAAGTCATGCACTAGAAGTGCGAGCTTGATGTCAGCTTGAAGGCCATCACGGAACTTCTCCTGTCTGCGTGCATCAGTTGCAATGTCTTCTTCAGCATAGCGGGACAAGTCCAGAAACTCCCGCTGATAAGCTTCGACAGTTTTGTTGCCTTGGGTGAGGTTGCGAAACTCACGCTTCTTCCGGTCCATGACTCCCTAAGGAATGAAGCGGGCACGGAAAGCAGCTTGGAAGTCTGGCCAGGTGATGATTGTTCCAGCTGGCAGAGTACGCCTGTGGCTGTCCCACCACTGAGCTGCGGGTCCCTTCAGAAAGAAGGAAGCAAAGTTGACATAGCTGGCAGGGGCTACATCAGCAGACTCCATCTCATAGGTGATGTCACGGAGCCAGTCATCAGCATCCAGAGGCTGAGTTGAGCTGCGGTAGATGGTTGGGTTGAGGCGTATGAAATCTTGAAGAGTCACTTGGGCTGGCTGCTGGTTCATATTGGGACGAGGAAACTGAGCCATCATATTTTCCATGAATTTGCGGTTCAGTTCAAACTGTTGGATCATACCAGCCATGTACTCAGGTGGTGGTGGGGCATCGCCACCACGACCACGACCACCTGGTCTAACCATCCTGCTAATATATAACAGGGGTAGTTCAGCATTGAGAAAATTTGCAATGACAAGAATCATTCATGATGAAACATGCATAATGAAAGGAGCACGATAGCTACTACATAGTAGTCGGCATAACTTTACAAAAGGGGTCATGCATAGAGTTCAGTACATAGGCTAAAACACCATAGGCGGCACACAGGCTCGCGGCGACTGCAACTAATACTAACTAAGCAAGACTACATCAGTCCCAAGAGGTACTGTGGAGGTAATCGTAGCCCGACAGCTGGTAGTGAGGCAACGGATAGCCCTCCACGTCAGCAGACTAGGGGCCGCGGATACTCAGGTGTAGAGCCCGACGCTCAGGTGGCAGAAGAGGACCAAGTGCGGGAGAGTAGCCTCCCACCTCTGGCCAACCAACACCGTGGGGCATCACGGTCCTGGCTGGGTAGATCGCAGTACGCGGTACCTGTCCAGACCGGACAAAGGGGTGCAGCAGCGTCAGAGCACGGTAAAGGTGCTGACGGGTGGTGTACATCTCCTGGCGAAGAGCTCGGTTAGCTCGATCCAGCCCATCAGCATGCAGAACCAGGTGCTGATGGTAGAAGGGCTCTCGGGTGACAGTGGAGTAGGCAGCAGTATAGTATCCCTCCGCACCAACATCAGAGGCGATAGCAATGTGCCTGAAAGGGGAGGTGTCCAACTCCTGATACTCTCCACGAAGACGTGTCAGAGCAGCATAGGCAGCATCGTGGACAGCCATATCGATGGTCACACCAACACCATGTGCGGTGTGCAGCACAGTAGTGGAGTCGTACTCCCGAGAGTAGAGGTGGACGATGGCACGGTACTGCTCCTGGTTAAAGTCCTGGTACTCCTCGTAGACGGTGTACTCAGGGTGCCAGCGATAACCCAGATAGGTCATCATCTCAGCTAGCACCGCAGGTGATCCCGAGGCACCAATGGCCATCGTGTGGCGAACGACCTGCCTCGTGGGTTCCATCTGAAAGCAAAAGACGTTTCAAAGGAGTCAAATGCCAGTGTGTGTATTGTTCAAAATACTACTCTAAGAAACAACTATGGCTTATCCAACTTTGGGGTGAATGTGGTCACGGGATCCTAGTGTTAGAGTTAGTAAATTCGTTTAACCCGAGTAGAAGAGAGTTCAGAGTCCCAGAGTAAAGGTCGAGGAGTAAAAGATCCTAGTACCACCCAATGGCGACGTGGGCCCGTAAGACACACAACCATGTTAGTAAAATGTTTTGTAATGTCTAGACTCGACTTCGGCCAAGGAGTGTGGATAGGGGGATTCCTACAGGCAGTCGGCTCTGATACCAACTTGTGACGCCCCCGATTTGACCGTACACTAATCATGCACGCAAATGTGTACGATCACGATCAGGGACTCACGGGAAGATATCACAACACAACTCTACAACATAAATAAGTCATACAAGCATTATAATACAAGCCAGGGGCCTCGAGGGCTCGAATACAATTGCTCGATCATAGACGAGTCAGCGGAAGCAACAATATCTGAGTACAGACATAAGGTAAACAAGTTTTGCCTTAAGAAGGCTAGCACAAAGGTAGCAACGATCGAAGAGGCAAGGCCTCCTGCCTGGGACCTCCTAACTACTCCTGGTCGTCGTCAGCGGCCTGCACGTAGTAGTAGGCACCTCCAGTGCCGTGGGTGTCGTCGTCGACGGTGGCGTCTGGCTCCTGGACTCCAGCATCTCGTTGCGACAATCAGGTAGATAGGAAGGGGGGAAAGAGGGAGAGAAGCAACCGTGAGTACTCATCCAAAGTACTCGCAAGCAAGGAGCTATACTACATATGCATGGGTATATGTGTAAAGGGGCATATCAGTGGACTGAACTGCGGAATGCCAGAATTAAAAGGGGGATAGCTAGTCCTGTCGAAGACTACGCTTCTAGACATCTCCATCTTGCAGCATGTAGAAGAGAGTAGATTGAAGCCCTCCAAGTAGCATCGCATAGCATAATCCTACCCGGCGATCCCCTCCTCGTCGCCCTGTTAGAGAGCGATCACCGGGTTGTATCTGGCACTTGGAAGGGTGTATTTTATTCAGTATCCAGTTCTAGTTGTCATAAGCTCAAGGTACAACTCCGGGTCGTCCTTTTACCGAGGGACACGGCTATTCGAATAGATAAACTTCCCTGCAGGGGTGCACCACATAACCCAACACGCTCGATCCCATTTGGCCGGACACACTTTTCTGGGTCATGCCCGGCCTCGTAAGATCAACACGTCGCAGCCCCACCTAGGCTCAACAGAGAGGTCAGCACGCCGGTCTAAACCTATGCGCGCAGGGGTCTGGGCCCATCGCCCTATGCACACCTGCACGTTGCGTACGCGGCCGGAAGCAGACCTAGCCCCCTTAATACAAGCGCGAGCTTACGGTCCAATGCGGCGCGCGCCACTCAGTCGCTGACGTCAAAAGAGCTTCGGCTGATACCACGACGTCGGGATACCCATAACTACTCCCACGTAGATGGTTAGTGCGTATAGACCAAATGGCCAGACTCAGATCAAATACCCAGAACTCGTTAAGCGTGTTGTTTATCTGCGAACGCCGACCAGGGCCAGGCCCACCTCTCACCTAGGCGGTCTCAACCTGCCCTGTCGCTCCGCCATAAAGTAACAGTCGGGGGCTGTCAGGAACCCAGGCCCACCTCTACCGGGGTGGAGCCACCTGTCCTTTCAGCCCCCTCATCAGAATCACTTGCGGGTACTCAACGAGCCGACCCGACTTTAGTCACCACATGTGTCATGTATATAATGTATATAGTATATACCCGTGATCACCTCCCGAAGTGATCACGGCCCAGTAGTATAGCATGGCAGACGGACAAGAGTGTAGGGCCACTGATGAAACACTAGCATCCTATACTAAGCAGTAGGATAGCAGGTAAGGGTAACAATTGTAGAAACAATGACAGGCTATGCATCAGGATAGGATTATCGGAAAGCAGTAACATGCTACACTACTCTAATGCAAGCAGTATAGAGAAGAGTAGGCGATATCTGGTGATCAAGGGGGGGGGGCTTGCCTGGTTGCTCTGGCAAGTAGGAGGGGTCGTCGACTCCGTAGTCGAACTGGGCAGCAGCAGTGTCGGTCTCGTAGTCTACCGGAGAGAAGAGGGGGAAGAAACAGTAAATACAATGCAAACATAAGCATGACGATGCGTGACATGACAATGAGCGGTGCTAGGGGTGTCCTAACGCGACAGCAGGTGGTATCGGTGAAGGGGGGGGACATCCGGGAGGTATTCCCGATGTTTCGCGTTTTCGGACAGACGGACCGGAGGGGAAAGTTGCTAGTTCGATAGGTTAGGGAGGTGTGGTGGATGAACGGACTGCGTATTTGGATTCGTCTCGTCGTTCTGAGCAACTTTCATATAGAAAACATTTTCATCCGAGTTACGGTTTAAAAGATATGAATTTTCAAAGTTTATTTGAATTTCTGGAATTATTTATATTCAGAAAAATGAATTATGACGTCAGCATGAGGCAATGCTGACGTCAGCAAGTCAACAGGTCGGCTGACCAGTCAAACCAGACAGGTGGGTCCAGTGGGACCCACATGTCAGCCTCTGTTAGTCTAATACTTAATTAAACTAATCTAATAGTATAATTAGAGGGGTGGGCCCCACATGTCAGAGAGTGATTAGTTAAAATAATTATTTTTATTTATAAAACATTTTCTTTTTCTTTTATTTTTGCGGCGGGGCCCGCATGTCAGTGACTGGGCCTGCCCAGTCAGCAGTTGACTGGGTCAACCCGTGGGGGCCACTGGCAGGGGCACTGGGGTGGCCCCAGGCCTGCCACGTCGGCGCCGGCGCCGGAGCAACGCCGGCGACCAAAACGCACGGCGGCGCGCGCGGGAGGGGCGCGGGTTTCACCCACAGTGGGTTTGCGGGGGCGGGGCTTGGCGTGTTCGACGCGGCTCGACGTCGCGCGTCCAACGGCGGTGGTCGGAGGGGCTGGAACGGCCGGAGACGACCGCTACGAGCTCGCCGGCGGCGAGGTGCTACGGGTGCCCGACGGAAGCTGCGTTAGAGCGCGCGAACGGCCGAACTAAGTAGCTAGGCGGGGGCGGCATGGTGCGGTCGGGCTAGTGAGCCTACGCCCGTGACCATTTGGTCACCGGAGACACGCCGGCGGCGAGCTCCGCGGCGTGGCGTTTGGGCGCGCGTGGGGGAGCAGCTACGGAGCGCGAGCGAGCTAACGGAGAGGGGGAGGAGATGCGGGAGCTCACAGCGGAGCTGTAGGGAGTGGCAGCGTGCTCGGGGAGGGCGCGGGGTAGCCGGAATCGGCGACGAACGACGGCGGCCGTAGGTTGAAGACGAGCTCGGGGAGGCCGGTGCAGAGGCGCTCGGCTCGTTCCCGAGGGCGTAGTCGACGTAGTCGATGGCGGGGAGTCGTTCGGGCACGTCGTCGGGGCGATCGGGGCACGGTGGCCGCGAGTTCGACGGTGAACGGCGGCGAGCACGCGCGGGCAGAGGGGATCGAAGGGGAGAGAGAGGTGGATCTGGCGGGGGAGAGGCGCGGAGGCCGAGGGAGTGAGCGGGGTGAGTGGGAGAGAGGCCCGAGGAGGCGGGGGCCGCTGGCGCCCTTATCCTCTCCGGCGTCGGTGCCGGCGAGGGGGTCGGGCGGGAGCGCGCCCCTGTTCCGACCCGGTCGGGGGAACAGGGAAGGGGGCGAGGGAGGAGAGGTGGGCTGGGCCGGGGTCGGGGGTGCGGGGGTGCGGCCCAGTTTGGGCCGGGGGGGTTCGGTGCAGATGGGCCACGGGTCCAGTGGGGGGGGAAGGCCTGCTCCTTTTTTTTCTTTTCCTGCTCTGTTTCTGTTTTCTGTTTTCTTTTTATTTGCTTATTTCCTTTTCTGTTTTATTTCATTTAAAAGTATTTAGGTATTTTATAAAAATGTGTTTTCTCCACCATAATTACCAGTGTATTATTTAGCACCCACAGAACATTTTTGTTTGAGTTTTTTAAAACTTTTATTTTTCACTTTAATTATATTTGAAGTTTGAACTAGGAGTTAGAAAAGGAAGGTGATTCAAATGTGATCAAGCCCTGTTTAGCAACATGATTAGCTTAATCACAGGGAGTTACTGTAGCATGATTCCCAGGGTGTTACAGGCGCCAGGGCTTAGGTATGGCTGCCCTCCCTCCCCCCCCCACTATATATAGGGCCAAAGGAGAGGGGGCGCAGCCTTGGCCC
The DNA here is from genome assembly GCF_002575655.3 of Aegilops tauschii subsp. strangulata. Lineage (NCBI taxonomy): Eukaryota > Viridiplantae > Streptophyta > Magnoliopsida > Poales > Poaceae > Aegilops > Aegilops tauschii. The sequence continues at coordinate 393,728,551 of NC_053041.3, read as the reverse complement.
TTCCTCCAAGGAAGGGTGCGGCCAGGGAGGAGTCCATCCTCCCCAAGGCACCTCGGAGGTGCCTTCCCCCTTTAGGACTCTCCCTTTCCTTTATCTCTTGGCGCATGGGCCTCTTGGGGCTGGTGCCCTTGGCCCATATAGGCCAAGGCGCGCACCCCTACAGCCCATGTGGCCCCCCGGGGCTGGTGGACCCCTTTTGGTGGACCCCCGGACCCCTTTCGGCACTCCCGGTACAATACCGATAATGCGCGAAACTTTTCCGGCGACCAAAATAAGACTTCCCATATATAAATCTTTACCTCCGGACCATTCCGGAACTCCTCATGACGTCCGGGATCTCATCCGGGACTCCGAACAACTTTTGGGTTACCGCATACTAATATCTCTATAACCCTAGCGTCTCCGAACCTTAAGTGTGTAGACCCTACGGGTTCGGGAACCATGCAGACATGACCGAGACGACTCTCCGGTCAATAACTAACAGCGGGATCTGGATACCCATGTTGGCTCCCACATGCTCCTCGATGATCTCATCGGATGAACCACGATGTCGAGGATTCAATCAATCCCGTATACAATTCCCTTTGTCAATCGGTATGTTACTTGCCCGAGATTCGATCGTCGGTATCCCAATACCTTGTTCAATCTCGTTACTGGCAAGTCTCTTTACTCGTTCCGTAACACATCATCCCGTGATCAACTCCTTGGTCACATTGTGCACATTATGATGATGTCCTACTGAGTGGACCCAGAGATACCTCTCCATTTACACGGAGTGACAAATCCCAGTCTCGATTCGTGCCAACCCAACAGACACTTTCGGAGATACCTGTAGTGCACCTTTATAGCCACCCAGTTACGTTGTGACGTTTGGTACACCCAAAGCATTCCTACGGTATCCGGGAGTTGCACAATCTCATGGTCTAAGGAAATGATACTTGACATTAGAAAAGCTCTTAGCAAACGAACTACACGATCTTGTGCTAGGCTTAGGATTGGGTCTTGTCCATCACATCATTCTCCTAATGATGTGATCTGTTATCAACGACATCCAATGTCCATGGTCAGGAAACCGTAACCATCTATTGATCAACGAGCTAGTCAACTAGAGGCTTACTAGGGACATGGTGTTGTCTATGTATCCACACATGTATCTGAGTTTCCTATCAATACAATTCTAGCATGGATAATAAACGATTATCATGAACAAGGAAATATAATAATAACCAATTTATTATTGCCTCTAGGGCATATTTCCAACAGTCTCCCACTTGCACTAGAGTCAATAATCTAGTTCACATCACCATGTGATTAACACTCACAGGTCACATCACCATGTGACCAACATCCAAAGAGTTTACTAGAGTCAACAATCTAGTTCACATCACTATGTGATTAACACTCAATGAGTTCTGGTTTGATCATGTTAAGCTTGTGAGAGAGGTTATTAGTCAACGGGTCTGAACCTTTCAGATCCGTGTGTGCTTTACGAATATCTATGTCATCTTGTGGATGCTACCACGCGCTACTTGGAGCCATTTCAAATAACTGCTCTACTATATGAATCCGGTTTACTACTCAGAGTCATCCGGATTAGTGTCAAATTTCGCATCGACGTAACCCTTTATGATGAACTCCTTTTCACCTCCATAATCAAGAAAATTCCTTAGTTCACTAGATACTAAGGATAAGTTCGACCGCTGTCATGTGTTCCATTCCCGGATCACTATTGTACCCCTTGACCAACTCATGGCAAGGCACACTTCATGTGCGGTACACAGCATAGCATACTGTAGAGCCTACGTCTAAAGCATAGGGGACGACCTTCGTCCTTTCTCTCTCTTCTGCTGTGGTCAGGTCTTGAGTCTTACTCAATACTCACACCTTGTAACATAGCCAAGAACTCCTTCTTTGCTGATCTATTTTGAACTCTTTCAAAATCATGTCAAGGTGTGCGTTCTTTTAAAGTATCATCAGGCGTCTTGATCTATCTCTATAGATCTTGATGCCCAATATGTAAGCAGCTTTATCCAGGTCTTCCTTTGAAAAACTCCTTTCAAACAACCCTTTATGCTTTCCAGAAATTTTACATCATTTCGGATCAACAATATGTCATTCACATATACTTATCAGAAATGTTGTAGCGCTCCCACTCACTTTATTGTAAATACAAGTTTCTAACAAACTTTGTATAAACCCAAAAACTTTGATCACTCCATCAAAGCGTATATTCTGACTCTGAGATGCTTGCTCTAGTCCATGGAAGGATCGCTGGAGCTAGCATACCTTTTAGCATCCTTAGGATCGACAAAACCTTTCTGATTGTATCACATACAACCTTTCCTTATGAAAACTGGTAAGGAAACTTGTTTTTGACATCCATCTGCCAGATTTCATAAATGCAGCTAATGCTAACATGATCCCGACGGACTTAAGCATCGCTACGGATGAGAAAATCTCATCGTAGTCATATCCTTGAACTTGTGAAAATACTCTTTGCCACAAGTCGAGCTTCATAGACGGTAACATTACCGTCCATGTCCGTCTTCTTCTTAAAGATCCATTTATCTCAATGGCTTGCCGATCATCGGGCAAGTTCACCAAAGTCCATGCTTTGTTCTGATACATGGATCCTATCTCGGATTTCATGGCTTCTAACCATTTGTCGGAATATAGGCCCACCATCGCTTCTCCATAGCTCGTAGGTTCAGTATTGTCTAACAACATGATATCTAAGACAGGATTACCGTACCACTCAGGAGTAGTACATATCCTTGTCGACCTACGAGGTTTGGTAGTGACTTGATCGAAGTTTCATGATCACTATCATAAGCTTCCACTTCAATTGGTGTAGGTGTCACAGGAACAACTTCCTGTGCCCTGCTACACACTAGTTGAAGTTATGGTTCAATAACCTCATCAAGTTTCCACCATCCTCCCACTCAATTGTTTCGAGAGAAACTTTTCCTCGAGAAAGGACCCGTTTCTAGAAACAATCACTTTTGCTTCCAGATCTGAAATAGGAGGTATACCCAACTGTTTTGGGTATTCTATGAAGATGCATTTATCCGCTTTGGGTTCGAGCTTATCAGCCTGAAACTTTTCACATAAGCATCGCAGCCCCAAACTTTTAAGAAACGACAACTTAGGTTTCTCTAAACGGTGTCGTCTCAACGGAATTGCGTGGTGCCCCTTTTAAAGTGAATGCGGTTATCTCTAATGCCTAACCCATAAACGATACTGGTAATTCGATAAGAGACATCATGGCATGCACCATATCCAATAGGGTGCAGTTATGATGTTCGGACACACCATCACACTGTGGTGTTCTAGGCGGTATTAATTGTGAAACACTTTCCACAATGTCTTAGTTGTGTGCCAAACTCGTAACTCAGATATCTCTATGATCATATCATAGACATTTTATCCTCTTGTCACGACGATCTTCCACTTCACTCTGAAATTACTTGAACCTTTCAATAATTCAGACTTGTGTTTCATCAAGTAAATACACTCAGCATCTACTCAAATCATCTGTGAAGTAAGAACATATACTTGCATAATAATTTCTCTAGATCATCTCTATCCTTACAAGCAAGAATATCTCTAATTGCCTCTTCACCCATAACATAGCCTTCCGGTACCTTTGGCAATTCATATCTAGGAGGGATAGTTCTAGTAGGTGTTTCAAGATTTTCAGTTTCAAGCTCATCATCAGTTTCAACAGTATCATGCTGTCTTACTCCAGCAATTTGTTCATCAAGAAATTCACCTAGTGGCATATTATCATCAAGCAAGGTACTAGCATCATCATAAGCATCATTCATAGCAAAGGTAGCATCATCAATAACTTGCGACATATCAGGATTAATAGCATGTGGTGGTGTTGCAAGTTTACTTATAACAGAAGGTGAATCTAAAGCAGAGCTAGATGGCAGTTCCTTACCTCCCCTCGTCTTAGAGGAAAAAAATCTTACTCTTAGCATCCTTCAAATTCTTCATAGTGGTAAATTGATAATAATCCCAAGTGACTCAACAAATATAGCTACGCTCCCCGGCAACGGCGCTAGAAAAAGGTCTTGATAACCCACAAGTATAGGGGATCGCAACAGTTTTCGAGGGTAGAGTATTCAACCCAAATTTATAGATTCGACACAAGGGGAGCCAAAAAATATTAGCAGCTGAGTTGTCAATCAACCACACCTGGAGATTAATTATCTGCAGCAAAGTGATCAGTAGCAAAGTAGTATGATAGTTTTGATAATAGTAGCAGCAACAATAGTAACGGTAACGATGATAGCAGTAATTTTGTAGCAAGTGCAACAGTAACGATGGCAGTGGTAACTTAGCAAGAACAATATAAGAGAAATTCGTAGGCATTGGATCCATGATTTGTTGGATGATATTCGTCGTATGACAGTTATAACCTAGGGTGATACGGGACTAGCTCCAGTTAATAAATATAATGTAGGCATGTATTCCGTAAATAGTCATACATGCTTATGGAAAGAACTTGCATGACATCTTTTGTCCTACCCTCCCGTGGCAGCGGGATCCTATTGGAAACTAAGGGATATTAAGGCCTCCTTTTAATAGAGAACTGGAACAAAGCATTAACACATGGTGAAAACATGAAGTCCTCAAACTACGTTCATCACCGGGAGTGGTCCCGACTATTGTCACTCCAGGGTTGCTGGATCATAACCCCTAGTAGGTGACTATAACTTGCAAGATCGGATCTAGAACATGGATATAATGGTGATAACATAAATGGTTTAGATCTAAAATCATGGCACCCGGGCCCAAAGTGACAAGCATTAAGCATGGCAAAGTCATAGCAACATCAATCTCAGAACATAGTGGATACTAGGGATCAAGCCCTAACAAAACTAACTAGATTACATGATGAATCTCATCCAACTCCTCACCGACCAGCGAGCCTACGAAGGAATTACTCACTCCCGGTGGGGAGCATCATGGAATTGGCGATGGAGAAGGGTTGGTGATGACTAAGATCGAAGATCCCCCTCTCTGGAGCCCCACACGGACTCCAGTTCTGGCCTCCCAATGAAGAACAGGAGGTGACGGCGGCTCCGTCTCGTGGAACGCAATAATTCTTTCTCCCTGATTTTTCTGGAAAATAGGATTTTATAGCGTCGGTTTCAGGGTCTGCGGGGCCACCAGGTGGGGACAACCCACCTGGTCGCGCCTGGAGGGGGGGCGCCCTCATGGGTTGTGCCCACCCAGGTGCCCCCCTCTGGTGGATATTGGCTCCAGAAATTCTCTTTATTGATATAAAAAATCCTCGTAAAGTTTCCCGAGAACTTTTATTTCTGCACAAAAAACAACACCATGGTAGTTCTGCTGAAAACAACGTCTGTCCGGGTTAGTTTCATTCAAATCATGCAATTAGAGTCCAAAAAAGGAGGAAAGCGTTAGAAAAAGTAGATACGACGGAGATGTATCAGGAACCAATATGGGCATCCAGGTCCCGCTATTGGTTATTGACCGGAGAAGCGTCTCGGTCATGTCTACATCATTCTCGAACCCATAGGGTTCGCACGCTTAACGTTTGTTGATGATATAGTATTATATGAGTTATGTATGTTGGTGACCGAATGTTGTTCGGAGTCTCGAATCAGATCACGGACATGACGAGGAGCTCCGGAATGGTCCGGAGGTAAAGATTGATATATGGGATAATAGTGTTTGGTCACCGGAAGGGTTCCGGAATTCACCGGAAGGGGTTTCGAATGTTTCCCGAAATGTTCGGGTACGAGAACACTTTATTTGGGCCAAGGGGTAAAGCCCACGGGGCTTTAGGAAGGTGCAAAAGGTAGTTTTGCGGAGGCCAAGGGGCGAGACACCAGGGACCCTGGCGTCTAGTCCTGGAGTCCGAGAAGGACTCGTGCCTTGCGGACTAAACTGACTTTGAGGAGGCTCTTTCTCCAAGAAACGACCCTAGGGCTCAACATATAAATAGAGGGGCAGGGCTAGCACCCGGAACACATCAAGATTCACCAAGCCGTGTGCCGGCAACCCCGCCCCCTCTAGTTTATACTCCGTCATAGTTTCCGCTGTGCTTGGCGAAGCCCTGCAGAGATTGTTCTTCACCACCGTCGTCACCACACCATCGTGCTGCAGGAACTCATCTACTACTTTGCCTCTCTTGCTGGATCGAGAAGGCGAGGATGTCATCGAGCTGAACGTGTGCTGAACGCGGAGGTGCCGTGCGTTCGGTACTTGGTCAGGATGGATCGTGAAAGGTGTATGACTACATCAACCGCGTTGATAAACGCTTCCGCTTAGCAATCTACAAGGGTATGTAGATGCTCTCCCCCTCTTGTAGCTATGCATCTCCATGGATAGATCTTTTGTGTGCGTAGAATTTTTTTCCATGCAACGTTCCCCAACAGGGACAACATGGGTTGCCGTGGCTCCGCTGGCGTTGATGTCGATCAGAGCCACGCATGGTACTTCGGAGCTGTTTCCCATGGGGCCATCGTTAGGACTTGCTCCAGAGTGATGGCTCATGGGACTTCGTCGCCGCCAGATGTTGTCTCTCGTGCTAGGGTTGCCTCACTATTCCCGGTCTCTGAGATGGAGATGACACTGGCCTCGTCGTATTCTATCTCCGAGATGGAGACAACGCCAGCCTTGCTGTCCTCCATTTGTGGGAGCAAGATGAGGCTAGCAGAGCTGATGCCACAGCCCGAGACGTATCAGTCCCAGATGCAATCTTCTATGACGTGGTCGTTGAAGCGGTTGTCGCACACCATAGTGACTAGATGTGACGTTAGGGGGTGGTGGGTTATTATGAGCCGATGCAGCAACCCGATCCCGAGGCCAGGATCCGGGGCCCCCACGTCAGATCCATTGGTGCTAGATCTTTGTCCTCTGAGTGAGACGTTGGTGGCATAGACGACATGGATCCCGACAGGATCGCTTAGGTAGTCTGTTGAGGTTGTGGCCGGTGGGACGCATAAGTGGAGGTCTTTGTAGCGGTCGATGATGAAAGCCAGTGATCCAGAGATGATGTTGCGGGTCGAAGAGGTCGATGGGTTTACGCCAAACCGACCGAACTCATCCATGATGAAGGCGAGGGAGCCAAATGTAAGACTCTCTCCTGGCGCGAGGCCGCAAGGAGTGATGGAGATCATATATGGATTCAGTCTCCAACTGGCGCAACCCCTGCGTGGCATGCCAAATGATGGTTCAGAAAACCCCCAGTACGCTCTGTAGGGTGGCGAGCGCATCCGGAAGTACCAGAAGGGGGTTCGCACAAGGGGGTTACCCAGGTTTAGGCCCCCGTGCTAAGGTAATACCCTACATCCTGCTTCTGGTTTGTATTCGTGTTGGAGCACCTCATGCGAGAGGGTTACAATGGAGAAAAGTATATGGGTACTGAGAGTATAGTCTACGTTGTAGATCAGAATAGCTACCCCTATCCCCATCTTATATAGACGACGTGGGGTAGGGTTTACATGGGGTTCGACGATCTCATGCCGCCGCCATCTTGGCTTGCACGCTAAGATGTTCTCTTGATCTCGGGCCTCCGGGCTACCCCCCTCACGCCAGACCTTTGCCAGGCCACTTGCGCCTCGAGGCGGGCCTGTAGCCAGGCTTCCTATCGAGGGGCCACCTCTGGTGTATTACACCATCATAAACCTTCTCCCATGTGTAGACAAGGATGATTTAGAAGCCTGCCTGGCTCTCCGCCAGTCCCGTGAGGAATCTAAAGCTTTGCCTTTAATTTGGAGTCACTTCGACGGGAATTCATTGTGTGTGCAGAAGTGTGGCTTGGATCCAGTGGATCCGATGACTCGAGGCGCGCGACGGCGGTGGAACCGGAGGCGGTGAGTAGCGGCTGGAGGTATCAACGCACCCAATCGGATGGACCTAGGCTGGCAACACAACCCTTGCGGGAACCTTGTCCCCGCGACGTCAGGCTCCGAAGCCGAGGTCAACGCTGCCAGACGGCACAACCATAGATGCGTCAAGGAGCGGCGAGCCCACCGTGCGAGGAAAAAGTTGTGCCGCACCGCGGAGGCCAAGTCGCACGCCGCATCGGACCAACCCGTGTAAGATAAGAGCGCGTATGTCCTTTGTGCCTGCATCCTGCGAAGTGAGAGCCTGAACAACGCGTGCCCTCGCACTGCAGCAAACCCAGGCAGTCTGTGCCCTGGCCGGACTGCCCATGAAAGAGGAGGAGGAGGAGGAGGAGGCCGGTGACGCATTCGACAACTCTGACAGTGAGCGGATCCGACTTGACCTATATTGCGATTTCGACCGCTACTTCCGCGATGATGACAACAAGGGCAAGGGATAGAACGAGGGCAAGGACAACATCGGGTGAACTTTCTCGATAGATAACAAGTAGAACATATCAATTTTTTATAGTCCGGTGAGATATATAAGAGCAACTCCAACGGGGCGACCCATTTCGTCTGCGGGCGTCCGTTTGGGTCGGTGTGGACACAAAAGTCGGCCCAACGCGCCGACCCAAATGGACGCGCGTCCGCTTTTCGTCCGCGGGCGACCCATTCCCGGCCCATTTTTTAGCCGGATTTGCGTCGGCACGGACACAAGAAAGACGCACGCGCGCACTCGCCTTCTTCTTCCCTCGGGCCCGCTGGTCGGTGGCACATTGGCCTCTCCCCATCCAACAGCAAACCCTTGCCCGCCTCATTCGCCGCCGATGCCACCTCCCATTTTTTCCGGTGACTCTGCCAGCTGCCGGCGCCGCAACATCTGCTCTACAACGCCGCCACCTCCCACGTCGCCCGCCACCGCCGTCTTTCTGTCGGGGAACCGACAGCTTCCCACCCCCGCTCCCCCCCGACATAGCCGCGACCACGACCAAGAAGCCGCGTCGCCGCCCCGGCCAGATCCTCACCGGCACGCTTTATAACCCACAAGTATAGGGGATCGCAACAGTTTTCGAGGGTAGAGTATTCGACCCAAATTTATAGATTCGACACAAGGGGAGCCAAAGAATATTTGAAGGTATTAGTAGCTGAGTTGTCAATTCAACCACACCTGGAGATTAATTATCTACAGCAAGTGATCAGTAGCAAAGTAATATGATAGTTTTGATAGTAGTGACAACAGTAGCAGTAACGGTAACAGTAATAGCAGTAATTTTGTAGCAAGTGTAACAGTGATGATAGCAGTAGTAACTTAGCAGAAACAATATAAGATAAATTTGTAGGCATTGGATCGGTGACTTGTTGGATGATATTCATCATGTGACAGTTATAACATAGGGCGATACGGCACTAGCTCCAGTTCATCGATATAATGTAGGCATGTATTCCGTAAATAGTCATACGTGATTTATTAAAAGAACTTGCATGACATCTTTTGTCCTACCCTCCCGTGGCAGCGGGGTCCATATTGGAAACTAAGGGATATTAAGGCCTCCTTTTAATAGAGAACCGGAACAAAGCGTTAACACATAGTGAATACATGAACTCCTCAAACTACGGTAATCACCGGAAGAAGTCCCGGTTATTGTCACTCCGGGGTTACCGGATCATAACATGTAGTAGGTGACTATAACTTGCAAGATCGGATCTAAAACATGGATATAATGATGAATCCATAAACGGTTCAGATCTGAGTTCATGGCACCCGGGCCTAAAGTGACAAGCATTAAGCATAGCAAAGTCATAGTAACATCAATGTAAGAACATAGTGGATACTAGGGATCAAGCCCTAACAAAACTAACTCGATTACATGATGAATCTCATCCAACTCCTCACCGACCAGCGAGCCTACGAAGGAATTACTCACTCCCGTTGGGGAGCATCATGGAATTGGCGATGGAGATGGGTTGGTGATGACGAAGAACGAAGATCCCCCTCTCCGGAGCCCCAAATGGACTCCAGATCTGCCCTCCCGAGGAAGAACAGGGCTTGGCGGCGGCTCTGTCTCGTGGAACGCGATAATTCTTTCTCCCTGATTTTTTTCTAGAAATATGTGATTTTATAGTATCAGGGGGATCGTCTGCGGGGCCACCAGGTGCGTACAACCCACCTGGGTGCGCCAGGAGAGGGGGACGCGCCCTGGTGGGTTGTGCCCACCCAGGTGCCCCTCTCTGGCAGGTCTTGGCTCCAGAAATTCTTATTATTGATATAAAAAATCCTCGCAAAGTTTCGTTCCATTCCGAGAACTTTTATTTCTGCACAAAAACAACACCATGGTAGTTCTGCTGAAAACAACGTCAGTCCAGGGTTAGTTTCATTCAAATCATGCAAATTAGAGTACAAAACAAGAGGAAAAGCGTGAGAAAAAGTAAATACGTTGGAGACATATCAACTCCGAAGCTTAAACCTTTGCTTGTCCTCAAGCAATTCAGCTGATAAACTGAAAGTGAGAAAGAAAAACTTTTACGAACTCTTTTGCTCTTGTTTGCATAAATAAGCTTAAACAACATCCAGGTTTTCAACCAACCATTATAACTAACCATGTCGACAATAACTCTTAAAGATTATAATGACTCATATCAATGACATAATCAGCTAGCGAGCAATAATAAGATATCTCAAACAGCAACATGTTGTCAAAACAACCATGATATAATATGACAATAGTGGTATCTCGCTAGCCCTTTCTGAGACCGCAAAACATAAATGTAGAGCACCTCCAAAGTTCAAGCAGCGACTAAAATTGTAATTCATGGTAGAAAAGATCCAGTCATGATGCACCCAACATTAGCTACACACAATACATAAATCATGACAGTTGTGCTCTACTCAGTTTCTGGCGCTTGTTTTAGAAGGTGGTGACACAACATAAAAGTAAATAGACAGTCCCTTCGCAGAGGGAAGCAGAGATTTGCAGAGGTGCCAGAGCTCAATTTTTAAAATAGAGATAAATGATTATTTTGAGACATGCACCCTTCTTATTCACTTCACGATCATCAGTTATCAACATCTTCCATGCTAAGCACGCTAGTGGTGGTTCCCAAGCGATAAAGTAAAGGTTTTGACTCCATTGGGAGTTTTTGTTTGATTATTTCATAGATGAACTTTTTTTCATGTTTGAAGTTTGGGATTGGGCATCCCTATTACCGCCCTTTTCTCGTGTGATGGCGAGTGAATAAACACTCGACCTGAGAATAACCCGCTTAGCATGGAAGATACCGACCACCTCCTGTCGTTCCATGAACATTCAGGCACACAAAAAGGATAATTTTTAGAAGTTTTTAGAGGTGGCACATGCAAATTTACTTAGGACGGCAGGGTAATACCGTATATAGGTAGGTATGGTGGACTCACCTGGAATAATTTTGGGTTCAAGGTTTTTGATGTACAAGCAGAATTCCCACTTAGTACAGGAGAAGGCTAGCAAATTAGATTGAGAAGCGGCCAGCTAGAGAGCAACAACGATCATAACCATGCATTATGCATAAGTAACATTGGACACTAGCATGAGTAGGATATGATCACCATGAATAAATTATCATAGAGGCTATGTTGGTTTTAATTCAACTACATGCATAAACATGTGCCAAGTCAAGCCACTCGAACATTCCGAGGAGGATACCATATCATCATACTACATCACAATCATTTTAACGCTATGTTGATATCCAAGATAAATCATTATCAACTCCCAGCTACTTATGCATGGCATGAGAAACTATAACCTCTAATTGTCATTGCAAACATGTTTAATCATAATTGGCTGTCGAGTTTATACCAGTTTCTCTCTGCCACGGCCAGTTCATCGAGTGTCGTCATTATTGCCTTTCACTTGCACGACCAAATGATATGAAAATAATAATAGTGCAAGAATGCCGTGGACTAAGTTGGAATCTGCAAAACATTTTATTCAACAAAAGAAGACAAGGTAAAATGTGCTCTTTATTAATTAGATCAACAGTTATTCATATGAGAGCCACTCAACATTTTCATCGTGGTCTTCTCCTCGGTAAGACTCGAATGAAAAGAAAAGAAATTCAGAGAAACACACTGAAATATTTTTGGAGTTTTTGGTTTACTTCAACAAGCAAATAAAAGCAAAAACGAGAAAAACTATTTACACGGGAAAGCTCCCAACAAGCAAAAGAAGAACAAGGAAATCTTTTTGGGTTTTCTTTTTAGTACTACTAAGCATGCATAGAAAGTAAATTACTACAACTATTTTTTTTGGTTTTTCTAAGGTTTTTCAAATACACAATAAGAAAGCAAGAAAATAAATCTAAGCATGGATGATACAATGAAAAAGTGTGAACACCGACAAATAGAATGATAAGTAGTCATGAATGTAATGTCGGTGAGAAACACGTACTCCCCCAAGCTTAGGCTTTTGGCCTAAGTTGGTAATCGGTTAGTAGCCTGGAGGGTAGTAGGGATCCTGAGGGCTGGCATCCACTCATCCCATTGTTGAGGCTCCTCCTCAGCCTCTGCAGCAGCCTGAGCATTCCGGTAGGCGATGATGTCCGCAGGCATAATCCTATATCCGCCCCTGGCAAAAGGATCAAACAAAGTAGGTGCAGGCAATGGGATAACATCACGAGTTTTAACACTAAAGACCAGGTTATAAGGAATGGCAATATCAGGACGATCATGTGTAAGAAAGTGATGGTGTTCCATGGCTGCACGGTCTAGATAAACCTTGGTCAAAGGGTAATCATGAGGGCGTATCTCAACATTGAAGTGAGCCGCCAGACGAGTAGCAAAAATCCCACCATGTATTTCCCCCTGGGATTTATTAAGATGCAGGCGACGAGCCACAATAGCTCCCAGGCTATAAGTGTTATCACCCTCCAGTGCCCGGCGTAAAACAGCAAAGTCGGGTGCGCTAAGCGCACCTACTTTCTTTCTAGCAAGCAGGCACTTAGCAACAAATAAAGCAAAATAATGTACAGCAGGAAAGTGTAAGCTAACAGCCGTGGTGGCTGACACCCCTCTCTCATCTCCCACTGTCAAAGTACGATAAAAGGCCTCAAACCCAGCCGGTCTAGGCTCAGCCAAACTCCCATCAGAAGGGATCATGCATATGTCACAAAATTCAGTAAGTGGTATCTGATGGTTTTCAGCATATAAATCAAAGCTCACTTCAGGAGGATTATTTTTAGGCAGGAAAGTAAAAGTCTGAACAAAGATGTTTGTGAGGATTTGGTGCTGGTCACACTCATCTGCGATGAAGTTGGTGAGACCGGCATTGGTAATGTATTGCGTGAACTCCTGAAGAATTCCAGCCTCTTCTAGGAACGGGGTGTGCGGCCATTCGCACGGCCGTACCTCTGCCAACCTCCGAGGGTGGAGATCGCTGTCAGAAGACTCCCCAATAACACCCTTGGAGTTCTTCTTAGAGCCAAACTTCCTGAAGATATTCATGTCCGCGTACAATTTTCTAAAAATAAAAATTTTGGGGTGACAAAAAATTGTCAACAAAACTTTATGAAATTGATAGCAACTACTCATAGGCATACATAGAGGCCATAGCAAGCATTCAAACTACTTAGAACACTAAGAATTCAACATGCAAGCACATCTACAGCAGCACCAAGAGTAGGTAATTATTCAAAGTATAAACCACTAAAACAAAAACTAATTGGACAAATGGTGGAGGCACAAACCAAGCAACAATCCCCGAAACAGTTTCAGAAACGGAGCTTCGAACAAAGAGATCGAAATCCGCGGGTTTGAGCTCAAGAACACGGGAGAGAGAGCAATGGAGGTTTTTTTTTCTGGAGGTAAGTGATGATGTGGGCTAAAGAGATAAGTGAGGGGCCCACGTGGGGACCACAACCCACTAGGGCGCGACTGGGGGTCCTGGCGCGCCTAGGTGGGTTGTTCTCACCTGGTGCACCTCCCTCTGGTATTATTTGCACCAAAAATTCAGAAATATTCAGAAAAAATCATGTTCAATATTTAGGGCATTCCGAGAACTTTTATTTTTCGGTCATTTTTTATTGCACGGGAAATTCAGAAAACAGACAAAACATGGCATTTTATTTTATTTAACTAGTAAAAACAGAAAACAAAAGATAGGGACAGAAAATTCATCAACTTCATACCACTCAAAAATGATCCATTAATAAGGTTGATCAGGTCTTATTAACAACCACTTTCGATTAGCATGAAACTGAAGAACTTTCGTAAATCACTAAGTTACCTCAATGGGGATATGAATGTCCCCAAAAACAAGCATTTCATATTTCTTTTTGACAGTAGGTAGAGGTATTTGAAAACTCCCAATAGTGATTGTCGGAGATTTTTCAATAACATTAATACCATTCACTTGGAATTGTTTTTTCGGAAAGTGCACCGTATGCTCATTACCATTGATATGAAAAGTGACCTTGCTTTTATTGCAATCAATAATAGCCCCTGGAGTATTCAAGAAGGGTCTACCAAGGATAATCGACATGTTGTCGTCCTCGGGCATCTCAAGTATAACAAAGTCAGTCAAAATAGTAACATTAGCAACAACAACGGGCGCATCCTCACAGATACCGATAGGTATGGCAGTTGATTTGTCAGCCATTTGCAAAGATATTTCAGTAGGTGTGGGTTTATTCAAATCAAGTCTTTTATATAAAGAGAAAGGCATAACACTAACACCAGCTCCCAAATCACACAAAGCAGTTTTCACATAATTCTTTTTGATGGAGCAAGATATAGTTGGTATTCCCGAATCTCCAAGTTTTTTAGGTACTCCATCTTTGCAAGTGTAATTAGCAAGCATAGTGGAGATTTCAGCTTCCGGTATTTTTCTCTTATTTGTGATGGTGTCTTTCATATACTTTTCATAAGGAGGCATTTTCAAGATATCAGTCAAGCGAGTACGCAAAAAGACTGGCCTCAACATTTCAACAAAGCGTTCAAATTCTTCATCATCTTTCTCTTTTAGTTGAATTGGGTGGAAAAGGCATAGGTTTTTGGACCCACGGTTCTCTTTCTTTACCATGTTTCCTAGCCACAAAGTCTCTTTTATCATATCTTTTATTCTTAGTGGGTTATCAAGATCAACATGTGGTTCTATCTCAACATCATTGTCTGGTTCTTTTTCATTATTTGTTTGAGTGTCCTCATGAACCTCATCATTGGCTTTTTCATTATCACTAGGTGAGTGTTCATTACCAGATTGAGTTTCAGCATCAGAGATAGAAGTATCATTATCATTATCAGGAGGTTTTCTATTTCAGGTTCACTAGAAGTGTGCAAAGTCCTATCATCTTTCTTCTTCTTTTTCTTTCTAGAAGGACTAGGTGCATCAATGTTAACTCTTTGTGAATCTTGTTCAATTCTTTTTGGGTGTCCCTCAGGACAAAGTGGTTCCTGAGTCATTTTACCTCCTCTAGTTGCAACTCTAACAACAAAGTCATGCATATTATGATTCATTTCATCAAGCAATTCTCTTTGTGATTTAGCAACTTGTTCTAATTGAGTTTGAACCATAGAAGCATGTTTCCCAACACCTCTAACATCATTGGAGATTCTAAATAGCAAGTCACTCAAGCGAGCAATCATATCAGAATTATATTTCAATTGTTTCATAACATTTGCATTGAAGTGATCTTGTTTTCTAATATAATTTTCAAACTCATAAAGGCATTGACTAGGATGCATATTGTGAGGATTATCATTTTCGTTGAACTTCATTAGAGAATTTACCTCTACCACCTTAGGCAGTGGTGGTGTATTAAGCCCATGTATTTCTTCAATAGGAGGTAAATTTTTAACATCCTCAGCTTTAATACCTTTTTACTTCATAGATTTCTTTGCCTCTTGCATATCTTCGAAACTGAGATATAATATACCCCTCTTCTTTGGAGTGGGTTTAGCCGGTGGTTCAGGAAGAGTCAAATCATCATAGTTTTTCAATATGTTATTCAATAATTCTTCGGCTTGTCCAACAGTTCGTTCCCTGAAAACACAACCAGCACAACTATCTAGGAAGTCCCTAGAAGCATCGGTTAGTCCATTATAGAAGATATCAAGTATTTCATTTTTCTTAAGAGGATGATCAGGCAAAGCATTAAGTAACTGGCAAAGCCTCCCCCAAGCTTGTGGGAGACTCTCTTCTTTAGTTTGCACAAAGTTAAATATTTCCTGCAAGGCAGCTTGTTTCTTATGAGCAGGGAAATATTTTTCAGAGAAGTAATAAATCATATCCTGGGGACTACGCACACAACCAGGACCAAGAGTATTGTACCAAGCTTTAGCATCACCCTTTAATGAGAAAGGAAATAATTTGAGAATAAAGTAGTAGCGAGTTTTCTCATCATGAGTAAAAAGTGTGGCTATATCATTCAAGTTAGTAAGATGTGCCACAACAGTTTCAGTTTCAAAACCATGGAAATGATCAGATTCAACCAAAGTAATTAACTCTGGGTCGACAGAGAATTCATAATCCTTATCATCAATAAAGATAGGTGAAGTAGCAAACTTAGGATCACATTTCATTCTAGCATTCAGAGATTTTTCCTTATATTGCATAGTAATCTCTCTAGATCATCGCTATCCTTAGAAGCAAGAATATCTCTAGTCGTCTCCTCATTCATAACATAACCTTCCGGTACCTTAGGCAATTCATATCTAGGAAGGCTAGTTCCAGCAGGTGTTTCAGGAGATTCCGTTTCAAGCTCATCATCAGATTCAACAACATCATGTTGTATAACTCTAGCAATTTGTTTATCAAGAAATTCACCAAGTGACACATCATCATTATCAAGCATGGTACTAGCATCATCATAAGCATCATTCATAGTAGAAGTAGCATCATCAATAACTTGCGACATATCAGAATTAATAGCATGTGGTGGTGTTGCAAGTTTACTCAAAACAGAAGGTGAATCTAAAGCAGAACTGGATGGCAGTTCCTTACCTCCCCTCGTCTTTGAAGGAAATATCTTAGTCTTTGGATTCTTCAGATTCCTCATAGTGATAAATTGATAATAATCCCAAGTGACTCAACGAATATAGCTATGCTCCTCGGCAACGGCGCCAGAAAAAGGTCTTGATAACCCACAAGTATAGGGGATCGCAACAGTTTTCGAGCGTAGAGTATTCGACCCAAATTTACAGATTCGACACAAGGGGAGCCAAAGAATATTTGAAGGTATTAGCAGCTGAGTTGTCAATTCAACCACACCTGGAGATTAATTATCTGCAGCAAGTGATCAGTAGCAAAGTAATATGATAGTTTTGATAGTAGTGACAACAGTAGCAGTAATGGTAACAGTGATAGCAGTAATTTTGTAGCAAGTGTAACAGTGATGATAGCAGTAGTAACTTAGCAGAAATAATATAAGATAAATTCGTAGGCATTGGATCGGTGACTTGTTGGATGATATTCATCATGTGACAGTTATAACATAGGGCGATACGGCACTAGCTCCAGTTCATCGATATAATGTAGACATGTATTCCGTAAAGAGTCATACGTGCTTTATTAAAAGAACTTGCATGACATCTTTTGTCCTACCCTCCTGTGGCAGCGGGGTCCATATTGGAAACTAAGGGATATTAAGGCCTCCTTTTAATAGAGATCCGGAACAAAGCATTAACACATTGTGAATACATGAACTCCTCAAACTACGGTAATCACCGGAAGAAGTCCCGGTTATTGTCACTCCGGGGTTACCGGATCATAACACGTAGTAGGTGACTATAACTTGCAAGACTGGATCTAAAACATGGATATAATGATGAATTCATAAACGGTTCAGATCTGAGTTCATGGCACCCGGGCCCAAAGTGACAAGCATTTAGCATAGCAAAATGCTACAACATCAATCTAAGAACATAGTGGATACTACGGATCAAGGCCTAACAAAACTAACTCGATTACATGATGAATCTCATCCAACTCCTCACCGACCAGTGAGCCTATGAAGGAATTACTCACTCCCGGTGGGGAGCATCATGGAATTAGCGATGGAGATGGGTTGGTTATGACAAAGAACGAAGATCGCCCTCTCCGGAGCCCCAAGCGGACTCCAGATCTGCCCTCCCGAGGAAGAACAGGGCTTGGCGGCGGCTCCGTCTCGTGGAACGCGATAATTCTTTCTCCCTATTTTTTTCCTGGAAATATGTGATTTTATAGTATCAGGGGGATCGTCTGCAGGGCCACCAGGTGGGTACAACCCACCTGGGCGCGCCCTGGTGGGTTGTGCCCACCCAGGTGCCCCTCTCTGGCAGATCTTGGCTCCAGAAATTTCTTATTATTGATATAAAAAATCCTCGCAAAGTTTCGTTCCATTCCAAGAACTTTTATTTCTGCACAAAAACAACACCATGGTAGTTCTGCTGAAAACAGCGTTAGTCCGGGGTTAGTTTCATTTAAATCATGCAAATTAGAGTCCAAAACAAGAGAAAAAGCATGAGAAAAAGTAGATACGTTGGAGACGTATCAACGCTCGTCGGACGCCGGCAGGGCACCTAGCTGGTCCGTGCGCGCCGCGACTCCCTTCATCGGCCGTCTCCTTCGTTGATGCCCGCAAGTTGTTCGACAGTTTGCCAAGGTACAAAATGGACTCCGCCGACGAGTTCTTTTTTCACAATTTCCTTTGCGACTCCGACGATTCGTCGTCTGATGACGAGGAGGAGATATTGGTTGCCGTGTTGGTCCATCACCACCTCAATAGCTAGCATCCGTTGTTTCGTGGCTCCATTCCGGGCCACCTTCCGGCGTTTAATCGCAACCGAGAGAGCGGGAATTTCCTTTTTTGGAAGGACTACTTTGATACAACAAATCCGTTGTTCAAACATCAGAAATTCTTCCGCTGTTTCCGTATGAGTAGGCATCTTTTCAACCGTATTAGAGAGGGAGTGGTCGGCTATGATGACTATTTCGAGTGCAAAGAGGATGTCGTTGGAAAGATTGGTTTCTCCTCTTATCAGAAATGCACTGCCGCCATCCGAATGCTTGCATACAGAGTGCCAGGTGATCTCATTGACGAGTACGTCCGTATGAGCGAGTCTACATGCCTAGACTCCCTGCATAAGTTCTGCAAGGCTGTTATTGCTGTGTTTGGCCCTGAGTACTTGAGAGAGCCGACTCTTGAAGATACAACCCGTTTGTTGGCGATGAATGCCAGCAGGGGCTTCCCAGGGATGCTTGGCAGCATAGACTGCATGCACTAGGAGTGGAGGAACTGCCCTTCTGCTTGGCAAGGGCAGTATAAAGGGCCATGTCAGGGCTTGCATTGTCATACTAGAGGCCGTGGCGTCTCAAGATCTCTGGATCTGGCACTCTTTCTTTGGCATGGCCGGATCACACAATGATATCAACGTGCTTCAGCGCTCGCCGGTGTTTGCTAGGCTTGCCGAAGGCAACAGCCCACCGGTGATCTTTACTATCAACGGCCACAACTATGACAAATGATGGGTGACGGTATCTATCCTCAGTGGACCACTATTGTGAAGACAATCCCCAACCCTGTCGGAGAGAAGAGGAAAAGATTTGCCCAAGAGTAGGAGAGTGCTAGGAAGGACGTCGAGCGTGCCTTTGGTGTTTTGCAATCTCGATGGGGCACCGTTCGGTATCCTGCTAATACTTGGAGCACACAGAAACTGTGGGAGGTGATGACTGCTTGTGTGATCGTGCACAATATCTCTACTCCTAATGTCTCAGTTGGTAGTCCGCGTTCCGGGTTTTATTTTCGTCCCACCTAATACGTTCTTTTTTGGTACTTCTTTGGTACTTGCTCCCACCTCCCGCTCAGCCGCAAAAAAACCGAAGAAAACCCCGCGATCGAGTCCCGCAAAAAACGCCCGACAGTGCGTCCACGAGCGAGGTCTCCTGCCCTCGAGCGAGGTCTCGTGTCCCTCTTGCGAGGAACAGTCGCCCCGACACTGCCCTCCTTCGCCGCCCCGACACTGCCCTCCTTCGCCCGCCGCCGCCCTTCGGTCCTTCACCGCCACCCATCCATCCATGCACTGCCGCCCTGGCACATCAAAACCGCCGGCGCGTAACTCGCACATCCATTAGATCCGGCGCTGGTCCCGTGCAGGACCCTCCGCTGATCGCTTCCAGGATCCGGCACCGATCCCTTGCAGTACCCGTCGCCGGAGACGTCCAGGACGTGACGAGCCACCGCCGAAGGCGTCCAGGATCCGCCGCCAGATACACTCACTCCAGGTATCACAGATCCGCCGCCAGCCATCTTATGAATAGAGATTTAGGTCGAATTTGAAATTTACATCCATCACATTTCATACACACACCCCATGAAATCTACAGCCATCACAGGCACCACGTATAAGAATGTACAGCCATCACATACATTACAGGCATCACGTATCAATATTTCCTTCACTTTGCTGTAGTAATCCTGCTATACTTTTCGATATGTGAGATTCAATGTCATCAGCGGCTGAAATAGTCAGCCAAGAAATCGATTTGCCGTGTCGTGGGGTGATGACACATATCTTGCTTCTGCAAGCACTGACTCCTGGATCAATTATATTACTGAAACTGTCTGTCCCCTCCACCACAATCCGCACCTAGAGAAAAAATACAAATCAAAACTGATACATGTTGACTCTAAAGATGGGATAAAACAACCAAAAGAAAAGGTGGCTTACATCTCTGTTCAGAACACGAGTCTCTGTGAAATGCTTAGCTTCTCTTCCAAAACTATCTGGTGGAACTTCAGTAGAGGCTGTCGATGCAGCAAGCCTTTGTGCTGTTGTCAGTGGTGCAGGAGCTTCCCCAGAATCGTCACCATTTGTAGTGCCGTTAGTACTGCCCTCTGGTTCGGCAACAACAGTAGGATTCGGTGGTCGTCTCCCCATGGACGGAGCTTGCATTTCATCATTCTCAATATTTACTTTCTAACAGAAAAAATATATATGGAATCAAATAGAAGCTATTGAGAAGCACACCTGCACTCCAGCGACATATATCTGGACAATGGAAACTTGGAAGCAAGTAAACACGAATGGTGCTTGGAAACTTGGAGGCAAGTAAACACGAATGGTACTGCCATCACGAACTTGTTCGACAATGGCTTCCAGACTCTTGCCTTAATTTGCAACTGCAAAACCCTTTGCATCAAAACCACTTAGTTCGCCAATTGCTGATGGTGGAAGATCTCTTATCGAATCTTCAGCAGCACCAGGTTCCTTAGTTGGCAGAAAATAAGAACACAAAATTAGGTCATCATTCTATAGAAATTTGTGTCATGCAATTCAAAAGATGGTTGCAGGACAGCAGTAACCCCAAAAGAAAGCAAACCTTGCTCCAACGGCCTAAACCCTGTTGCTTAGCAACTTCCTCCAACCTCAGAAGCTCAGAGACATTTGGGAGTGGTTCACCCCCCTTGGGGCCTTGCTCCTTCACCTGATCAAATAAATAAGATCAAAATTTACGAAAACATTTGGCACAACAAAACAATTGAGGACAAATTGTTTTGGTAATCACCCTTGCCCATCCTGCAGCAACCACCAAGTAGGCAACGTTCTTGTCGCCAAGGTAGACAGTGCCAAATTCTCGTCCGATGTTAGGAGCAGTGTAATCCACTCTAAATGTGACCTCCTGCAATAGATTTTAGTTTTTCATTTCCAAGAGAAAATAGAAGTCGTTTTTATGTGATTACATTCAGTAATAATACATGCATAGGAGGATTTGGAATAGATAAAAAAAGACACATCATGTACCTTTCCTACGCAGAGTTTCCTCAGATACTCCCTGCTTTCCCAAGCAAATGGCTCATCCACTCCACCACGACGAGCCTAGAGCACCACAAATATACGGATTCAATAGACAAGAAAAGATGGAGAAAAGAACAAATGTACTGCACAAATAATATCAACAATTTATTATAGATGCATTCCTAAGTGTCAAATTATACCAACAGAACACAGTCAAACAGTGGTAATGAAAATGCAATGATGGAGAGAAATTCTTGTGCCAAATACTAACTTCCATTGGCTCACAAGTGTAGCATGTAAACATAATTCACTATAGAGAAGGGTGGAAGCAGACCCTGCGCAATCAAGGCTTCAACTCAGTCTCTAGATCCAAAAGCCCATAGAAACTACCGTATAAAACAAAAAAATGACTAATATATTACATCCCTAGATGATCAGGCCTATATATAGCTTTGCCCCTGACAACCAACTAAACCAGTGACTTACTCTTAATTAATGGAGGAAATGAACACATGCATCAAGTAAAAATGTAAACCATATTCCCCTTGTCTAAAAGTGCAGACTGACTCTTACCAGCCTTGGGGCCATTAGGTATGACAGAGTGATGGACTTCTCTGGTGGAATCTCTGCCTTTGTGCTCCCCATGATGAGAAGGCAGTCTCCAGATGTCACAGCCTTCACCTTGCCCCTTAGCCATCCTGAAGCCCCTGTGCTTGCTGCCATGATAGCACCTATATTTGCAATCAAAAGGAAACAGAACTTCATTAGCTGTGAAGTCAAATTTAGTTCAGTCCTCCATATAAATCGACAATTCTTCTGTTAATCTGACACAGATTACTCACATGCACAGATTACTGGGAAAGAATGTCACTTCGCATTGATGAAGACACGAAAATCTGCATGTTTCGAAATTAAAGAAAACAGCACCAGTTTTAATAACTAGAAATAAGATGAG
Source organism: Aegilops tauschii subsp. strangulata (assembly GCF_002575655.3). NCBI lineage: Eukaryota > Viridiplantae > Streptophyta > Magnoliopsida > Poales > Poaceae > Aegilops > Aegilops tauschii. Next base: position 393,705,978 of record NC_053041.3, on the reverse strand, counting down.
AAAGTAATATCTTAATGAGAAAATAACTTCGGTTACTTTGTTTCATTTTCAACACCCATCTGGAAAATGGGACAGGGCTGAGGCATATTGATCTACAAATATATATTACTTCGTTAGGGCCTCATGTTAGGGCTGAGGCCTATTTCTAGATGTACAAACATTTGCAAAACTGAGAATGCAAGCATGCTTAAACAAGGATTTATCAGCATCATGTAAGGAATTGAAATAATATAATCAGGAACATGTCACCACCTCTAATCAGGAACAATGATGGACTTGAACTGCAACTCTTGAGCTATAGGGCCTCTCAACAAGCCCCAGCATAAGAGAATGGACCCTACAGATGAGTTGGTCCATAATTAATTATGCTTTAAGTTTATGATTAATTACAAAGGAGCTATTGATTACCTGAATTATATTGCTTTCAATGAACAACAAGTGTGGCCATCAACTATGTTTCATCCAGGCCTCAAGAACACCACAGCCAGACACAAGTCGGAGGTAACGGTCATTCCATTTTGCGTATGGGTAATGCAAAAAGCAAAGCCGGTGAACATCAACAAGAAGAGGACGTAGCTACAGGTATTAGGCACTGCACCAGGAATACTTGCATTTCTGACAGTAACAATCTTTTTGCATAATGTGTTGCAGGTCAGGCGAGTGGTAAAAATGTTGAAGAATACAGTGCAACCTTTGATACTGAAAAAGATGAAGCTATTTGCGCAACAGAACCCGGTATATAACTGTGTGAAAATTACTGTGAGGTATTGCCTGACGTGCATATCTGACAATGACATGGACCATGCTTAATGTGTTGCAGCCCCTACGAGCGAGACAAATCTGAAAGAATATAATTCAAGCATCTTAACCGTAGCTGCAAATCTTGACCCAATTTACACGACGGAAACAGGTACATGATTGATTGAAGATGTATTTGTTGGTTGCCAGCCTACCAGGCAAACATTGGTTTTGTATTCATGCTGACTAGAACCCTACAGAATGGGTAAGGCCTGGATACCATGCTGAAGGTCAAACATTTGCGGCTACGGCTAATCTATCAGTAGATCATGCTATTAATAAGATGCAGCTGCGAGATGATACTGAAGGTATCCATAGGCATGATATCCACCTTCCCAACCGGGGTATTCGGCAGTGGTTCAGTGTGTTTTATTTGTTTTTTGATTTGTACTTATAACATGATGCAGACGACACAGCTTCCGAACTGCTTGAAACTGTTTTTCTAAATAATGAATGCAAAAAATACGCTGAGGAAGCAAGGGAGCAGTACAATGCAAGGAGGCGTGCAGCTTATCGGAAGAATAATAATGAGGATATTGTCAGCTTACAAGATGAGAATCAGCTGGTACTTGCAAAATCAGGTGAGGTTGATGGCTGATCTTAGTTTGATGTGCATACGTATAGTATGCACATGATTCGTTGTATTAATCTATATCCCTGATTATAGATGATATGATGCTCATACTATGTTGCTTATTAGATCATAGGGATCTTATCAACGCTCGTAGGCTGGTGGCTTATCGCAATAACAAGTCAGATGGTTCGGCTAACCAACAAGTCAATGGGAAGTCATCCCGTCGCTAGTCTCTATGTGATATCACAAATGTTCTCGAAGATAGGGAGATAAATAAACCCACACGAGATTATCATGGTTGGTAAATTAATCCATGTCCCATATGCACTGTGTTTGCACGAAGGTAGTCACTTATTACGCAATTTAAATAAGTACTGACCAATCTTGTTGAATCATATAATTCAGCTAGCTCAACATTTCCTGCTACAAGTACGGTCACGTCTGGTCTCATTAATGAAAATGAAATACAAGGTAATCATATTTTGCCTACTCATTCAACAATGGCTGGCATGTTTCTGTTATATTCTCTAATTTTAGGGTTTGCCCTGAATGACACCAGATGCAAATGTAATGATGTATGACACCCAAGAAACAGAGCATAAAACGGAAGAAGAACGCAAGAGAGACCATAGAAATGCCCTGAGGAGGGCTTCCTATCGGCGGAAGAAACAATATAATGTTCAAGTTGAACATGCACAGACCATTCATTTATCAGGTAAGCTTATAATGATTTAACCATTATGGTCAGAACCGTCTTAATAATTAAGCATTAATTTGTGTGGACAACTTTGGTTCACCAGGCAACCCCACTAGCTCTAACTATACATCATTCTCGCGTGATGCGCGGACATTTCCTGATACAACTACGGTCTCATGTGGGATCGTTAATGACAACGAGCTACAAGGTAATCAAATTTTGCCTACTCATTCAACAATGGCTGGCATGTTTCTGTTATATTCTCTAATTTTAGGGTTTGCCCTGAATGACACCAGATGCAAAGGTAATCATGTATGACACCCAAGAAACAGAGCATAAAACGGAAGAAGAACGCAAGAGAGACCATAGAAACGCCCTGAGGAGGGCTTCCTATCGACGGAAGAAACAATATAATGTTCAAGTTGAACATGCACAGACCCTTCATTTATCAGGTAAGCTTATAATGATTTAACCATTATGGTCAGAACCGTCTTAATAATTAAGCATTAATATGTGTGGACAACTTAGGTTCACCAGGCAATCCCACTAGCTCTAACTATACATCATTCTCGCGTGATGCGCGGACATTTCCTGATACAACTACGGTCTCATGTGGGATCGTTAATGACAACGAGCTACAAGGTAATCAAATTTTTTCCTACTAAAACAGCAATTGCTTGCATCTTAGTGGTATGATATCTAATTTTCGGGAATGTGTGTAATGGATCCAGATGTGATTTTGAATGACACACAAGAAACAGAGGAAAAAACAGAAGAAGAACGCAAGAGAGACCATAGAAACGCCCTGCGGCGAGCTGCTTATTGGAGGAACAAGGATAAGCATATCAAAGATCAAAACAAACGTCCATCTGGTACTTCAGGTATACGCTTACGTTCAATATCCTTTTCGGAAGCCGGGCCCTACTATTCTAGATGGCACTCCTCCAGTGCCGATAAATCAAACTGTTCTAACTATGTTTTGAAAATAATATTGATCCAGACGACCTGAATAGCCCTAGCGTTACAGAATTAATGAAAGAGGGAGCAACATGTCCCCCTTCAACTTTACACGCGTCTGTCATTCAAGACACTATTCTAGCTAGGAGGCAAAGTGACAATGAGCGGAAACGTAATTCAACAAACGAGCAAAGGGAGGCGAAAAACGCAAGTAGCAGAGCATGCCATCAGAAGAAAAGTGACGAATTAACGGTGGAGGTTAGAGAAATAAAGAATGAAAAAATACGCGTGACTCGCGTGCAGCGCCGCAAAAGCATGTCGGTGATTGAGAAGGGGGAGTCAAGTGCACAGAGGAAGGCCAATTATGAAAGAAGGAAAAAAACACCGTGCAAAGAATGCATCGCAATCCCCCTTACAAACCTTGCAAACTCAACCTCTGAATGGCCCACTTCCCCAAGCCGTGCATCACCCGTCTCTAGGGCCGCAAAAGATGATTCATCTGACGGCGATCCGGGGACGAACATGCCGAGATACTCTGCCGGTGCTGATGGTATGAAATTGCGATTGTCAGTTTCTTATGCTCATTCTCAGCATGTCGTTCTAACATGATCTTGTCTGTTCTCGCATTCTGTACGACGACAATGCAGAAGACATCGATGTATTCCAAAGCAGCACCATGGGCGATGAGCAGGAAGCACACGACTTGATTGATGAGGAGTACTACATGTTTTGCAACGAAGGTATTGCCAACTCTACACTATGACACTGTGGAGCTTTATTGTTGTGTCGTTTATTTTTTATTACTGTTTTGTACGTGATTTTTCAACAAATGCCCGCAGGATCCGATAACGACATATTGGATGATGACGAGGAAGCGAGCATGTCTAGCGCTAAACCTAGCGAGATTGATCCATTTGACACTGTCTACTCAAACATTCCAGACAACACTCACATCCTGAAAGTCGACGAAAATTGCAAACACTGCAAGGCCAGAAAGTTTGAGTCTGAGCCTGACGGCTTCTGCTGTCGCAATGGCCAGATCGAGCTTAAGCAACCGGAACCAATCCCAGAGCTTATGAGGCTATGGTCCAGCATGGATGCAGATTCTAGACATTTTCGGGAGAACATACGTTTCTTCAACGGGCATTTCGCCTTCACAACCCTTGGGGTCAGCCTTGATGAAAACTACACTAACATGAAGTCTGGGGTGTACACATTCCGAGCACACGGCACCATCTACCACAATGTCCATTCGTTCGGGCCTAGCTCCCGTCCAGAACATCTGCAGTTGTACTTCTATGATGACGACCCTAACCTAAATCATCGTAAGGCGGCCACCAAGCAATTAGACCAGGATGTCGTGAAGAGGTTAGTAGACATACTCAAAGAAAACCCATACTCCCAGCAATTTAGGAGTTTGGGTGCACACAAGGACAACCTCGATGATTATAGGATAGACCTAAACACCGATAAGAGGCTTGACCAAAGAAGATATAATAAACCGGTGTCATCTGAAGTCGCTGCAATTTGGGTTGAGGGCACTGACCTAGCAAAAAGGTTTGACCGCAGGATAACACTTTGTGGTAACAACAACGAAAGGCATAGTATACGTGTGACCTCAGGGGCATATGACCCGTTGTCTTATCCATTATTCTATCCAATGGGGGAGCTAGGTTGGCATCCGAAGCTACCCAAACGTAATGTTTCTTGGGAGGTTGTACTAAATCCTCGTTTGTGTCATGATGACGAAGATGATGCAGGTATGTTGTTTGTGTCCCACTTTGTTACAAATAATTTCTTGTTTTTAAAAATAATGCTCAAGCGATGGTACTCAAACATGTGCAGAGGGGAATAGCAGGTTATGCGTCTCCGTTAGAGACTACTACTGTTACATGCTGCAAACACGGCCTGCGATCTTCAATCCAATACTTTGTGGAGCATGCCTACTGCAGCAATGGGCGGTTGACATGTACATCAAGATTGAGAGCTGTCGGTTGAGGTGGTACAGGAAGAACCAGACGCAGATCCGTGCCGATTTGTATAAAGGAGTTGTTGATGCGATCACATCGGGTGAGACGCGAGCAAGCGCTGTTGGGGTAAGAATAGTGCTCCCTGGAACTTACCCTGGTGGCGACCGCGACATGAAGAAGAGACATATGGATGCCATGGCAATTGTCCATACATACGGGAAGCCTGACATCTTCTTGACCATGACTTGCAACCCTAAATGGGAAGAGATAACAAATGAGTTGCTTCCTGGACAGACGGCGCAAGACCGACCTGATATTGTGGCTCGCGTGTTCTATGGCAAACTAGAGGCTATGAAAGATATGTTGCTCAAGAAGATGGTCCTGGGTGTTGTTGTTGCTTATGTTTACGTAGTTGAGTTCCAGAAGAGAGGCCTCCCCCACGCACATTTTTTGTTGATCATGGATTCAACGTATAAGCTTCTTGTCCCAGAGCAGTATGACCGACTCATTTCCGCAGAGCTCCCAGACAAGCAAAAGTATCCTGAATTGTATGCAATGGTGGTAAAACATATGATGCACGGACCATGCGGTGCTCTCAACCCGAAGAATGTTTGCATGCAAGATAATGAATGCAAGTGCAGATACCCGCGGCCGTTCAATGAGAACACGATACAAGGCAAGGACTCATACCCAGTTTATCGGCGTAGAGATGATGGTAGACGCGCTAAGGTTCGAGGGAAAATGTTGGACAACCGATGGGTTGTGCCATATAACCCTTACCTTCTGCGGATGTTTAATTGCCACATCAACGTCGAGGTCTGCTCTAGCATAAAGGCTGTAAAATACATTTATAAGTACATTTATAAGGGCCATGATAAGGCTTCTTTCAGCATCGACCAGCCAGACGCTGATGGTAACATTGATGAGATCAAGAGATACGTTGACGCAAGATGGGTCACCCCTCCGGAGGCTATGTGGAGGATATTTGGCTTCCCACTGTGTGCCAATTACCCACCTGTCTTGCAGTTGCCTCTTCATCTCCCGAATATGCACAGGGTTGCATTCAATGCACAGGCTGACTTGAAGAATGTTGTATCCTCCGAGAATGCTTCAAAATCCATGTTAACGGAGTATTTCAAGGCAAACGAACTACACCAGGATTTCCCCGGAAGCTTCACGTGGGAGAAGAAAAAGAAGATATGGAAGAGGCGGGTGGAGCGTTTTCAACTAGGTCGTATCGTGTCTGCCAATCCTGCCGAGGGGGAGCGATACTACCTTCGTGTGTTGTTGAACCATGTTCTGGGGAAAACATCATTTGAGGACTTGCTCACCGTCAACGGCGTGGTATGTGGGAGCTTTAGAGAGTCCGGTGAAAGGTTGGGACTCATCGAGGCAGACAACACGCTCGACGACTGTCTTACTGAGGCGGAGCAGTGGGCTATGCCATGTTCTCTTAGGAGGCTCTTTGCAACAATCTTGGTGCACTGCGAGCCAGGCGACGTGCGCGGGTTATGGGATAGACACCTCGAGCCTATGTCCGATGACTACCGTCGGACACGCACGTCCCCGAACGAGGTGGAGCAGATGGTGTTGCTTGACATTAGGGGTATGTTGCAGTCTATGGGTAAAGACATTATTGATTTTGCTCTTCCAACGATCGATGATGCATTTGACCCAACCGAGGGCGAGGCCAGAGAGATCATCGAGGAATCAACCATTGAGTTTGACGAAAGTGACACTAAATTGTCATCTTCCCTGAATTTTGAGCAAAGGGCTGCATACGACGAGATACTAGCGGCTGTTGAACGCGGTGATGGGGGTATATTCTTTGTTGATGGCCCTGGAGGTACGGGGAAGACCTTCCTTTATAGGGCGATGCTCGCCAAGGTGAGGCGCGAGGGCAAGATTGCTATCGCTACCGCGACGTCGGGCGTCGCTGCTTCTATCATGCCTGGCGGCAGGACTGCCCACTCGAGATTCAAAATCCCACTGAGTTGTGATGATGGAGCCTCGTGCAGCTTCACCAAGCAGAGTGGGACTGCCAAGCTGCTAAGGATGGCCTCATTGATACTATGGGACGAGGCCAGCATGACTAAGCGACAAGCGGTTGAGGCATTAGACAATAGCATGCGCGACATCATGGGAATACGCGACCGACCCTTTGGAGGAAAGACTATTGTTTTTGGCGGGGACTTTAGGCAGGTGCTTCCGGTCGTCAGAAGGGGGTCACGGGGCCAGATAATTGATGCAAGCCTCTGAAGTTCTCATCTATGGAAGAGTATGCGGCAGCTTCAGCTCATCACCAACATGAGGGCTCATAATGACAAGTGGTTTGCAAATTACTTGCTCAGGGTCGGTAATGGCACAGAGGAAGCCGACGATCAAGGCAACATACTACTCCCTGATGATATTTGTCTGCCATCTACAGGCGAGGTTGACGACCTGGAGAAGCTGATTGACCACGTGTTTCCGAGTCTAGATGACAACATGGCAGATTCGAGTTACATGACATCTCGCGCAATCCTTTCCACGACAAATGACAACGTCGACAAGATAAACATCCGCATGATAGAGCGTTTCCACGGAGATGAAGTAATCTACCATAGCTTTGACAGTGCGGAGGATGACCCATATGGCTACTACGCTCCTGAGTTTCTGAACGGATTGACTCCCAATGGTCTTCCTCCGCATGCACTCAAACTAAAGCTGAATTGCCCGGTGATACTTCTAAGAAACATTGATCCAGCTAATGGGCTGTGTAACGGGACTAGGCTTGTCGTTAGAGGTTTTGAGAGGAACACCATTGATGCAGAAATCGTGATTGGACAACACGCTGGTAGGAGGGTCTTCCTTCCTCGAATACCTCTGTGCCCATCTGACAACGACATGTTTCCATTCAAGTTTAAGAGGAAGCAATTTCCTATTAGGCTTAGTTTTGCTATGACGATTAACAAGGCTCAAGGGCAGACCATCCCAATTGTTGGTGTGTATCTACCTAATCCGGTGTTCTCTCATGGTCAACTCTATGTTGCTTTGTCTCGAGCCACCGCGAAGAGAAACATAAAAATAATCATTCAGAAGGAGAAGCCAAAGGAGAAGTCCAACAAGCAACATAACAATCCGAAGAAGCGTAAAAGACCGACCGTGTCCTTGCTGACCTCAATGAAGAACATCGTCTACAAGGAAGTATTTACAGGCTGAAGTATTGTCTTAATAGACCTGCTGGATTTATAGATGCAATTTACTCTTCCGATGGTCAAGAATTGCTGTAATCTGTTCTATGACATATCTTTTCATTTGGTATCTTGGTTGTTGGAGCTATACACCAATCAGTTCAAGTAATAACTGCATTTTAATAAATTTATACTGTGTTATGTGTAATTTGACAATGTACATGTCACACAGCGTACTGTGTTATGTGTAATATGAGAATCAGAAATAATGATTGGCTTCATGAAGACCTGGATCATGTTAATTTTATTTTGTAAATTTTGATTACAACATGGAGCATGTATGTCTTGTCACCATTTTAGCATGAAGGTTACATTTGATACATTGAATTTCAGTGCGTGTATTGGGTTACATATGTTATGTATGCTCGAGATGATTAAAGCATAAATGCTCATGAAAAGGGTGGAATCATACATGTATCTGAAGTTGTTTTACTGACTTGAGCTTTATGAGTGTATGAGTGTGTAATGTTTGATTTGTTCCACCCAGTTGTAATTGCTGTACAGTTTTCGTGAACATATATAGCTAACATGGCTTGCTGTTATTATATATAGTAATGTATTTTTAGTTCTTTTACTGCCTTGAGCTGTATGAGTGTCTAAAATTTGAGGTGTATGCCCGAACACAATTATATGAATGATCAATGGGTTCTATCAATGGGTTCTATGAAAACTTAAGTAATTACGTTGCTGAGACACCTACAGCAGTACAGCTAGGAAGCAATATTGAATGAACTGCTCACGGTTCTATCAAAATATTTAGTGTGTGTTGTTTATGCTTCAAAATAATGTACTCCTATGTCTAAAAACTGTGGTTTTTTAAAAAGTTTACTGCCAAACACAGCAATTACTAAAGGCTGACTAAGTAAACGTTTTAAATTAAATTTCTCGACATGAAGCCGTGATTGGCATAAAGTTGACACATGACTTATGTTTATGCTTCATTTTAGTTCATTTGAAGTTTTAGTTATTCATTAAAAAAACTCTGCATTGCATAATAACTCAATGCTTTGTTCAGCACAACTTATTTGCAAAAGCACAAAGCATGAGACATAATATTGCGCGCAATCAAGGCAATAAATACTTTGTTACACACATAATGAAATTATAGTTATCTTATTCAAGCATGAGACGTAACGTTGGTGCATTAATGGAAATAGATATATTACGTGACTACCCTTACTGTAACAGGGTATCTCCTTCGTTATACTGAGATCCCACATTTAATGTGTTACTAAAAGTAAATAAACAGTAATTATTTTGATACTCTCCTTGATTGCAATCAGATCCTGGTTTGTTTGATTACTATATATAATAAATTGTGTTTATTAAGATGGCAAAGATTGATCAATCTTTATTTGGTTACCAAAGGATGATCAAACTTTCTATTGTACACCTAGAGCTCCAAAACTAATTTTTGAAAGTTAATGCTTTTCCCGCCTCCCACTATGGTAATATATAAATGCCACGCATCACCATACATTAGCCTCCATATATCTACACAGGTTCAGCAATATCCTCTACATCCTCTACGACTATGGTGATCTCTTACAACTTGACAAGAACTAGGAGGGTGATGGCAAATCCGCCGGCTCCCAACATCCCTCGTGTAGAAATCCCTCCGATGAACAGGCAAGATATATCATCATGTACGTTGACTTGTCATCGCGCTCGTTTATTTACCTCATATATACATTATATGCTATGCAGGAATTTGACTTTCCAGAACGTTGACATGGAACATATATATCATAATTGTTGGATAATTCGTGCTAAGGTTTTGTGGAAGGCCCAGATCAGGGTTAATGCTATGGGAAACCAATACCTTCGTTGTATACTTCTTGATCAGCACGTAAGTCATTACTCATCACCACATATAGCACTTTTTTTGGTATGCAGATGTGTTAAAGAGTTTCTCCACCTGATTTTTTATTTGTTTATATAATATTATTAGGGAACAAAGATGGAAGCAATTGCCTACAGCAACCAAGCATTTCGTTTCAACGACATGCTGCATACCGGGATGACTTATGACCTCACTTCCGTCGGGTTCAACCCCACGGATATGCTAGATGGACATTTTTGGTATATATGCATGGATTATGTCATCGCACTACATTCTAGGACCGAGGTTAGCATGTCGGCCCACAGGATATCATCGTCAATTTGTCCACCGTGCTTCCCACAATTCGGGGCCATATTGTCGCTACGTGACAAAACCATCACTGGTGCAACACCTTCAGCTTTGCTATTGCACATTAGTCCATACATAGCATTGTCTCATTATGATTACATTTTTTTAGATGTTGTTGCTATTCTTGTATATGCTGGTAAGATACAACATCAGTGGGATTCAGTATATAGACGGCATGTCCCTTTCGTTGAGATTGCCCTAATGAATTTCCGGTAAGCTCCATTCAGTATATGAGATTTTCATATGGCTATTTTAATTTTATTATTATTTCCTACGCCTAACATTTGTTTTTGTATGTAGACGGGAGATAATTTTTCTACGCCTAAGTCAACAGCATGCTGGTCGTCACTTGTACCATTTGCAACGCACAGAAAATCTGTTCGAGAAGATTGTTGTTACTTACGTACAGTTAAATTGGAGGGATCAATGCCTGCAAACTATGAGGGAGAGCACATTCTTCTTCTCTCCTGACATTAATGATGATGATCATTATCTACATGGTAGGGTTTATAAAGTATTCTTAACTTTTTGTCATTGTGCTTTCTTATGTAATTATGTAAAAAAGCTGTAATTTTTTCTAAAAAAAAATTTTGTCAAAGATATCCACGAAGTCAGCCTGATGACTTATGACGAAACACTTTCTTACGTCAATGACCGCGTTCAAGCCAGGAAGAATGGACGCTAGAGTAACTTGTGTATCAACATGGTGCATGCAACATGTCGTTGCCAAATGTCGTTATATCTCTTTTTGGTTTAATGGTGCATTATAATCAATAAAATAGTATGATCAAGTGTCAGCATATTTGCTTGTCAAGTTATAGTGAAGCCCTTTTGGCATTATGCTTCAATGTATGATACACGTAGTCCTACTCAAATATTTGGTTTTGTACAATGGTGAATTGCTTATTTTCGCTGGGAATGATAAAAAAATCCAATCGGAAGATATTATTCACTTAAAAAAATCTGATAATGATCTGATGCGTCCCTAAGATCTGGTACATCCACATTTTTCCCTAATTAGAAACGTTTGGCATAAATTAAATGGATTTCGATTTTTGGAAGCCAATATTAAGTCTCCATAAATATGGCACATATATATATGTATATATATACACGTCCTGGACCTCCTAATTCCCTACCCACCCCAGTTTGCATTAATTCCATCAGGAATAACCAAACACTCATGAGTTTTCGGTCACCGATGGAGGAAATCATTGGAAACACTGCGGCCCTAGAGGTTGTTGTGCCCACGTCCCTGGAGGGTGCAGTCCCCGAGACCCAAGAGGTTGTGCCTGAGCCTCATGATGCTGTGCCCGCTCCCATGCATCTTCTGCCCCCACAGATGCATGTCGTGGAAGATGCACTCGAATACATCTTTCGCTTTATGAATGGCGTTCATGAGGAGCATATGTTGGAGTAAGTCATCTTATTGTACGTTTATTTTCTGTATAGAAAACTTTTTAGAACCGTCTCATACACTACTTATAATAAGATTAGTATATTGCTATATCTCCTTTTGTTTGTAGAGACCATAAGACGTTGCAGCCATGATGAAGGATTTAATTATTTATAATGGATTATCAATATTTCTAGCGCACAGCAACTCTAATTTTTGAATATTTTTTTCTCATAGTCTCTGCTCTAGAAATATAGTACTGTAAATTTATTCCCCCACTATGTTGTACATATGGCCATATTCGTGTACACAGCTAACAGATTATTAGAACGAAACAACTTATTATTTCAATCCTAATAGAAGCGAGTTACCACATGTTAAAGGTAGGTACCAACTTTTTGCTGCTCTTAATTTGCTGTAAATATTATTGTTTGGCAACAGCAATCAAGCTATATGAAATAAGTCACCATTTTTAACATACTCTTGTTCCAATGCTGCACACTTTTTTGCTAAAGGTTGTTTTGCATTTTTTGTGTTGCAGCACAATCTGGATAAGAAGCGATACACCATACCGGATAGAAGTCAGCCTCCGGATGCTACATGACACCCTATTTTTAACTAACATAAGTCTTCATCCCGCTTGCTTCAATCTTGTTGTTCGTAAGCTTGCGAACGCGGAAGTAGAGAGGCATGCAGGCACCAACATGGTTGGAAGCAAACATTATTTTGACTTGCAGTTTCATGCTCAGTCACAGGCTTTTAGGTATTCCTGGATGCCTCAAGGAGAGCGCACCACGATGCTAATTAACAATGTTGTTGTCCAGCCCTTCCCTAAATACGATGTTTTCAGCTCTATAGTTGTAAGAGACCAACTTACTTAATGTTTATTTTAATATCATAATAGCAATTAACATGTGTCGACCTGCTGCAGTATCTACTGCCATTGACTATCCCGGATTCATCATACGGGCTACTTGTAGTAAACCGTATGAGAAGGAGGGTTATCGTACTGGATCCATCACAAGACGTCGGGCAAGTTGGAGAGAGCACTCATAACAAAGAGATGATGAAGGATATCACATTGTTAAAGCAAGAGTTCAACGATGTGTTGCAGGCTAGGATCCCGGGTTGGGATACCCCACTCATGGATTGGCGACAAGATAGCATGTCTTCTAATGCTCGCCGGTAATGTGCTAAACTGTTCTTGTCCAGAAGATGCACACCGTTATAATGCTCGCCGGTGATGTATTAAATTTAGCATGTCTTGTAATATTTAACACTTTTTTTGTGTCACGGCAAAGACTCTGGTTTCTTTGTCCTACAGGAGATGGCACACCAGCTTGGTTGTTTGCGTAGCATGACATGGATGAACACTACCGTAAGTGCATATACGATGAGTTTCTGTGTGAAGTTTATTTAAAAAACACTTAATATAATGGTTGATGTGTTGCATATTTTCTAGGATCCAGTACTGCTTAGGAGCCAACTCACTGTCCAGATATTGATGGTGAAAGACAATAAAGCATATGGAAACATCCCAGAAGAAATCAGGGCGGCCTTGAGGGTTATAAGCAACTGAAGTTGGATCGGTGCATGCAGAAAGGACAATAAAAAATTCCTACGCAATAGCTATTAGGGTTGGAAACAATAATTGTCTATGATTTTATTCAAATAATTATATAATATTTTATCTTCTATGTATGTTCATTTGATAACTTTATTGTGTTTTTGATTTATTAAGGTTTCGTGCACTACCATATTGTTGTATTATGGATTGATTTTGGTTACGGCTCACGATGCAATATGATATAAATTTTCCACGGTACCGTCCTTATAATATTCAAAAAATGTGGAAAGCTTGATTTATTTAATGGAAAGCTTGGTTAATGGAAAGCTTGATTCCCGTAAAAAAACGTGGGGGAAAGATTTATTAGAGGAAAGGCACCGCCCCCACAGTTGAAATCAGGGGGTGGCAGATTTGGTAGGGAAATAAATCGGGGCCCCACCATTTAAATCAGGGGGGCGCAGATTTATTTAGAGGGGGGGAGATGTATTATAGGTAAAACACTGGGGCCCACAACACACGCAACCAACAACGCTTTCCGGGTGGGCATTGAGCGTTGCACCCCCTCACGACAGAGTAAACCCGGTTTCTTTCTTTTTTTCGTTTGGGAAAGTTATGGGGAAAGGGAGACATATATTAGGAAACATTTAATCTTTCACTGATTTATTTGCATAGTGTAATCAAAACAAATCAAAACAAATATCGTGCCTTAATTGTTGATAGTATATTTATATGGAAACATGCAAATAAGGAACGATAGGGTGCACCTTCCTAACTGTTGTCGCACAATTCCCTACGGCCTCATCTCTACTCAATATAAAATCCTACGGGCTCCTTCCTCTCTCGCTTTACCAGTTGTACGACTGACTTTTTGCCCCGTTAATGGAAGCAATGGCGAATTTTGGGGGAGTGCGACACGCAGTCGACTACGTGTACGATTTCATAGCACTTTCCTCAGACGAAGAACTACTAGAGTAAGTTCTCACGGCCCGATAGATCTAATATTTTTTTGCACTTCATCGTCTAAGTCCACTGCCATGTACATGTATACTTAGTGTTTAGAAGATATACCCCTGTAAAAACTCTTTCTGCCCTGTACATATATACTTTACGTTTAGAAGATATACACTGGTCAGGATCGCGTGGTCTTTGTCTAAGTTCAGACATCTGTTACAAAGGCTGATTGTGTAGTTATTTTTCTTAAACCAGTATATAAATACATATTCAATGGTTGTTACCAGATATTATATTGTACTGGTAAATTGTGTCTAAAACCAGTGTTTTGCGGCGTCTAACATAAATAGCTGATAAGGACTTGTTTTTCATAAAACATGGGTTACTTTCCTGTCTATTCAAACGAAATACGTAAGAAACTGTGGTCCAAAACTATGGGGTCTAACACCTTCTACAACAATGTTGAACAAGCTATAAACTACTATGCTGCCCCATCCATCCAAAATCTACAACATTTTTAATGCAGGTCCATGTACTACTACGAAAACACTGCAATCTGTTAATTTATTGCCCGTACATAATATATAAATACTTAACTTGGTAGATATTACAATCTCTTTTAGGTCATTTGATGTGAGATATACTATTGTTTAATTATTCATATCTTATAGACAGCAACACAGTTTTATCGTTTGAGTTTACGATTACTTGAAGTCATATAATTGTTATGAACCTTGATCTTCCTTTTTTACAGCACAATCTGGATTAGGAGCTCGCGCCCATTCCCTATCGAGATTAGCCTACGGATCATCCGAGACACCATCCTAGGAGATGGACTTGTCCATCCGTTATGCTTCAATCTAGCTGTGCGTAAGATTACTACCGACACAGCAGAGAGGAGTGCAGGCACTGTTGGAAAGACACATTTTTTCAATTTGGGATTCCATGTGCAAGCACGGGCGCTAAGGCAGACTTGGTTAAGCCAAGAACATCGCACTAGTGCACTGATTAACAATGTCGTGCTTGAGCCTTTTCCAAGATACGACGTGTTTCACACCCCTACAATTGTAAGTAATCTCATTATTATAAATTAGTTGGTTACTTTGTTTGCCATTTACCTTTGTCTACCAAATGCAGTATCTTCTACCACTGTCACTCGTGGATTCGTCCTACGGTCTTTTAGCAGTGAACATGGAAATGGAGAGGACTATCGTTATTGATTATTCGAACCAGACTGTATTTCATTTTGAGGAGGACCCCCATGGCACTGAACTTCAGAGGGAATCCCTTTTAGTGAAGCAAGAATTGAGCTTTGTCTTGCAACAGGAGGCCCCTGATAGGAACAGCCAACTTGTGGAATGGCCTGAACAACAGAACATTCATGTTTCACCTCGGCGGTACTATTCTAAATTTGGCTTGCATATTAGTGCGTGCTCCAATATAGCTATTACAATATGTTTGCTTTTGTGACAGCATGGACTCCGGATTCAAAGTTTTACAGGAGATGGCCCATTTGTATGAAACCATCGGGAATGACATGGTTCATAACATGCCTAGGACTGACGTAAGTGATTTTGTAATGAGGTTACAGCTTGCATATATTTGCTAAATATATCTTCTAACTTTGTTTATGCATAATTTGAAGGATCCACAAAGTCTCAGGAAGCGACTAATGGTCCAGATGCTGATGGTCAGGGAGAATGAAGCAAAGGATAACATTCCAGAGCAAGTTAGAGCAGCGTTGAGATTTATTGGTGGCTAAGGAGGACTGCTGCATCGATAAATACCTAAAAATAAAGTGATGTTTAGTTGCTTGCTAGGAGTTAATCTGTTTGAATGCCCGTGCTGATCAGATGATCAGATGACATTTTCTCTTATATTTTTAAAGTTTAAAGAGTGATTGCTGTTGATATCCACTAGCTATGTTGGTTCTATATATTTTGGCTTCTATGTATATTTTGTACTATAATACCCGTGCGGTCAGGAGCAGGTTTGTTGCTCCAGGTGAACCGGAGGCATTTTGTAATGGACCATGGCAGGTTCAGCCGGCAAGTGAGGTTTTCAGTCATGCCTCACATCATATACTAACTCGTATCATGTAACTCCATCCATACACGCACTGCTATACGATACGAGGTTTACTTTGACGGCAATCGTCACATGCCAGCTATGGAATAGCCAAATTAAAAACATGTGGATATAAGGCACGTACCTTCAATTGCCTTTGATCTTCAAGTTCGCACATGATCCACATTTCTCTGTCATGCTCATGATGTTTCTGATAACCAGCTGATTATATTGTATGTGTTCCTGAATAGAGTAATCAAAATAAGTCCCCGCCAAAGTGTTTTCTTATTGACTACATAAAGTACTAGACGGTGCCAGCATTTTCCGACAAACAGTATACGTTACCAACATTTTCTGATTTGAGGGGGGGGGTTAGGAAGAAAAATACTATAAAGCTACTCTAATGGAGTCACATCTTGTTCAAATATAATATAATTGAAAAAAAATGTGTTGTATGTATGAACTTTCTCTAAACAGAATAGCCATATATACCTACCTATGACGTTAAATAACAATAAAATAAAGGAGGCACTAATGACTGATTCAGAGGACCAAAAAATAGGCATATGCATCTCAATAGGTATTACACATGAAAAGCAAGAAAGAGTTGTAAGCTGATCTCGATAGGTTTCTTTTTATTTTATTTCCCTAATTCATGTTTATTTTTTGAATTTATCTTTCATGTTTGAACAAGGAAATGTAAGAAAATATTACAGCTGGCACAAACTTACAGGAAGTGTTAATGCATTTGAAGAAAACACTATTCAACATAGTTTGTTTTGGATATATTAAACATTTGTTTTGCGACGCACCCTATAATTCCTCGTTTCGTATAACTGTATCCAAGATATGTTAACTAGAACTCGAAATATCACGTCAATGAGAACAAGTCATGAAGTACATATTTGGTAATACGAACTATATATAACTAACACGTCAATGCCTACTTATCAACATCAGCGCTAAAAGAAAAGCAGTTGTCGTAAATCATAGGCTGATGGAAAGTATGTACCTCATATTCAAAGCTTATTGAAAGCCAACAATCATTTCCTGCATGCTTTGCCTGCAAATTAAAGTGGAGCTTGACCCTATTGTCATGATGTAATGGACTCAAGTTATCAAAATTTTGTGGATATTACTCTTACATGAGAAGGCATCAAGGCTCCCCCTGATTGTACATTCACCAAGGTTTGGTTGATCAAAGAACACATTTACACTGAAAACAGACATATGCAATACGATACATTAGTAGCAAGGAAATCCCATGTTACCAGGAGCACGACGAGTTCGAGACAGAAGAAAATATGTCATACCAGTCGAACGGGGTGTATTCTAATAGCTTCATATCGAATGTCTTGTCAACTCATACAAATAACTACCAGATCAGATGTGTGTCTAGAAGCTTAGCTTCATAATAAAAACTGCCAAATCAACACATCAAAAGATAAATACAATGAGTTAATATACAGTCAACCAAACAAGTGACATAAAAGGCCAAAGCATTATTTTTCAGTGAGAAAATAAGTGAACAAAAAAATTATTATAATTTCACCGTTACCACTTTAATATTTTAATAAACAAACCGCATATTGTAACTATTGTATTTTTATATGCGAAAATTTTATACCTCATAAAAACTATTCAGTAACTTAAAGAAATAGTAAAGAAACAAAATTGTTTTAAGCAAGTTTGGATCTTTTACATCTTCTCTGATTTATTAGCAGACGTACTCCGTTGCAATCCTTCGGTGTATACATTAATATGAGTTAGTAAATTAAATATTTCATTTGTCTGGGATAGAGAAATAAGATTGTATTAAATCTAGAGATACGATTTTCCTAATAAAGAGATAATGCTTGTACATACAGACGACCACGGGGAGTAGGAAAAGGAAGTTTCTTTTATTTCCTTTTCTGTTGTATTCACAAAATAAGTGGGCTGAAATAATGGAATTGGAATATATTATCTGATACTGGGATAAAGAACAGATACAATAATTTAATTCTTTAGTAAGTTCTGATTTTTTACATCTTTTCTAATTTATTAACAGGTGTGCATTTGATGGGAAAAGGAAATATATCTGCACCATCAACAATGGTATATATGGTAGAAAACAATGGTATATATGGTTCAACTATATTCAGCCATGATCTGCTACCCAGTTATTCTCCGCATGGCCTACCTATAGATGTTAACCTCCTCTGCCATCCCTCCTCCCCCTCCTTGCTCTTCCTTCGGCCATCACAACAGCATACCTGGAGGAAAATCACAACAGCATCAAGAAGGCGAGTTCCTCTAGGTACGAACAATTCTGGATCTTTATCTTCTCTAAAAGTGTAATAGTTGTTATATTAGGATCATGTTTGGTTGAGGTATACAATCAAAAGTATGTTTTATCTTGCATTTTCTGTATGTTCACCTACAAAATTATGCATGCAATTATGAACACATGATTTTCTAAAGCACATTTTATAGCAATAAAAGCATGCATGCAATTGTGAACATGTCAGAAAACAAACAAATAAACAAACACTTCTGAAAAACTTAATATCATGACAGTCATAATATTAAGTCCTTCTATGTAATAAAAACTGCATAAGGTGAAAATGCTTCGATGGAATACTCTAAAATTATTCAGAATGGGCCCCTCATCCAACTTCCACCACTAGATATAATTAATACATTAAATTTGTCCTTAATAGTAGTTTAAAAAAAGCATACCATCAAATTTCTGGATCTTTCTCTTTTGTAAAATAATTAGATTAGGATCATGTTTGGTCAGGCATACCATCAAATTCCAAATGAAGAACACCAGTGGAGATAGTGCCAGCTTATAAAAAGCTCAGAGCCAATACAATTGATTGTAGATCTAATCAAGCAGTCCTATTAGGTGGGCTGCAACTGAATACAAACAGTTCTTTCAAACAAACTAATAACTTTTTAAGTGTTTCAACATGCCAGAAAACAAACAAATATAATCATCTTCTGAAGAAATGTCTGTGAACGGATGATTTCTTTATATGAAATCGGAGAGGCAAGCTCTATTTTATCAAAAAAAAATCTGAAGATATATATCGTCTAAGTCATAATATTATGTCATTTCATGTAATTAAAATTGCATGAGGACAGAATGCTTCGATGGAATAGTCTAAAACTATTCACAATGGATATGTAATACTCCAATACCAACTATGAGCAAATATATGAACGTGCTTATTTTGTGCAAGATAGAGCAAGTAATACGATGCACGTGCTTATTTTGAGCTGGCACTATTTGCAGATGCTACAAGCACTCCTAGGAAAGTGAAAACCGTGCACTGAGCTCACCGTTTGTGCATGGCAATGGCTGTCAGTGGTGTAGGCCCCTTCTTTCCCTCAATTGGAGGAAATTTTTCTTGAAATGCTTTGCTTCTGCATCAGTCTGCACATTAAGAATCCAGTGAATTAGCGATTATGAAAGACGGGATAAATAACAATTAATCACTTGCTCTCTGCATAAGTTGTAAAATTAGGAAATAATTTTAGTAAGATTTTGAACTTATTCCCAAATTACAAATATATATAAAAAATGTACAGTGTCCCTAGCTTATTTATCTGTTCCATACAACATGTCAGAAAGTACAAAAGTATGCATGCAACTCTGAACACATGATTTACAGCAACACATTTTATGGCAATAAAAGCAAGCATGCAATTCTGAACATGCCAGAAAATAAACAAATAAACAAACACTTCTGAAAAAATATGTCATGACAGTCATAATATTAAGTCCTTTCATGTAATAAAAACTGCATAATGAGAAAATGCTTCGATGGAATGGTCTCAAATTATTCACAATGGGCCCCTCATCCAACTTCCACCACAAGAAATAATTAACCCATTAAATTTGTCCTTAATAGTAGTTTACAAGTATGCTTGTTCTGCCTTATGTATGTGTGCAACACGTCAGATGCAAATAATTCCATCAAGTAATTATTTAGTCTAACCAGCATTGTGCTAAGCAATCGATCAATCAATTTATGCACTGGATCATATGCCAACATATATACAAATATCCCTGGTAAACACTGGATCAACCCAATTTACTCTGTGTGAACTAATTATCCATAACTACCTTAATTAAAGTAGTAGTCACTTAGGTCAGAAACTAAAAACATGATCCAGTTCCCACAATAGTTCCATCTACAGATAAACAACCAAACATCCAGTGCCAACCACTGTGCTAAGAATATCAAACTGAGCACACCTCATAGCAGTTCATAACTGCAACCATTTAAACCGCATACAAAATTCAATAAACTTTACCATATCTACTGTAAACAATACAACAGTGCATCAACTCCATGTACTCCTAAAGTACCATTTCTTTGAAATTCAGTCCATGTACTAATTCAGAAAATTCCTAACTACTACTCCTGCTGCACGAATAATTGAGTGAGTAAAGAAAGCAGATAGACCTGCCACTGCTTGTTTCACATTGATTTTTTTCAGTTGATCGATGGATTTAGAGTTCTGTTGCCAGCACTCCCTGTTTGTTGGCTTGCCGGAACAAATAAAACAAACTATGTATTTAAATATTAGGAGGGGAAATCAATCAAGCAAGCAGGGTAATAAAACAAATGATATATAGTGCTCGCTGCATGCCGTCACCTACTAACATGCACGGATGCATTAGAAACTGAACTTTGTGCACTGTCGGAAGGAATCACACTATCTATGCAATTGAGCAATCTGCCTCTTCAAGTTGAAACTGATTGTGAGGAGGCCATTTGTATGTTGACAAGTGAAAAGCAAGATAGATCAAGTTTTGTTTTCTTGGTCCAAGAGATTAAAAAGAAGCTTTTAGAGAGGAAGTCATCTTACTCATGTATGACCGCAAAAAAAACGTCGTTGGTGGGTTCATCTTACTCATGGTCCAAAATTGGTTTCAATCCAAACAAGTGCCAAAACTCATGGGCGTGACCAATATATTGGTAAGGCTGGCTTTGGTAGTCAACAAAACAGACCTTTATTCACGCAACAAAAAAAAGGTTTGGAGTGGCTTACCATCACCTGAAGAGGTAGCAGATGCTGAGACGGTCGATGTTGCCAGCTACTGCAGCGGGAGGCGGGCCACGACGGCGGTCAGATGTTATAAACTTTAGGGTAAAATAAATCACATAAAAATTAAGAGATGGCATTAAAAAGATAGCTTAAACTAAGAATAGAACGCATCAACTATAAAATTTTATAACATTTGCTATCTAAAGTTGCCAATTTGACAGAAAGAATGTAACTTTGACATTAATACTTGCTGCTAGGAAACAGCTAAATTGCACACATAAAAGAATGGCAGCATTTACTTAACTAGAATTTATGCGAGACTGATTCATCGGGATAATAAAACATGACTAGCTAATTTACAAACATTCCAAACCTAGGCACGGGTATCATCAAATGATCATCGAGGTTTAGGTCTATCCTATTATCATCGAGGTTTACAAACTATCGGTTTTTAGATAGAACTACCCCTACTGCAAACAAAATTCAGAAATTAGCCGTGCATCTACTGTAAAGAAGATCCAAAAGTTTGATATTCAGTGCAACATCTGGAAACAAAATTGCTCAAAGTTCTAGCAACTACTCCTACTGCAAAACCCCTAAAAAAGAGAGCTAAGGATGCAAAGATGCTGCCACAGCTTAAGGATTCAGTTGCTTACCATCAGATAAGCGGGATCCGTGCAAGCTAGCGGTTGCTGGGAGGGAGTTGATGCCGAGGTCACCGGCGCGGGGCGTTCCTGTATCTTGGCCTGGTGCAGCATCATGAGGCGGGCACGGAGCGATGTCTTGTGGCCGTCTGGCTGGAGCGGTGGGGATGTGGACGGGTGGTCAGACGCGCCGTTGGTTTAGGTGGCTGTGTGCCCGCGTCGCGTCGGTTGGCGCACGTAGTACCGAGTGCTTGTACATGTCATTCCTCCTTGCCGAGGGCGGCGGCGTCGGGAAGAAGTTGTCGTCCTCGCCGTGGATGTGAGGTTTGGTCACGGCGCCGCGGCACAGAAAGAACAGAGAAGGAGTTCAGTGACGCAAAGATTCGAAGAAGACGAGGAGGGGGCGGATCTGAGCAGCCCGCGTTGAATGGCTTTGTGAGGCATGGGGAGTGACGTACCGGAGCTGTGGCGTTGCAGATCGGGGCGCATCACTGCGGATCCACCTTCGACATTGCCGGAGAGGAGCGCCGCCACGGATCCGACCGGAACGGGACCGGATCGATCACCCGCATGTGCTCCAGGAAGCGCGCCCCGTCCGTCCCGCTCGGTCGCGCAGCACACAGCAGGCAGCCCCAAGGTCAGTGGATGCAGGAGACCGATGCGGTGGCAGGCGGGCATAAGAGTGAGGCTGCCTGCTTGTCGACGCGGGCGGCGATGCGGCGGGGGGAGGGGAAAGGGCGAGAGGGTTTGAGTGAGTGAGATGAGAGGAGAGGAGAGAGCGAGTGAGATGAGAGGATAAGGTAGGTAGAATGCGGCGGGGGGAGGGGAAAGGGCGACGCCGCGTCGCTTCAGTGCTCCTGCCGCCCGAGAGGCCTGCGTGCCAGGTGGGCCGTCGTGGCGGGCCGCGCAACAGCCCCGTTTGGGTCGGCCCAGACATGTTTTGCTGCTGCCTCGCTGTTCTTTAGTTTTTTGTTTCTTTTCCTTTTTCTCTTTCTTTTCTTTTTTTGTTTTTGTTTACATTTCTTTTCCTATAATTTTTATTCTTTATTTATATTATTTCGTTTTTATTATACTATTCAAAGTTCAATGCATGTTACAAAAGTGTTCAACGGTATATTAAGGAAATGTTCATGGCTTTTTACAAAAGTTCGTCATCCATTACAAAACTGTGTTTTTTAAATTTGTTAAGTGTATATTACACAAATTTGAAATCTGTATTAAAAAATTGCTCAAGTTATATTACATAACTTATATCACTATGTATTTTTTGAGTTTTTTCAAAATAAGTTTGATTCTTAATAGGTCGCTCCGCAAGACTATCACTAGGTTTCTTTAAGACATGTTGTTAGTTTTTGGCCATTTTTCTACATTGCTGGAGTTCGTTACATCCAAATGGGCCGGCCCAGTCGCCCCCTGCCTTCAGCGAAGGCTCCTGTGTTTTGCTTAGCGCATGTTAACCTGGCCGGGCTGCGGTTATGCTTATTACATATACTAAGGGAATCACAAAAAATAAAAATAAAAACACATATACTTGGTTAATGTTGGTTAGTTAGCATGTTTATTTTTGTTTGTCAAATTTCAATAGCATATATAATTAATTTAAAATCATTTAAGCAATTTCAGATGACTACTTACTTATATATGAACATTATAGTTTGTTGTTTCCCCGAATTGTTGTATTAGTAAAATGATTTAAGCTGCATATTTTTCTAATATAATCAAAAGCATTTTTTATCACAGATAAAATAGTTGTGTTAGTTTCACGTTATATGATGCAGCAAAAAATACTATTTATATTTCAGCATATATATAAAGTGATGGGTTCCGACATACGCACTGATGTAACGATGACAGACCGCACTGAAACACCACGAGAAGAGGTGCATATAGCTAACCTTACTCTGTATGTATATTATATATGATAATATGAAAGGTGTATTTATATTTTTGTTTTTTCAGAATATACGAGACATGGATATGGACTTTGGAGATGCACAGAAAGAATCCATTGAGGGTTCAGATGCAATGTCGCTGGAAGGGGCCGGAAATTCACAACATAATAACGTCGAAGAGGTTATATCTCATAACAAACCAAAAAAGGATGCTAATTTACATGTTATCCCACAAGGTAATTTTTAATACTATTATCAATATTATTTTTGTGATATTGCCTTTTGTATTCAACTTATTTTCCTCATTTTGTTTACTAAGTTGGCTCACTTTTTTATGAATTTGACAGACTATGTTTGTACCCCTAGAGATATTACAGTCATCGAATCAATCAAGTCTGCCCCCAAGAATACCCAGTTCGTGGACATTGGAGATGCCTTGTTAGCAACCGACGATTTGAGATGCCTTATAAAAAATGATATGTTCTTACATGACGGTGTAAGACCAATTGCACAAACTTTGTAATTAATAATATGAACAATATATAATATCATAAAATATAAATATAATCTAAATGTTGTTTACAGGTGATAAATGCTTACATATATTGCATGCTTGCTCACAAGCATCTACAAGACAGGGCGGGTGAAAGGGTACACATTATTAGCACGTTTGTATCTGGCCAGATAAAAGAAGACGGGGAAAGAGACATAGACCCATCAAAATATCACCGCATCGTGCATCATGTCAATACTTATCTACAGCAAGATATGGTTAGTTTTTTTGTCTCGTTATCCATGCATATAATTATGGATTGTTTTTATTTAATTCATAATTATAAAGATTTATTAATATTTATATCTAATTGCGATCGTGACTTGTATGATATTTACACCAGTTATTCATTCCGATTAACATGCCGGGCTACCATTGGTATCTAGCAGTCGCCAATGCCAAAAAACGTGAGATTCAAGTATTGGACTCACTTGGTTCTCGTGTCAAACGCAATGACCTTGCTACTACGGTAACTATATATTTTTACTCATCTTAACATATGTTTTGTTTGCCTTGTTCCCTAATATTTCTCATATATAAAATAGTTACTAGGACTCGAGAAGCGAATAAAACTTGTAGAGCACAGTCCGGAGTTTATCAGAGGTCATAAGTGGCCCGATCTGAATGTTACAAAATGGACGGTTGTAGAGCAGTTTCATGAGGCAATGCAAACCGATGGGTAAGCACTTGTTACAATGGTTTGTTTATTTGATTTATCTGTGTGGTATTGTAAATGATTATTTTATAATATTATAGCGTATCATGTGGACTGTTTATGCTAAATTATATGGAATACTGGACATCACATGGACTGTCAGACACGTTCACCCAGGTATTCCATTTTTATACATTATCTCGTTAATTTATCTCAAAATATTATATAAATTGATTATATATATATATTGTAGGAGGATATGAAACATTTTCGAAAAAAATTAGCTGTCATTTTGCTCGATTCAGAGCTGAATAAGCTAAAAGGAGATCCCATATACCATCAACCTGACGATGAAGAAACTTTAGCTAATTCTGATATCGAGATCCTGGAGAATCCATCTGACGTAGTCAAAGACAAACGTCCTGCCCCAATCACTACAATACCCACGGACCAACGTGAATTACTTGCCGGCCTCTGCAACTACATCATGTCTATCGATGATGCCGGGTGTTTGGAGTAAGTATCATGTATCAATATTTAATGTGCGGATTTATAATAGTATTCTTCTTATCATCCAATTTATAGGAAGGTATGGGTCCGGAGCTCGACACCCGATCCAATGGGCTTAAGTCTTAAGAAACTTCAGTGCATACTTAACATGGAGCAGACCATGGACAATGACTGCTTCAACACAGCCGTGCGTATGCTGGCATGTGACGAGGGAGTATTGTTCACAGACCCTCCTGTGCACTACATGGATCTACGATTTTGTGTAAATCATCTTAACTCTTAATTCTATGTGTCATTACTATCAACATGTTGAAAAAATATTTGTTTTTTTTACTTAGTTCATGATGCTAGAGTCAACACGAGGTCAGAAGTTTTGCGAGAAGGAAACTATCCAGAGGTTGGCAACATTATTTGATAGCTGGCCTGAGATGGACAACGACATCTCATCGTGCAACAAGGTAAGTAAAGTATTTTGTCCATTGTTATCATGGTTTATTGTTGTTTCTAATACCTCCACTTGTAGATTTATCTTCCCTATGCATCCATCGGCCGATACATCTTGTACGTCATCGACAAAGAGGCACGTCGTCTATATATTATGGATCCTATTCAAACATCACAATCGTTAGAGGAGAAAAAATTGAGGCATGCACTGAAATTAAAAAGTTTTGCAAGGGATTTCAAAGAAGCACTCGAAATAAAGCTGCCTGGTTGGAATTATGATATATCTAAATGGCAACGTTTATTTTCATCCGGTGTTCCAACGAGTATAGATGGGTAATGAATTCATAACAAAAACATTTACTTTTGTTATTACTATATTCTTTACATTGTTAATTTAAAGTTTTACAGGAATTTGTCTGGCTATTTTGTTTTTCATTTTATGCTCTGGTGGAACGGTGAAGATTTGGTCAAGCCGATTTGCGCGGTGAGTATTGTCCGTTACATGTTTTAAGACCTTCAGCGTGAAACTTTCATACTAACTACATGTATGCGTTTATGCAGGATGGGTATGAATTGAGGAATCAGTTTTTGTTATACTTGCTAAAACATCGTGGGAATGAAGCTAAAGGAAACTTACCGGATATTGTGAAAGAATTTCTTAAGCGCATCATCTAGATATTAATAGTTTTGTAATAGATGTTTAGTTAGAACATCCCTCAGTTTTTGTATGGACATGTCGTTAATTTTTTTATATTATCAATTTACATTGCAAAAATGGACTTCAGTTATTAAATAATTATGTTTCTGTTATATTGTTTGTACGTGTGGAATTTAACATGTAACTCCTGCAAACTTTTTCAAGAGCCCGTGGCAACGCACGGGCACTCTACTAGTCATCGTAGAAGAGGAACGCCCGGAACGTCTGTACGATCAAGGGTTTCAGTTTCAAGGTGAGAATGTTGTGCCTGAGCATGGAGGAGCGGCAACTGCAAAATGATTTGGTTGAGCATATGTGGGCTCATGTTGGCAACCAACAGATGCATCTTCTTTATTCGGCTTGCAAAACTATGTGAGACATTTTTACTTTTATTCGGTTTGTAAAACTATGCTATTTTATTCTGTTGAAACTATGTTATTTGACTATATGTTTCAATGCAAAAGTTGTGTGTGAAACAATACAAAAATGACTATTTCTTGAAATAGGGTGGCCTCGTGTTAGACACACTACCGACCCAAATACAAAACAGAACGGATGCCGGGCGGCCGGCCGACCCAAACGAACAAAAAAGATAAAATGACCGTCCGTTTGAATCCCCTGTTGGAGTTGCTCCAAGAACTCTCATGTCACGTGCGTCGATGAACTACCTACGCTGTTTTTAACGTTGCATGGATATTGTGGTTTCGAAACGAGGGGCATGACTATGGATGGACGCGTCCGCGGGGTCACATTTGCAGCTGTAGATGCTGTAACCCGACGTGGCAAACACGGCTCGACCGGACTAAACCGGGCAGCCACTCACGCGCCTCGTCGAGTCCCACTCGGCCGGCCGGAACCAAACCAAACAAGAAGGAAAACATGTCCACATCACGGGCGGCCAGCCAGCCAGCCACGACGCCCCTCCATTTCTCCCCACTGCCCGACCTCCCCGCACGCACGCGCGAGCATCTCCAACTCCGCCCCCGCCCCCGCCTCCGATTCCACGCCTCCTCTGCGCGCGCCAGATCCGGCCAGCGCAGGCGTGACGCGGCGGGCCTGCTCTCGCGCCGCGCTTGACCACAGAGAGATCGCTGTCGCCGTCCACTGCGGGGCCCGAGCGCGCGAAGGTGGGGTTGGCTACGGGCCGCTGAGCGAGGGCAATGGCGCGGCGGTGGCGGCCGTCGCACCTTGTGTTCGTCGCGGGGGTGGCCTATCTCATCCTCATCTCCCTCAAGTTCCGCCGCGTCCTCGACCTTGCCACCGCCGACCTCGCCGCCGTTGACTCCGCCTTCTCCTCCCCATCCTCCACCGACCACCTGCCCCCTCTCCTCCCAGGCAGCTCGTCCTCCTCCAATGCCACCATGTTCCAGGTCCAGCCCTTCTGGCACCGCTACGACCGCGTCTCCCTCCCCGACATCGCCGCTCGCAACCGCTCCGCGCTCGACCGCATGGCCGACGACGCCTGGTCGCTCGGGCTCACCGCCTGGGAGGACGCCGCAGCCTTCGCCGGGGACCCCTGGGAGCTCGCCGCCGTCGATGCCGCCTCCACCGACAAGTGCCCCGCCGCCGTCTCCGTGCGCTCGCGGGGGAGGGTCGTCTTCCTGCCCTGCGGCCTCGCCGCTGGCTCCGCTGTCACCGTCATCGGCACGCCTAGGCCAGCGCACAAGGAATACGTGCCGCAGCTCGCCAGGATGCGCCAGGGGGACGGGACCGTGCACGTCTCGCAGTTCATGGTCGAGCTGCAGGGCCTGCGCGCCGTTGACGGCGAGGACCCGCCCAGGATATTGCACCTTAACCCCAGGCTGAGGGGGGACTGGAGCCAGCGCCCCATCATCGAGCACAATACCTGCTACCGGATGCAGTGGGGCTCCGCACAGCGCTGTGACGGCTTGCAGCCCGAGGACAACGACGACAAGGGTACATCCTTTTCCTTCTTCAGCAATCCTAGCTTGGACCTTATGTTCTTTCCTGAGTGAGCAGCTCTTGTTATTTGTTACTAGTAATGTGGTTAAGATTAATTTATATTGCATTGTCAAATTAGTGCAGAGGTAAATCGATTGCATTGCCAGCCTGATGCCATATTGCAATGTTTCTATTCACAACTTACTAGTTAACCATTACAGCTGCTATAATGTACCACTACCAACTGACAATCACAAGTTTACAACTCCTTATAAAATCTAACCCATGGAATTTCCTATTTACAACATAAAAGCTGATTAAACTATCAAGTGCCGGACACATGATACATACATTTGCTCCTGGGGACTTCATAATATTAATGCCACGGCCCTTTTGCTACGGTAGGTTCCATGGTGCTGTTAGAGCTTTAACGTTGTCCAGTGTGTGACTCTTCTGGATAATATCCATTTCAATTAGTACAATTAATATATTACACTTCCATATATAATTATCATTTTGTGTGATTGTTCATCAACACTTTGATGTCTACCATATGTAACTGCATGACAGAATTAAAAAAATATATGAATAGCTCTATGGACAATTTCTTGAATCACATAGCAATTGTCTTTATTGGTGAGTTTCATGTTCCGGCAAGTGTTCTTTTTCCACATCAGTCAGAATTCTACCTGATGTAATATTTGTTTAATGCTAATTTGTGAGATTATTGTTGAAGCTTATATTGACATTGCTATTTTATTTTATCACAAGCTATATTCTTATATGCACTGGAGGTGCTACTCCTATCATATCTTATTGACTAATATGTCGAATTAATATGCAAGTTTATTCAAATTGCCTTTTTTAGTATTCATTTTAACATCTACTTTTTATTGCAAAATGAAAACCACAAGGTGTTAGCTCTTCTATGGTAACACTATGTCCTTTTATCCCCAGGCTAGCATATTTGGCTAAAACCTATCATTTCATATTTTTGGACAGTCGATGGGTTCACCAAATGTGAGAAATGGATACGTGATGATATTGTTGACACGAAAGAGTCCAAGACAACTTCATGGCTAAAGAGGTTCATAGGGCGTGCAAAGAAACCGGCAATGACATGGCCATTCCCTTTTGTGGAAGACAGGCTATTTGTTCTTACTATACAAGCTGGCGTTGAAGGTTTCCACATATATGTTGGTGGTCGACATGTGACATCTTTCCCTTATCGACCAGTATGTTCTAGACATGTCCAGCTCGCTTTTTTTAATGATATTTAGAAGAAACACTAATGGGTTGATGTGATCAATTCTAGGGTTTCACTCTTGAAGATGCAACAGGATTATATGTTAAGGGTGATGTGGATGTCCATTCAGTTTATGCCACTGCTCTTCCTATGTCTCATCCCAGTTTTTCCCTTCAACAAGTCCTTGAAATGTCAGACAAATGGAGGTCCCAACCACTGCCAAGAGATCCAGTTTACCTTTTTATCGGAATACTTTCCGCATCAAATCATTTTGCTGAACGCATGGCTGTGAGAAAAACTTGGATGCAAACTTCAGAAATTAAGTCTTCTAAAGTAGTCGCACGATTCTTTGTAGCACTGGTAAGCAAATTATGCATCCAAAATAAATGACATTTTCGTCAAATGTGTCTTTGTCCTTAAATGAATCTTTATATCTTTTACTGGTATTGTAGATATGTATGCATGATCATTGTGTAGTTTGGGATAATGGAAGTATAAGATGTAAGTTGTACTATGTGGGTCACATGCAAGAACAGAAACTTGGTCTCTGAAATTTCTTGTATGCAGCGGATTCTGTTGGCTATCTACTGTTTACCTTCATGCTTTTTGAGTGCTAGTATCTTGAATTATTTGACATAGCTCCACCAAACTTATATTGTTTGCATACTTTCTTACATACAGTATATAATAGTGAAAATCACTATTAGCACCGAGTCTACTTATTAACTCATTAACCAGATGCACCCAACGATGGGAAATATCATTTGCATGTTTATCATCTCATAAAGGAAGGAAAAACAAATGTTTTTTAGGAAACGAATGCATGTCATAATGTTGTTCATTACAAATTGTGGTTGCAGAATTCGAGGAAAGAGGTCAATGTGATGCTGAAGAAAGAAGCTGAATACTTTGGAGATATTGTCATTTTGCCATTTATAGATCGTTATGAACTGGTAGTTCTTAAGACAATCGCTATTTGCGAGTATGGGGTGAGACACTCTTGCCGTCACTATCTTCTATTAAACTTCTGCTAATTTTTTTGCCTATTGGTAATTTGTTATGGTTCGCCAATATCAACTAGAAGTTGTAAGCGTGCACTTATAATCTTTGTCCATCATTGGGCATTTATGTCCTAGCAATGCCCTTACTGCGTATCTCCACAGAGGTGATAGAGCTGTTTGAACTTAAGCCCTACCAAGAGAGTCGTTGCTAGAATAATTCTTTACAACTGCATGGAATGCACTTTGGGGTGAGTGGCTTAATTATCTTTCATGTAACTCTTCGAGAGTCGGTTCTGGGAGAAGTTACTCCCTCAAACATGGATTGAAGTCTATGGGGATCATGAAATTTACAGGAGTAGTAGTCACTTTGCAGTGTGGACTAAATAATGAACCTAACACCTGTTTGTCATGTCACCTTGCAGGTCCAGAACTTGACAGCGGCCCATGTCATGAAATGTGACGACGATACATTTGTGAGGGTAGATGTGGTTCTCAGACATATCAAGATGAACTCCCTTGGCAAACCATTATACATGGGGAACCTTAACCTCTTGCATAGACCACTGAGAACTGGGAAATGGGCAGTTACAGAGGAGGTATTATCCTTAAAACAAAGCAATATTCCTCAAGTTAAGCAGCTGATTATTCAATGTCCATATTTTGGAGGCCATGCAATCCCATGAGTTAGTCTTTGTTACACCGTGTATCTGAATCTTCTTTCTTCTAACCAAGAAAGCTAATCTCACAAGTTTGCGAGCTGTGTTTTACGGCCTTAAAGGCTGAATGGCCAACTTTAGGGTGGTAACTCAAACATAGGAAGGCTGAACGGCCAACTTTAGGGTGGTAATTCAAACATAGGAAATGACTGTTCTTGCTAAAAGCCCACCATTAATTTGTATTTTTGTCTATAGAAATCACAGCCCTTTTTTGTGTTGCCAACATATGCATGCCACCATCTTCATTGCTCGCCTTAATCCCTGCTCATAATGAATGCAGGAGTGGCCTGAAGATATCTATCCGCCTTATGCTAATGGACCCGGTTATGTAATTTCTGGTAGCATAGCAAAATTCGTTGTGTCTCAGCATGCCAATCAGAGTTTAAGGGTGAGCCTCCATTGATGCAACACTCTATTTTGATAACTTGAATCATGTTATGTCAATCACTGTACTTCTCTGGCTATTTGGCTTGCAGCTATTCAAGATGGAGGATGTAAGTATGGGGCTATGGGTTGAAAAATTCAATTATACCATGCCTGTCAGGTATTCTCATAGCTGGAAGTTCTGCCAGTATGGTTGCCTCGAGAACTACTACACTGCGCACTATCAGTCGCCAAGGCAAATGCTATGCTTGTGGGACAAGTTGGTTCGTGGTCGCCCATCCTGCTGCAATTATAGATAGTGAAATGCGATCTTTCATTCACTCGCAGTCAGCATTCCTTCTATCCCAGCGGGTGAGTTTGGCTGGCTGGTGTTCTCTTTTTTGACATGAATCACCTAGCTTAGAGGCTGCTGCTCCATTGGCTTGATTGAGCTTACATTGCTGAGGTTGAAGCTTGAAGATTAGGTAGAAAGCTACAACCATCTGGTTTCATACATTAGCCTGATTTGCGTTTCTCATCTACTTAGCATCCACATGTGCCCTTGTAATTGATGCCAGTTTTCTTCCAGGGAGATTAATCCCAATTTTGATGTAGAACATGTGATCAAAATGTTCAGATGTATGCCTCTTCTTATGGTAGAGAAAATGATCACAACTTGTCTCTCTTGTCTCCCCATGGTGTTAAAGTCATCGTGGTTTCTTTCCATTCACGGTGTATATTGTATATTTGTGCCAATCTTGTCACCTTTACAAGTTGTGGCTCCAAATTTGTGGAATGCTATTCCCTTCAGTCCAGAATATAAGGTGTATCGGTTTTCGCGCAAGTCAAACTTGTGTATGTTTGACCAAGATTATAGAATAAAATATCGACATCTACAATACAAAATAAAATAAAATATGAAAAATACTTTTTGTGATAGATCTAATGATAAAATTTGATACTGTAGATATTGATATTTTTCTAAAAATATGGTCATACATTACCATTTTTGACTTTTGAAAAAACTAATGCATCTTATATTCTGAAATGTAGGGAGCAATATGTTTGGTAGTTTCTCTTCATAGCTCAATTTACTTTTCTGCCACACGCTTCGGTAAAGCCATAGTTTCCGATTTCACGGATTGTGTGCGGAGGTCTAAATGTGGGTGCAACGCTTGATTGTCTTGTCTGGCGTTAAATGGGATTGCGACCAGAGTTAAATACAAAAAACCACCGCAATAAGGGCCAGGTTTGCAGAAACACGCATTAAGGGCCAGGTTTGCATAAATCACTGATCGACGGAGTAGGGTGTTTTGACGGCGGTCGTGGAGACGACCATTCCCTTTCGTGTTTGTTTTTCTCTTTTTCCCTCCCCGCTCCCCTCTCTTTCACACCCGGTGATGGTGACAATGAAACTTGGTGGAGGTCGTGACGACGTAGGTAGCAATGGGTGCGTTGTAGACCATGAGCCGGCGGAGGTGTGCGGGAGCTCAAACCCTAGCCAACTGACTGAGACCCGGAGGCCGCCACCGTCGTTGGAATATGCGGCGTAGCATGCTTCCGCTTGAGCGGTCAAGGCAACTCCGACAGGGGGCCACTGTTGGGCCTCGTCGCTTGGCGGTTTTGAGTAAGTTCTTCCCCTCTATGAAGTGGCGAAGCTTGATGAAGATTGTCGAGGGGGCTAATCAGAGTTGAGGGGGCGAAGGAGATAAGTTATGCATGAACTATGAGAAATCTTTGATATTAAACCTAATAATATTAGAGATACACTAAAGAGTTTTCTTAGAGTAGAGGGGGCAATGGCCTCCTTTGGCCCCCATGAAGCTCCGCCACTGCCTATGTGCCCTTCTGCTTCGATTTAAGCTTAGGGTTCTAAAGCAATTTGGGGAAACA
Source organism: Aegilops tauschii subsp. strangulata (assembly GCF_002575655.3). NCBI lineage: Eukaryota > Viridiplantae > Streptophyta > Magnoliopsida > Poales > Poaceae > Aegilops > Aegilops tauschii. Next base: position 393,672,018 of record NC_053041.3, on the reverse strand, counting down.
AATCACTGCCATGCTATGTATAAATTAAGGAGTACACAGTCACTGACATGCCATGTAAAATTGAATTTGGGGGTTATGTGCAAAGTGGGTTGTTTAGGCTCTATCAAATTTAGGAGATTTAGTTATGTTATACTACTCTTTTGATTGGCTAGTCTCTACTATTAAAGAAAAGGTTGTTGGTTTCCATTTCATTGCTTCCACCCCTCCCATCGATACATGACCCCTCCCACCTTTTTTTCCAAACTACGAGATAACCCACTTCTTTTTCCAAACCGACCCTCCCACGTTGTTTCTGGCGAAATTTTTAACTACTGTTTACAGTGAACATGGCAACAATTCCAAGTGAGCACTACAAATTTTCTTACGTGAAACTTGAGGCATTCTAAGATCCACTACATCTCCTGGCCGAAAGGAAGGTTTCAACTCACTGATTTGTTTATTGTCGGTATCTTTCTTCGGTTTAGAGGCAAAAGTAGTTCTCTTCCTTTAAAAAGTTACCAAAAAATTGGGAAAAAGGCAATGAAAATGTATGTTTTTACAAATGCCCATCTCCCTCGTATTTCGAGGGTCTTCCCCTAAAACTGAGCTATTTCATATAACAAGTTTCTTCAATCCTGAAAGGACTGATACACTTAATCACTGGTTTTTTGTTCTAGTGGAAACATGTCAGAATTCTCGTACATTTGTTTTTAGAGAAAGGGCAAGGCTGAGCTTGAGAAAATTCTCGAACCTACATGGTTTTGAATTAACAAAACCATCAACTAACCAGGATTACACCTAACATCAAATACAAAGAAAATAATAACGAAACGACAAAATACAGGATGCCAAAACAGCTAACAACCTAGCAGTGGTACAAGCAATCTAAAGATAGAGAAACTGTGTGAAAGTGCTAGTTATCGACTAGAGGAGGGGGGGGGGGTGAATAGGCGATTTTTATGAGTCTTCAAAACACGAGGTCTTTGAAGACAAACTGTAGAAATGAACCTATTGATATGCAGCAGAAGGTAGACTACACTAGACAAACCATAGTCAAGTAATCAATAAAGTGAAAGCATGAAGACTATTGGCAGCTAGGTAGTATGGATCAGGATGGAAGACAGTATGAAGCCAACAGTAAATAGTCTTCACTCAGTGAAGTCAATCAGATCAGACAACCAGGCAATGACTTTACGAAGACAAACTGTAAAGTAAAGGGAAGTGAAGGATAGAACCAGTTGCTTGGTGAAGACAAAGATTTGGTAGACCAGTTCCAGTTGTTGTGACAACTGTACGTCTGGTTAGAGTGGCTGAGATTTAACTCAGAAGACCGCGTCTTCACCTTATTCCCCTTGAGCTAAGGACACCCAGTCCTCGCCCAATCACTCTAGTAAGTCTTCAAGGTAGACTTCCAAACCTTCACAGACTTCGTTCACTGGCGATCCACAATGGCTCTTGGATGCTCAGAGCGCGACGCCTAACCGGCTGGAGGATTCACAATCCTCAAGTGTAACAAGTCTTCAGGTCACACAGACAGAAAGACTTCAGTGATGCCTAACACTCTTTGGATTTGGGTGTTTTGGGCTTTGTCCTCGCAAGGATCTCTCTCTCAAATGCTTCGAAGGTGGGTTGCTCTCAAACGACAAAAGCCGTGCACTAACTCTGAGCAGCCGCCAACTTATGGTGTAGGGGGTGGCTATTTATAGCCAGGAGGCAACCCGACCTGATTTGTCCGAAATGATCCTGGGCCACTAAGGAACCGACACTTGTCCAACGGTCGGATTTCAAACACACGCGACAGCTTGACTTGGGCTACAAGTAAAGCCGACTCATCCAGCTCTGGATAAGATTTACTCTCATTGTCTTCACTCGAAGACATATGATTTTGGTTGAGCATCACATCAGTCACTCTGACTTTGTTCACTTGGACCTCACTTAACAGTATGGTGGTTCCTATGACTCAACAAAGAAGAAAAGGAAACTACGAAACAACTATGTCTTCGCACTCCATAGCTAGTCTTCACATGAATGTCTTCTCATGTCATAATCTTCACCGTGAATGTCTTCACGAACCACCATTGTCTTCAATGTCTTCACACATTTTTAGGGGTCATCTCTGGTAGGTAAACCGAATCAATAAGGGACTACTACCTGTGTTATCCTGCAATTCTCACAAACACATTAGTCCCTTAACCAAGTTTGCCGTCAATACTCCAAAACCAACTAGGGGTGGCACTGGATGCACTTACAATCTCCCCCTTTTTGGTGATTGATGACAAACTGGTTGAAGTTTTCAACGGGGATAAAAGTATGTGAGAGTTAAGGACAGAGGCATTGTCTTCATAAGTTGCAAAAGGCTCCCACTGAAGATGTGCATATAAATAGTTTGGTTTTGAATGCAAATGCACATGGCAGGTTTTACTTTGTGGAGATCCTCTTCAACTTACGAAGACAATTCATCATGCATATATAAGAATAACGAAGGTAATGACATGCACAATGAAAAATGGGCGTCTGCAGAATGACTTCATGCAGAATTTATCATCGCATCACAAAGTAGCAGTAAAAGGTAGCAGACGACCATCGAGTTTAAGTGTTGCAACTCAAAAGCTAAATAGTTTCAAAACGAGAGTTGTAAGAACTTAGCAAAAATAATGCAACCACCCATAGGGACCCGCTTGAAGACTATCAACCTCATATGCTTCTCCCCCTTTTGTCAGTAATGACCAAAAAAGGTTTGAAGACATAGAGGATCTACTCGTTCCCAGTTGGAGTAGAGGATGGAGCAGGGTCGTCGTTGGAGTTTGGTGGTGCTGATGGGCCTGACGCAAAATCGTGATGTAGTGCAGCCAAGGTTGGTGAAGTGGCGTCGTCTTCTTCATCGACGACTCTCGCAACAACAGTTGCAGCCGAAGATGAATGCTCAGAATCTTCAATAGAGGGAGTGCGACGCCAACTTGCATTTTGAGGAGGCCTGGAGTCAAACTTGAAGTTCTCTGTGAAGCCATCTGCTCGCAGATCATCTTCAGAACAGAGCAATGTGAGGCTCTTCCAGGATCGCCGACAGGCTTCATGTGTAACAAAGGTGTTCTTGGTGGCCAAGTTACGAATACGATTGACATCCACCAAGAGACTCTACATCTAGTGCTTCAGCCAGTCATGATGCTTATCCTGCTTCTGATGCAAAGCCACCAGAAGCTCTCGGTCATTGAGTACACGAGGATGCTTCTGAGGCCTTTGAGCAATTGTGCTTGCAGTGGCTTCAGTGTTGGCTCGGTGCGGTATGCGCATGTTGCCAGCCAGAGGGTATGTAGGAGTTGCATCATTGGGCACATGAATCCCTTCAATAGGTTGCGTGAAGCTCTGGAACTCTGCATTCTGAAGGTGGATTGGCTTCTTTGCTGGCTCGGGGTAGATGGCTTCAATAGACATATCAACATCAGGCAGAAAGACAATGTGGTTGCGCGCTGAGGGTTGATAGTCAATGGTTGAATGAAGCTTAATCAAGTGCATCACCCATGGAGCATAATATTTCAGGCCAAACAGATCAATCCCAGAAGCAGCAAGCTGTCGAATAAAGAAATCCTGAGTGTTGAGTCTGATGCCATAGAATACCAAAGTCTTCATGGCGCCTTCAAGTTTAGCTTCAAAAGAATTTCCTTTGATGGGCCAGAGAGTACGCTCAGAATGTGGTGCACTGTGCGTGGCAAGTAGGTCCTTGACAAATAACTCCTTTGGGTATTCAGCGTCTTGTGGCAATGGCTTCATCATGCTAAGCATTTGGCTCATATTTGGCTCGGGCTTCTGAAAAATGCTCTGCAGCTCATTCTGATGAAGCTGACAACCAGGTTCGTATAACTAACCTGGAGTGAGCAGGTAAGTAAGCTCGATGATATCTTGAGCTTTGGCTTCGTGATGTACATCGCCTGTCATCCACTCAAGGATCCAAGTCTTTGAATCCCTGTTGTAGCCTCGAATATGGAGAGTAGCATAGAACTGCAGTAGAAGCTCTTCGTTCCAATGTTCCTTGTCAGTCACAAAGGCAGAAGACCAACATCCCTAAAGTAGTCAAGGGCCTCTTAAAGACATGGCAGCCCAGCCATAGCATCACAATCCAAACGCTTGTGCGGAAAAATACGGTCTTGGTTGTACAGGATGCAAGAGTAATAACTTCGCTGCTGATGGCTCCAAAATATGTCAGAGGTGATCTTGGGCTTCTTGTATGGGTTCTTGGCGCTGTCGAAGAAAGTATTGTGCTCTCTGAAGCTGAGCACGCTGAATGAACCCTGTGTTGTGACAGCACTTGGAAGCCTTGGCAGATGCGGCTTTGGCTTCTGAACTTGAGGCCTCTGCTCCACATGATAATCATACTGTGGCCCGGGAGCAGTGGGTGGAACCATAATTGGCCATCTGACAGTCACCAATTCGCCATGATTGAACACACGTTCCATAGTATGTGGCCTTGGAGGAGGAACGGCGCCATCAGAGGTGATTGGCGTCACAGTGGTGTCAGCATTCACATTGGCTTCGGGCTCCACATTATCTTCGGCCATGACGGAGTCATTGGCTTCAGTGGCGTTGTTGGTGGCAGCCTCAGTGTTTTCAACCTCCATCTGTTCAACGACTGGAGGGTCGGGCACAATCACATTCTCTTCAAGAATGATTGCATCACTGGAACGGGGTGTGGCTTCTCTTTCTTCTTCTCTTTCGTCTTTGGCTGATGCAGCCGAAATGTCTTCAGCAGTCTTGGCTTCAGACTCAGAGGCAGACACAGAAGGAGTGGCTTCAGGAAACACTTGACGTGCTATTGAGCTAGTGTGCTGCTCTTCTTGTTCTGGAATGCTCGACATGGAGACCTGTGGCCTGAGGCCCTTGCGAAGCCTGCGAAACGCTGGCGACGCCTTTGAAGAAGGGGTGGTTTGTTCCATGTAGTATTCATCATCAAGCACCGAAGAGGTGACTTGAGCAGGTGGAGTACGTGGTGTTTCATCTTGCACTGGGGTGTCTTGTTGTTGGCGCTCAGCCCATGAGTCATCTTGAGCAATTGGCGTCAATGGACGACCAATGCTAATGAGTTCACTGCTCGTGGGAGCAGGCGATGATACCGACTGGGGCTTGAGCTGAGGAAGGACTTCATCATCATGCACATTGTCTTCACGACCAATGTCTTCAGCTGCGTTGGTGTCAACAGCTGGAACTTCTTCATTTTCTGGAGCCTCTGTGGAAGCAGGCTCATGAATCACAAGGCGACGATCTTGGTTGGTTGAGGCAGGGAGAGCAACAGAGATGGGTTCACCTATGAGGGGTTCTGGGGCGGCAGCTCGCTCTTTCTTCGAAGACTTTGAAGCCTTCGTCTTCAACTTCTTCTTGGAGAGAGCATCATGAGATGTATCTTTGAGCTTACACTTACTGGCTTCGGCTTCAGCATGTCTGGTTTTCTTCAACTCTGAAGTTGCTGATGTGACCTTTGGCTTCGAGCCAGTCATACTGGCAAGGAAGACTATGCTTGGTCGTTCCTGCCGTTGAGCTTCAGGTTGGGTGTCAGCAGACTTCTTCTTTTGCTTGGTAGCCATTCTGGGGTTGATACTGTCGGATCACGGGTTCCGGCAAAACCCTCAAGGTTCGAACACTGGGGTGCGCACGAAGATCTCCCCCTACCGATCCACGTCCTAGTTTTGCTAAGATCTCACGGACTAACTCAACGAACTCTCAACACAAAGAACACAAGATTTATACTGGTTCGGGCCACCGTTGTGGTGTACTACCCTACTCCAGTGTGGTGGTGGTGGATTGCCTCGCGGGCTGAGGATGAACAGTTACAAGGGGAAGAACAGCCTCATGAGGTTGAGGTGTTCTTGTGCTCGGTGTGTGGCTAAGGGTTGGCTCGAGGTCCTATTCGATGCCTGAGGCTCAATTCCAGTTGCCTCCTACTGTGGTGGCTAGTCCTATTTATAGAGGCCCTGGTCCTCTCCCCAAATATTGAGCGGGAAGGGAGCTAACAACGACCAATTTGAAAGGGGACAGCTAGTACGGCTTATCCTGACAAAAGCAGTCTTCGCCTGCCAAAGGCTCTGGTGGTGACGCCGCCTTGGGCTCCACGATGACCTCCGTCTTGCTGTCCTGCTGGTCTTGGTCTCGTTGCACCGATATGGAAACCTTTGCTTGACGCCTCGGTACTCCGCGCCTGTGCTTGCCTCCTTAGCACCAAAGAGGAAACAAGGACACTGCGCGTGCTGGCGCCTGCCTGGTCTCGATTGTCATGGCTCACGTCACGAGAACCTCATGAGGTTTGCCTCGCCTTGATCTCTCCGCCCCTCGCGAGCCAACTTGGTGAGGCCGCTCCCGAGGAGATCTTGTGCCGTCCGCCTCGCGAGGCTTGGCCCCTCGCGAGGGTCTTGAATGCCTGTTGGTGAAGATGGGCCGTACGGGCCCGCTTGCAGAGCCACGCCGTGGGCCGCAGGCAGGCAAGTCTGGGGACCCCCGTTCCCAGAACACCGACAGTAGCCCTCCACCCTTGTGGGCCCCACGTTGCTCCACCGACGTACTTCTTCCTCCTATATATACCTACGTACCCCCAAACTACCAGATACGGAGCCAAAAACCTAATTCCACCACCGCAACCTTCTGTACCCATGAGATCCCATCTTGGGGCCTTTTCCGGAGCTCCGCCGGAGGGGGCATTGATCACGGAGGGCTTCTACATCAACACCATAGCCTCTCCGATGATGTGTGAGTAGTTTACCTCAGACCTTCGGGTCCATAGTTATTAGCTAGATGGCCTCTTCTCTCTTTTTGGATCTCAATACAATGTTCTCCCCCTCTCTTGTGGAGATCTATTCGATGTAATCTTCTTTTGCGGTGTGTTTGTTGAGACCGATGAATTGTGGGTTTATGATCAAGTTTATCTATGAACATGATTTGAATCTTCTCTGAATTGTTTTATGTATGATTGGTTATCTTTGCAAGTCTCTTCGAATTATCAGTTTGGTTTGGCCTACTAGATTGATCTTTCTTGCAATGGGAGAAGTGCTTAGCTTTGGGTTCAATCTTGTGGTGTCCTTTCCCAGTGACAGTAGGGGCAGCAAGGCACGTATTCTATTGTTGCCATCGAGGATAACAAGATGGGGTTTATATCATATTCCATGAGTTTATCCCTCTACATCATGTCATCTTACTTAAAGTGTTACTCTGTTCTTTTGAACTTAATACTCTAGATGCATGCTGGATAGCGGTCGATGTGTGGAGTAATAGTAGTAGATGCAGGCAGGAGTCGGTCTACTTGTCGCGGACGTGATGCCTATATACATGATCATACCTAGATATTCTCATAACTATGCTCAATTCTATCAATTGCTCAACAGTAATTTGTTTACCCATCGTAATACTTATGCTCTCGAGAGAAGCCACTAGTGAAACCTATGGCCCCCGGGTCTATTTTCCATCATATCAATCTCCCGTCAACAAGCTATTTCTGGCGCCGTTTTTATTTTTCTTTCTTTACTTTGCATCTTTGTCATAAAAATACCAAAAATATTATCTTATCATATCTATCAGATCTCACTCTCGTAAGTGACCGTGAAGGGATTGACAACCCCTTTATTGCGTTGGTTGTGAGGATTTATTTGTTTGTGTAGGTGCGAGGGACTCGTGCGTGGCCTCCTACTGGATTGATACCTTGGTTCTCAAAAACTGAGGAAAATACTTACGCTACTTACGCTACTTTGCTGCATCACCCTTTCCTCTTCAAGGGAAAACCAACGCAGTGCTCAAGAGGTAGCAAGAAGGATTTCTGGCGCCGTTGTCGGGGAGTCTACGCAAAAGTCAACATACCAAGTACCCATCACAAACCCTTATCTCCCGCATTACATTATATGCCATTTGCCTCTCGTTTTCCTCTCCCCCACTTCACCCTTGCCGTTTTATTCGCCCTCTCTTTTCCGTTCGCCTCTTTTTCGCTCGCTTCTTGTTTGCTCGTGTGTTGGATTGCTTGCTTGTCACGATGGCTCTACCTAGATTTGGTGATCTTCACCTTAAAAGGTTAGAGGAGATCGAAAGCAACGTCAGGAGTTTTATGGTCTTACAATTTGAGCATAATAATTTTTTTAGAAACAAACTTAAGGAACAAAAAAGCTTTATGGGTTATATGAATAAAGAGCTCGATGATATGTCTAAAGAATTTGATGGTTTGAAATCTCAGATTGCTCATCTTGAGAAGTTAATAGCTGAAGTTTCGGATAAGCAGGCCACCTTAGTTAATAAGATGGCCGCTAAGCCGGAATTTTTTTGTGAAAATAAAGATGAAGATCTAAAAGTTATTGATGTGTCCCCTATTAAATATTTGTTTTGCAATATGAATCTTGATAATGATGGGACTGAATATGAACCACCTTTACCTAGAAGGCGTTCCAAAAATTTGGAGTCTTTAGATCTTGATGCTAAAATTGGTAAAAGTGGGATTGAAGAGATCAAAACTCTAGATATTAATGAACCCACTATTTTGGATTTCAAGGAATTTAATTATGATAATTGCTCTCTGATAGATTGTATTTCCTTGTTGCAATCCGTGCTAAATTCTCCACATGCTTATAGTCAAAATAAAGCTTTTACTAAACATATCGTTGATGCTTTGATGCAATCTTATGAAGAAAAACTTGAGTTGGAAGTTTCTATCCCTAGAAAACTTTATGATGAGTGGGAACCTACTATTAAAATTAAAATTAAAGATCATGAATGCTATGCTTTGTGTGATTTGGGTGCTAGTGTTTCCACGATTCCAAAAACTTTGTGTGATTTGCTAGGTTTCCGTGATTTTGATGATTGCTCTCTAAACTTGCACCTTGCGGATTCCACCATTAAGAAACCTATGGGAAGAATTAATGATGTTCTTATTATTGCAAATAGGAATTATGTGCCCGTAGATTTTATTGTTCTTGATATAGATTGCAATCCTTCATGTCCTATTATTCTTGGTAGACCTTTCCTTAGAACGATTGGTGCAATTATTGATATGAAGGAAGGGAATATTAGATTCCAATTTCCGTTAAGGAAAGGCATGGAACACTTCCCTAGAAAGAAAACAGAATTACCTGATGAATCTATTATGAGAGCCACTTATGGATTTCCTACCAAAGATGGCAATACCTAGATCTATCCTTGTTTTTATGCCTAGCTAGGGGCGTTAAACGATAGCGCTTGTTGGGAGCCAACCCAATTTTATTTTTTTACTTTTTTTGCTTTTTTCTTCTGTTTAGGAATAAATTTTTGATCTAGCCTCTGGTTAGATGTGTTTTTATGTTTTAATTAGTGTTTGTGCCAAGTTAAACCTATAGGATCTTCTTGGATGATAGTTATTTGATCTTGCTGAAAATTCCAGAAACTTTCTGTTCACGAAAATAATTGTTAAAAATCACCAGAACGTGATAAAATATTGATTTCAACTGCTGCTGATAAATAAACAAATTATCTAGGTCTTCCTATTTTGGCTGCATTTTTTGAGTTCCAGAAGTTTGCGTTAGTTACAGATTACTACAGACTATTCTGTTTTTGACAGATTCTGTTTTTCGTGTGTTGTTTGCTTATTTTGATGAATCTATGGCTAGTAAAATAGTTTATAAACCATATAGAAGTTGTAATAAAGTAGGTTTAACACCAATATAAATAAATAATGAGTTCATTACAGTACCTTGAAGTGGTGTTTTCTTTTCTTTCGCTAACGGAGCTCACGAGATTTTCTGTTAAGTTTTGTGTTGTGAAGTTTTCAAGTTTTGGGTAAAAGATTTGATGGATTATGGAACAAGGAGTGGCAAGAGCCTAAGCTTGGGGATTCCCATGGCACCCCAAGATAATCTAAGGACACCAAAAGCCAAAGCTTGGGGATGCCCCGGAAGGCATCCCCTCTTTTGTCTACTTCCATCGGTAACTTTACTTGGAGCTATATTTTTATTCACCACATGATATGTGTTTTGCTTGGAGCGTCTTGTATGATTTGAGTCTTTGCTTTTTAGTTTACCACAATCATCTTTGCTGTACACACCTTTTGAGAGAGACACACATGATTCGGAATTTATTAGAATACTCTATGCGCTTCACTTATATCTTTTGAGCTATATAGTTTTTGCTCTAGTGCTTCACTTATATCTTTTAGAGCACGGCGGTGGTTTTGTTTTATAGAAACTATTATTCCCTCATGCTTGACTTATATTATTTTGAGAGTCTTAAACAGGATGGTAATTTGCTTAAATTGGGAAATTAATCCTAATAGGTCAGGTATTCAAGACTAGTAAAAAACTTTCTTATGAGTGTGTTGAATACTAAGAGAAGTTTGATGCTTGATGATTGTTTTGAGATATGGAGGTAGTGATATTAAAGTTGTGCTAGTTGAGTAGTTGTGAATTTGAGAAATACTTGTGTTGAAGTTTTCAAGTCCCATAGCATGCACGTATGGTAAACGTTATGTAACAAATTTGAAACATGAGGTGTTCTTTGATTGTCCTCCTTATGAGTGGCGGTCGGGGACGAGCAATGGTCTTTTCCTACCAATCTATCCCCCTAGGAGCATGCGCGTAGTGCTTGGTTTTTGATGACTTGTAGATTTTTGCAATAAGTATGTGAGTTCTTTATGACTAATGTTGAGTCCATGGATTATACGCACTCTTACCCTTCCATCATTGCTAGCCTCTTCGGTACCGTGCATTGCCCTTTCTCACATTGAGAGTTGGTGCAAACTTCACCAGTGCATCCAAACCCCGTGATATGATACGCTCTTTCACACATAAACCTCCTTATATCCTCCTCAAAACAGCCACCATACCTACCTATTATGGCATTTCCATAGCCATTCCGAGATATATTGCCATGCAACTTTCCACCATTCCGTTTATCATGACACGTTCATCATTGTCATATTGCTTTGCATGATCATGTAGTTGACATCGTATTTGTGGCAAAGCCACCGTTCATAATTTTTTCATACATGTCACTCTTGATTCATTGCTATCCCGGTATACCGCCGGAGGCATTCATATAGAGTCATACTTTGTTCTAGTATCGAGTTGTAATCATTGAGTTGTAAATAAATAGAAGTGTGATGATCATCATTCATAGAGCATTGTCCCAATATAAAAAAAGAGAAAGATAAAGGCCAAAAAAAGGCCCAAAAAAAGATAAGGGGGACAATGCTACTATCCTTTTTCCACACTTGTGCTTCAAACTAGCACCATGATCTTCATTATAGAGAGTCTCTTGTTTTGTCACTTTCATATACTAGTGGGAATTTTTCATTATAAAACTTGGCTTGTATATTCCAACAATGGGCTTACTCAAATGCCCTAGGTCTTCGTGAGCAAGCAAGTTGGATGCACACCCACTTAGTTTCTTTTGTTGAGCTTTCATGCATTTATAGCTCTAGTGCATCCGTTGCATGGCAATCCCTATTCCTTGCATTAACATCAATCGATGGGCATCTCCATAGCTCATTGAATAGCCGCGTTGATGTGAGACTTTCTTTTTTTGTCTTCTCCACATAACCCCCATCATTATATTCTATTCCACCCATAGTGCTATATCCATGGCTCACGCTCATGTATTGCGTGAAGGTTGAAAAGGTTTGCGATTACTAAAGTATGAAACAATTGCTTGGCTTGTCATCGGGGTTGTGCATGATGAGAGCATTCTTGTGTGATGAAAATGGAGCATGACTAAACTATATGATTTTGTAGGGATGAACTTTCTTTGGCCATGTTATTTTGAGAGGACATAATTGCTTAGTTAGTATGCTTGAAGTATTATTACTTTTATGTCAATATTAAACTTTTATCTTGAATCTTTCGGATCTGAATATTCATACCACAATTAAGAGAATTACATTGAAATTATGCCAAGTAGCATTCCACATCAAAAATTCTGTTTTTATCATTTACCTACTCGAGGACGAGCAGGAATTAAGCTTGGGGATGCTTGATACGTCTCCAACGTATCTATAATTTTTTATTGTTCCATGCTATATTATATTCTGTTTTGGACATTAATGGGCTTTATTATACACTTTTATATTATTTTTGGGACTAACCTATTAACCGGAGGCCCAGCCCAGAATTGCTGTTTTTTGCCTATTTCGGAGTTTCGCAGAAAAAGAATATCAAACGGAGTCCAAACGGAATGAAACCTTCGGGAACGTGATTTTCGGAACGAACGTGATCCAGAGGACTTGGACCCTACGTCAAGACATCAACCAGGAAGGCACGAGGTAGGGGGGCGCGCCCTCCACCCTCGTGGGCCCCATGTTGCTCCACCGACGTACTTCTTCCTCCTATATATACCTACGTACCCCAAACTACCAGATACGGAGCCAAAAACCTAATTCCACCGCCGTAACCTTCTGTACACGTGAGATCCCATCTTGGGGCCTTTTCCGGAGCTCCGCCGCAGGGGCATTGATCACGGAGGGCTTCTACATCAACACCATAGCCTCTCCGATGATGTGTGAGTAGTTTACCTCAGACCTTCGGGTCCATAGTTATTAGCTAGATGGCTTCTTCTCTCTTTTTGGATCTCAATACAATGTTCTCCCCCTCTCTTGTGGAGATCTATTCGATGTAATCTTCTTTTGCGGTGTGTTTGTTGAGACCGATGAATTGTGGGTTTATGATCAAGTTTATCTATGAACAATATTTGAATCTTCTCTGAATTCTTTTATGTATGATTGGTTATATTTGCAAGTCTCTTCGAATTATCAGTTTGGTTTGGCCTACTAGATTGATCTTTCTTGCAATGGGAGAAGTGCTTAGCTTTGGGTTCAATCTTGCGGTGTCCTTTCCCAGTGACAGTAGGGGCAGCAAGGCACGTATTGTATTGTTGCCATCGAGGATAACAAGATGGGGTTTATATCATATTGCATGAGTTTATCCCTCTACATCATGTCATCTTACTTAAAGCGTTACTCTGTTCTTTTGAACTTAATACTCTAGATGCATGCTGGATAGCGGTCGATGTGTGGAGTAATAGTAGTAGATGCAGGCAGGAGTCGGTCTACTTGTCGCGGACGTGATGCCTATATACATGATCATACCTAGATATTCTCATAACTATGCTCAATTCTATCAATTTCTCAACAGTAATTTGTTTACCCACCGTAATACTTATGCTCTCGAGAGAAGCCACTAGTGAAACCTATGGCCCCGGGGTCTATTTTCCATCATATTAATCTCCCGTCAACAAGCTATTTCTGGCGCCGTTTTTATTTTTCTTTCTTTACTTTGCATCTTTATCATAAAAATACCAAAAATATTATCTTATCATATCTATCAGATCTCACTCTCGTAAGTGACCGTGAAGGGATTGACAACCCCTTTATTGCATTGGTTGCGAGGATTTATTTGTTTGTGTAGGTGCGAGGGACTCGTGCGTGGCCTCCTACTGAATTGATACCTTGGTTCTCAAAAACTGAGGGAAATACTTACGCTACTTTGCTGCATCACCCTTTCCTCTTCAAGGGAAAACCAACGCAGTGCTCAAGAGGTAGCAGTGAGAGCTTATGCAGCCCTTCCCTGGAGAGGACCCGCCTCAGGACGAGGTCACCCGCCTCGAGCGTCCTAGAGCAGATGTTGCGGCAGCGGTATCGCCGCAGCGCCTGCTGATACCTTGCCGCCCGCAGTGCGGCTTCGCGGCGGCGTTCCTCCCCCAGCACGAGGTCCATCCCCCGTGTGGCGTCCTGTTGCGCTTCATCAAATGCCAAGACCCGTGCGGAGCGATGCTTGACCTCGTGAGGGAGGACCGCTTCTGCTCCGTAGACGAGGAAGAACGGGGTCCCGCCCGTTGGCTTGGTGGCGGTGGTGCGGATGGACCATAGCACGGACTGGAGCTCGTCGTACCAGCCCCTGCCGCAGGCCTCGATCTTCTTCTTGAAGGTCCTGGTCTTGAGGCCCCTCAGGACCTCTGTGTTGGCTCGTTCGGCCTGACCATTGCTCCTGGGGTGCGCCACCGAAGCGTAGCAGATCTGCGTTCCAAGGTTAGCACAGTATGCCTTGAAGAGATTACTAGTGAACTGCGAGCCATTATTAGTGATGATGCGGTTGGGGACCCCGAAGCGGCTCACAAGACCCTTGATGAACTTGACTGCGGAGCCAGCTGGGATGGTGCGGACGGCTTCCACTTCCGCCCACTTGGTGAACTTGTCAATGGCGACGTAGAGGTAGCGGTAGCCCCCAGGCGCTCGAGGGAACGGGCCCAAGATATCCAGCCCCCAGACCGCGAACAGCCATGTGAGTGGGATGGTCTGGAGGCCCTGAGCCGGCTGATGGATCTGCTTGGCGTGGAACTGGCAGGCTTCACAGGACTTCACCAGCTCTGCTGCGTCGTTGAGCACCGTGGGCCAGTAGAATCCGCTGTAGAATGCCTTACCGACGAGGGTCCATGATGACGAGTGGTGCTCACAGTCCCCATCGTGTATGTCAGATAGCAACTCCTTCCCCTGGTCTCTGGAGATGCAATGCAATGAAACGTCATTTGGTCGCTTCCTGTATAACTCACCGTCCCGGATGCAGTATGCCGTGGCTTGCCGGGCCACACGCTCCGCGTCCTCCTCCTTCTCCGGCAGCATCCCTTGCATCAGGTATTCCTTGAACTCCTTGGTCCAGCATCCCTCCTGGGGCTCGAGTGCCAAGAGTAGGCGCGCTCCCGAAGTCGGGCCATAGGCTGGGGCCCCTGTGGCAGGCGGCTGCGGGAGTTCCTCCCGAGGCTGGGCTATCCTTGAAAGTGGCGGTGTCGCTGATGGCTTGAAGAGCCGCTCCTCGAAGATGCCGGGCTCTTGGGGCTGTCGCTTGGACGCCCTCCTGGCAATATCGTCAGCCTCCTTGTTGGTGCCACGAGGCACGTGCTGCAACTCTAGGCCCAGGAACTGCTTCTCCATCTTGCGCACCTCCGCGAGGTATGCCTCAATGTGCTCGTCCTTCGGCTCGTATACCTTGTTGGAGAAGTTGACGAGAAGCTGCGAGTCGCCCCTAACAGTGAGGCGCTTCACCCCCAGAGCTGCCGCAGCTTTCAGGCTAGCTATGAGGCCTTCGTACTCTGCGATGTTGTTGGAGACCTTCTCGCCCCGCTGAAAGCAGAGCTGCACGGCGTAGTAGAGCTTGTCTTGAGTGGGCGAGATGAGTACTGCTCCAGCCCCCGCGCCCTGGTGCGCGAAGGCGCCATCGAAATACATGACCCATCCGTCAGGCGCCTCACTTTCCGGCGAGGTGGACTGGTCCTCGCCTACTTCAAGAGTCGGGGCATCCGTCCATTCTACCACGAAATCAGCGAGTGGGGCTCCCTTGATGACCCTGGTAGTGCTGAACTCCAACTGGAATGCCTGCAACTCGATGTTCCACTTAGCGACCCTTACAACGGAATTGGGGCTCCTGAGCACTCTCTCCAATGGGTAGGCTGAGACGACCTTGATGGGGTGGCCCTGGAAGTAGTTCCGCAACTTACGCGAGGCCACCAAGAGCGCGAGTAAGAGCTTCTGAGGCATGGGATATCGCGCCCTTGCGTCCCGCAACACCGTGCTGACGAAATACACCGGGTGCTCGACGAGAGCTGGCGCGTTGGTGAGGCTCGTGTCTTGCGGAAGTTGGGGCACCTCCTGGGGTGGTGGAACCCCCGACGCTTGATCGCTTGTCGGGGTCTCGGCTGCGTCGTCCTTCCGAGCTTGGCCTTCCGTTGACGCTCTTGCGGCTCTTGCAGCACCTTCCTGATCTTGCGTCATCTCGGCTGGTGGCATAGCTTGGTGCGACGCGCTTTTGGCTTGGCGCTCTTCCCGAACCGCCACCAGAGCCGTGCTGGCAGAGTACGGGGTGGCGGCAAGATAAAGCACTAGGGGCTCGAGAGGTCATGGCGCCACCATCACTGGAGGGCTGGTCAGGTATCTCTTGAGGTCTTGAAAAGCTCGGTCGGCCTCCGGGGTCCATTCGAACGAGCCCTTATTCTTCATCAGCTTGAAGAAGGGCAGGGCGCGCTCTCCCAGCTTGGAGATGAAGCGCACCAATGCAGTTACCCGACCAGCCAACTTCTGCATTTCCTTGAGGGTCTGCGGCGGGCTCATGTCTTCAATGGCCTTGATCTTTTCTGGGTTCGCCTCGATCCCTGTGTGGGATACGAGGAAACCCAGCAGCTTGCCGGAAGGGACACCAAACACGCACTTCTCCAAGTTAAGTCGCAAGTGCACCTGGCGTAGGCTCGCGAAAGTCTCCTCCAGATCTTGGATCAAGGTTCTCGCCTCCCGAGACTTCACCACGATGTCGTCGACGTAGGCCTCCGCGTTCCTCCCGAGCTACCGCCCTAAGGCGATGTGCATCAACCGCTGAAAGGTCGCGCCCGCGTTACGCAATCCGAAAGGCATGCAAGTATAGCAGTACACCCCACACGGGGTCAGGAAGGCTGTCTTCTCTACATCTTCTACCGCCATCTTGATCTGGTGATAACCTGAGAATGCATCCAGGAAGCACAGCAGGTCGCACTCAGCGGTGGAGTCGACGATCTGGTCGATGCGTGGAAGCGGGAACGGATCTTGAGGGCAGGCCTTGTTGAGGTTGGTGAAGTCGACGCACATTCGCTCCTTCCCGCCTTTCTTCGGCACAACGACGGGGTTTGCCAGCCACTCGGGGTACCGGACCTCGCGAATGGCACCCGCCGCCTCCAGTTTGCGGGTTTCTTGGACGATGAAGGCCTGCTTCTCCGTGGACTGTCGTCTCGCCC
Organism: Aegilops tauschii subsp. strangulata; assembly: GCF_002575655.3. Lineage (NCBI taxonomy): Eukaryota > Viridiplantae > Streptophyta > Magnoliopsida > Poales > Poaceae > Aegilops > Aegilops tauschii. The sequence continues at coordinate 393,655,308 of NC_053041.3, read as the reverse complement.
GCTGCTTCACAGGGCGTACATTGGGGCATACCCTTAAGTGATGCTGAATCACCTCTCTCGAGACCCCCACCAGCTGCTTGGGTTCCCATGCAAATATCTCCTTGTTTGCGCGCAAGAACTTCACCAATGCCTCCTCTTGGCCTGGGTCGAGGTCAGCACCTATGGTAAAGGTGGCTCCTGAGGACCCGTCCTCATCGACCGGCACCTGCTTGGTTTCTGCCTTGTCTTGGGTGTACAGCTGCTTCTTCTTGGTTGGTCCGGCTCCCTCGGCCTCGGAGGTGTCCGCGCCGGTGGGCTGTGCCGCCGCGGCGGTCTTGAGGGCTAGCTTGAGCGCCGTCAAGGCCTCCTTGGCGTCCCCGTTGATGGTGAGGACGCCCTTGCTCCCAGGCATCTTCATGAGGTTGTAGGCCGGATGGGTCGCTGCCATGAACTGGGCCAGAGCTGGGTACCCAAGGATGGCGTTGTACGGGAGGCCGATGCGGGCGATGTCGAAGTCGACCAGCTCGGTGCGGTAGTTGTCGCGCGTGCCGAAGGTGACAGGGAGGCGGATCTGCCCTAGGGGGTGGGCGGTGCCGCCGCCAACTCCTGAGAAAGGCTTGCTGAGGCGGAGCCGCTCGAGCGGTACGTGCAGAAGGCTGAAGGCCTCCACGGAGAGCACGTTGAGGCCGGCGCCGCCGTTGATGAGGGTCTTGGTTACAGCCATGTTGCAAATGATGGGCGTGCAAAGCATCGGGAGCATACCCGAGCCAGCGGTGGTGATGGGGTGGTCTTCTGAGTCAAAGGTGAGGTCGGCCTCGGGCGCAGCCCAGCCCGGCGGAGCCCCCGAGCGCTTGGAAGCGGCACCGATCTGGCGAAGGAACAACTTGATATGGTGATTTGAAGGCGGTGCTTGAGAGCCGCCTAGCAGGGCCGCGACCGCGTGGTGCGCCGGTGCCGCGTAGCGCGCAGTGAAGAGGCCGCGCAGCTCCTCCCAAGACGCCACCGTGGATCCGGGGAGGTTGACCAGCCAGGCGTGCGGCGCGCCAGTGAGGGCCATGGGAAGCCAGTTGGCCATGACCTTGTCGTCACCCCCGGCCTCGAGGACGGCCTCCTCGTATGCCAGCAGGAAAGCTGACGGGTCCGCTGCGCCGTCGTAGTGTGGTGGCATCTCCAGCTTGAACTTGGGCGGCCACTGCACCTGCCGCAAGGCCGGGGCCAGGGCTCGGAGCCCCCTGGCCCCGTTGTCGGCGCCAGTCGTCGGAGCCGGGAGCGGGACGCCTGCCATGAGGGTGGAGCACGGTGGTGGCGGGGCGCAGATCGACAGAAGGAAAGCTACGGTGCGCCCCTACCTGGCGCGCCAAATGTCGGATCACGGGTTCCGGCAAAACCCTCAAGGTTCGAACGCTGGGGTGCGCATGAAGATCTCCCCCTACTGATCCACGTCCTAGCTTTGCTAAGATCTCACGGACTAACTCAACGAACTCTCAACACAAAGAACACAAGATTTATACTGGTTCGGGCCACCGTTGTGGTGTAATACCCTACTCCAGTGTGGTGGTGGTGGATTGCCTCGCGGGCTGAGGATGAACAGTTACAAGGGGAAGAACAGCCTCCCGAGGTTGAGGTGTTCTTGTGCTCGGTGTGTGGCTAAGGGTTGGCTCCAGGTCCTATTCGATGCCTGAGGCTCAGTTCCAGTTGCCTCCTACTGTGGTGGCTAGTCCTATTTATAGAGGCCCTGGTCCTCTCCCCAAATATTGAGCGGGAAGGGAGCCAACAACAGCCAATTTGAAAGGGGACAGCTAGTACAGCTTATCCTGACAAAAGCAGTCTTCGCCTGCCAAAGGCTCTGGTGGTGACGCCGCCTTGGGCTCCACGGTGACCTCCGTCTTGCCGTCCTGCTGGTCTTGGTCTCATTGCACCGATATGGAAACCTTTGCTTGACGCCTCGGTACTCCGCGCCTGCGCTTGCCTCCTTAGCACCAAAGAGGAAACAAGGACACTGCGCACGCTGGCGCCCACCTGGTCTCGATCGTCATGGCTCACATCACGAGAACCTCGCGAGGTTTGCCTCGCCTTGATCTCTCCGCCCCTCGCGAGCCAACTTGGTGAGGCCGCTCCCGAGGAGGTCTTGTGCCATCCGCCTCGCGAGGCTTGGCCCCTCATGAGGGTCTTGAATGCCTGTTGGTAAGATGGGCCATACGGGCCCGCTTGCAGAGCCACGCCATGGGCCGCAGGTAGGCAAGTCTGGGGACCCCCGTTCCCAGAACGCCGACAGATACCAGGACGCCCAAGAGCCTTTCTCTTCTCAGCTTCATTGTGTGCTTGAACACATTTCTGCGCATAGTACTTCATGCCCTCGTGTGAGCCTTTGGCTTGTTCACGCTTCTTGTGAAATTCAGCCTTGAGATCATGCAACATCTTCCTGAAGATTTGCACATCAGCCACACTGAGCTTGGCCATGTTCTTCTTGAAATGCGCCTTCTCATGATCAATCTTGTTCTTGAGCTCGACGATTTTCTAAGCAATGGCCACTTCATTGGCAATGGCTCCATGAAAGGTGACACTGATGTCCACGGGCAGCTGTAGGTCATCAATGCTGATGCTCTGGTCGTCAAACCATTCATCGATGAAGTTGTTTGATATATCAACATCAAAGAGGGGAAGATCACTAAAGATCGCAGCCTCTTGCTTGCTCTTGATCAGCATCTCTAGAGCTTCATCACCAAGATCTTCATCACTGGATAGATCAATGGTGTCTTCCTCGTTGCGAAGAACGGCAACAGGAGTCAGGTTATGCCCAGAGATTTTCTTGGGCTGCTTGGTCTTCTTGGTCCTCTCGGACACACGAGACAGGTCTTCAGACTGCACACTAAGTTCAGGAGGTGCAGTCTTCAAGGGCTTCAGAGGCAAAGTAGTTGGTGCAGCAGAGGGCTTCGAAGCTTTTGTCTTCTTCTTCTTCTTCTTCTTCTTCTGCTTCGGTGGTGTAGGAGCATCTTCAGAGTCTGCATCATCAGCAGACTGATCCACTGTGGCCCTCTGAGCAGCAATGTGGGAGAGGAGCCCATCAAAGCTATTGAAGGGCCCGATGATATTGGGATTGGCTTCACGAGTGCCATCCTGTCTTGGAGCAGACGGACCAGGGTGGAAGTTGAGTCTGAAGGCTTTCCTGTTCTTTGCAGTTGACTCCTTAGCGAACTGAAAGTTGCGCTTGAAGAGATTGTCGTCACGACACCATAACAAAGATGATGGGTCGGCATTCTCAGGTTGCGGTCCTCGGACCATGCAAGGATAGAAGCCTTGGGAAATAGCTTCAGGCTTGGACTTGGGTTGCAGATTCCTGTAGAGAATATCGCCCCACGGGCGCTTGATAGTGTTCTTCTCAGCATATTCAACAGTGACGAAGTTGTACTTGAATCACTGTTCTGCCCAATATCTTCGGATCCATTGGATCCGTGTTTTGCGCTGATTGTAGTTCTCCTCTGGATCGGTCTTGTACATTTCATACAGATCCAGAGGCAGATCTAGAGTTGTATTTCCACGGCGCTGCCTGTTACCCTTCCTAGCAGATTTCTCAGTGGCCATGATATTCAGACAGATAGGCTTCAGAACAGTGAAAGGCTTCCGTCTACTTGTCAAGCAAGAACTAGCTTCAGGGGAGTGAATATGATGTTGTAAGAAGCAAATGAATGCAGACTATGAGAACCAAGGGATTCTCCCACGGACATGTACCTGTGACAGCATTAGAGATGCGAGGGAAGGGGAAGAGGTCATATGCATTCTCAGAAGATTTTGAAGATAAATCAGTTTGAAGACATTGACCTCATAGTGCGAAGACATTCACTTATTTGAAGTGAGTTGGTTCCAGATTTGTACGAATCCATGAATAAGTACAAGTGAGGAATCTAACTAGTTATGAAGCATAAGTGAATATACTTTGCAAGCTATGAGATTCAGGAAGAGACATATCCAGATTTGCAAGTGTAGAAACCACTTTTGGTTGAAGTGGATGGATTTGACAGATCAAAAAGACTGTAAAAAGTGAGATTTATTTACCCCAAACAAACTGCTAGACGAGGCAGATGGGAGGCTGAGCAGTCCAATCTCCCGCGCCTTAACTTGGCGGCGGAAGACACCTACGGCGGCGGCGGAGAAGACGAGATCCGCGGCCGGCATGAGGACGGCGTCGAAGAGGTCGCGGCAGCTAAGCGCTTCGTCTCCGGCGTCGATGCGAGCTAGCGGTGGCGCTAGGGTTTGAGCGAGGTGGTGAGGTGGAAGAGGAGATAATGACCGCGCGTGGATGTGTATTTATAAGGTAAAGGGATGTGCACCATAATTATGCAGGTGCCCCTGGCAGTTCACATCTGATGGACACGTGGCATGCATGCAACTCATTGAAAGTTGTCCCATGTTCCCACGCACGCCTGGTTTGTCGGGTGGTCGTTCCGGCTTCTCCGGTATTCAGGCAAAAGAGATATAGCATTAAAAGTTGTTTTTAAATGTGTCTCTGTATCTTTAGCTGACAAGGACGCAGTGAAGACATTCGACACATTTCAACAGAACGCATATGAGTAGATAGATAGAATTTGAGGAAGAAGCCCAGAAGAGGTTACGGTCCGATCGCATTCACTTAGTTCAAAAAATGGCAAGTTTGAAGACATAGCTATAAGTGAATGCTGTAGAGGACAGAACACGTATACATACATACATACATACATACATACATACATACATATACACACTGGGCTATTCTGTTACACGTAACAGAATATTATTCTGTTACCCTTCTTGAACTGACGTGGTTTACAGGTTGGACTGACGTAGTTTTCATCTTGAACTGATCTTCCTGCGTGTACGACGGGCGGAAACAGGGGATGCAACGTGGAGCTTCCGGGCGTTCTCCGGCGCGATGCTGCGGGCTATTCGTTGCTAGAGGAGACATATAAGGGGTTCCGCACGTGCGCGCGCTCACCTGGTCGTGTTTTGCGATCTGTAGTCACTGGAGGTGACAGCGTGGGTATTTAGCGGCGGACGTGTTATGGGCATTGGTGTTTACCGTGGTGTTCGTAGGCCTCAATTTACGTCCTGTTTGTTGTTTTGGATGTGAGAATTATCGGTATGTTAGAGTTTTTGGATATTAATTTCATTTGTAATTTCTGATTACAAGTTTTGGTGTTCTTGGTCGTTTTCCACGTCCGCCATGTAAATGTGTTCTTCTTTTTCTGTTGTTTTACTTTCGAATTGGTGTTGCAGGGAGAGATATGAGGATTGTATGAAAAGATTTGCGTTGTCAATTTTGCTTCTTTTGAGTTGTTTCTACTCTGGATTCCCATGTTATTTTGTCGTTGGCGGAGGTGGTGTATGGCGGCTGACTGTAGGCTCTGATTTTTCTTGTAATCTGGTCAAACTGTGTAATTAAGTTGCATGTTTTTCAGTGATTGTTTGAATTGCTGCCGTATGTGTAGTTGGACTGCTGCGTGTCAAAGTTGTCTTACTGTGCGTTGACATCGGAACTAGCTGCCTACCGATACATCTGCACTTTGATTATAAAGCCCGAGCCCTCTGTCACTTTCATTCTACCAGCTGCAAGCAAAGAAAAGTGAGATGGATCCTGAGTTGGGAGAGGTCACAGAGGAGGAGGGGGGTGCCGTCGATGAGAGGGCTGCAGTAGCGGAGCAGAGGAGGAGGAGGAGGCACAGGCGCAGGCAGATGGCACGACGTGCTGCCGAGGAGGAACTGGAGGCAGAGTTCAACAGACGCCTTGCGCGCGAGGTGATGGATACTTGCAACTCCAATGAATTGGAGCTTCTTTTCCCAGAGGGCAGGGGAAGGAACCATATTCAGATCATCAGTTGGGCTAGGGCGAGAGCAGCCACGGCTCCACATCCATCCACCAGGGCCAAATGGCGTCGTTTCTTTGATCGTTATGACTGAAGTAGTGAAGATTATGTTTTTAAGATTTTTGTTGTGAGGGAGAAGATGTTTGAATGACTAAATGAATTGAACTGTTTTATCTCTGAATGTGTTGTTTTATCTGCATATGTTTTGACATGTGCACTTTTGAACTGCTTGTTTGTCAAAAGTTGAACTGATTTGCGGTCAAATGTTGCATGGCTTGTATAATAACTATTTCCTACCAGCTGGCTACCCACCTGCCTATTTATTATTTTTATAATCTGCGAGTCTCCCTGGCTATAAATTCTATCCATCTATGTGTGGTGTGTGGCTCAGTCTCCCCGTCCTTTTTCTTCCTTCTTCCAGAATTAGATCTAGGTTCCTCCCTCTTCTCTCTGTTGTTTTCTTCCCTGTTCCTGTGTGTTCCATGGAGGATTGTTCATGCGGATGCCTGGAAAAGATGGCGCGCATAGCTGACGGCTGTGTGTACGAATCTGGTTTGGAGCTCACCCAGACTCAGCGCCGTGGGCAACTTTCTTGTTTGTTGTACAGCAACCATGGGTTTCGTGTGCCATATGTTTGTCGCCTGACGGTTGGTGACTTGAAGGAATCATGGGTATGTGTTTTTATTCGTTTTTTTTCTACTTTTTTGTAGGTCACTTTTTGAATCCCATGGTCTGGATCTGTAGTTTAGTGTTATGAATAGTTTGTCTATATTTTTTATTTGGTTTTGTCAGAATTTAATAGTAGGGATTTCTGTGTGTATTTGTTCATTACTAAACAGTTTTTTATCCATTTTTGTATAATCCTTGATCTGTTTTTTGTCAGATGTTTTTACTGTAGGTGTGTTGATATGTATATTTCTTCAGTTTAGTCAGTTCACATGACTAGTCAGTTATGTGTTATTGTTTTGGTTCAGATTTTTTCTTTTCAGTTTGTTATGCAAACCATTCATATATCTGTGTAAAAATTCAGTTATGTCAGATGTTCACTTTTGTTTTGTACTCCATGCCCATTTACAGAAAATGTCACCGAGGATCAGGATTGTTGCTCCTAGTTCCGGTGTTCTGAAGATGGAGACTTCAGACAAAAATGGGTATCAGTTGATGGAAGTTGCCTACCACATCGACTTTGATGGTTGCATCAACCTAACTACTAGGTGGAAGGAGTTTGTGGCAGAGTCTGGATTTGAGGATGGTGATGTGGTTATGGTTATGTTCTCCAGGGAAGATGACTCTCTGACATTCAGAATTTATGTGTTGTAGGTTTAAATGTGGCAAATGACGTCGGTTGTGAGATTTGTGTTTGGTTGATTATGTTGCAGTATTTTTTCTTTAAAACTTCTACATGTGAGATGGTTGAATTCTATTGTATTATCAGATGGTTTGGAACAACTTATGTAATGCTTTTCCTATCTGTTTTGCTCAAGTATAACTGCTTTATTTATATATTCTTTATATTAGTACTGGAACAATTCTATAGTTGAACTGATGGGCATCCTTTGTTTTGACTGGTATATTTTCATGTACATAGCTCGCAGAAGGAACTATACGCTGATGATGTTTGTAGAACCCCTTTTTTTGGGTTCAAGATTGCTGAACTTAGATTATGTTAATGATAGTACTGAACTATTTTAGGTTGTCAATTACCAATCAAATTTGTTTGTTGTAGAACAATTTTTCTTACTTTTTTAGATGAATTTTGGATCACATTTTTTTACAGTTAAATAATGATATTTCTAGTATTTTTTACAATTAAAAGATTTTTATCTTTGCTGCACAATATTTTTTTACTTGAACCTTATGAATTGTAGTAGTTGAACTTTTTATAATTTTGTTTCTGAAATTTTTATTTACAATTTTCTACGTATAATTTTGCAAAAAATATATGTATTTCTATTTTTTTAGTTCTTACAATTAAGATGTGTTTGAACTTTTTACATTATTTGTTTTTGAACTTATTTCTTGTGAGGTTTTTTTAAATATCTGCATTTTTTTTGTCGTGTGTGATCGGCTGGAATTTTGTAATGGGGCGAAGTACTGTGTTGGGCCATCTGTCTGAGTCGTTGTTTTCGGCCTAGATAGCTCGTCCGCACGGCTGTGCAGCGCGGTGTGCGCGTGCGCTATGGGTTTAGTCCCACCTCGCAAGTCGAGGGGGTTCTAGACCAGTTTATAAGCGCAGCCGAGGCTCACCAGTCGAACTCCTCTAAAAACTTACCAGAGCGCATATACAAGACGCTCGCTCTCTCTCTTGACCCGTGGGCCCTGATCGGTGGGCCCTGCGTTGTGCGGACTACTAGGGATTCGCCTATGGGCTCGAGTTCAAGTATCTAGCAGCGTCAGGGCCTGCGCCTGTCCTTGGGCGGTCAATTTTTTTCCTTTTTGTTGTTGTTTGAATCTAGTACTTGACTCCACCAGTAAATTGGACTGATACTTTATGATCCTTGGGCGGTCAATTTTTCCTTTTTTGTTGTTGTTTGAATCTAGTACTTGACTCCACCAGTAACTTGGGCTGATACTTTTTTGTTCTAGTTCTTGTGAGTTTTGTTCTAGGAACGAGCCGTAACATGACTTGCCCCCCGCACCAAACCGCACCAAAGGGCATAGTTGTACTGACACATCTTTCTTGTATGCACCTGCCCTCATTATCTATCTTAGGGGTGTGTGGGTGCGTGTGGGGGGGGACAGAATAACCGCACTGCGCCTATCAAACGAGCGCACTGCCGCGTTAGCGCGAGGCCGATCCGGGGGGGAGGAGGGTCGGGACCCCCTCCCCCATCCTGGCGAGGCCGAGCCAGGAACGAGCCGTAGTAGGCGACGACGCGGCGTGCCGCGGCGTCGCATGCGGAGGCGAGTCCGTAACATAACTTTCCCCCATTATCTATCTTTAGGAGGGTGTGTGGGTGCGTGGGGGGTGTGTGTGGGGGGGGGGACAGAATAACCGCACTGCCCCTCGGTGCATAGTTGTACTGACACATCTTCCTTGTATGGACTTGTCCCCATTATCTATCTTTAGGGGGTGTGTGGGTGCGTGTGGGTGGGATAACAGAATAACCACACTGCGCCTGTCAAACGAGCGCACTACCGCGTTAGCGCGAGGCCGAGCCGGGGGGAGGGGGGTCGGGACCCCCCTCCCCCATCCCGGCGAGGCCGAGCCAGGAATGAGCCGTAGCAGGCGACGACACGGCGTGCCGCGGCGTCGCATGCGGAGGCGAGTCCGTAACATGACTTGCCCCCATTATCTATCTTAGGGGTGTGTGGGTGCGTGGGGGGGGGGACAAAATAACCGCACTGCCCCTCGGTGCATAGTTGTACTGACACATCTTCCTTGTATGGACTTGCCCCCATTATCTATGTTTAGCGGGTGTGTGGGTGCGTGTGGGTGGGGAAACAGAATAACCGCACTGCCCCTCGGTGCATAGTTGTACTGACACATCTTCCTTGTATGGACTTGCTCACATTATCTATCTTAGGGGTGTGTGGGTGCGTGTGGGGGGGGAACAGAATAACTGCACTGCGCCTGTCAAACGAGCGCACTGCCGCGTTAGCGCGAGGCCGAGCCCGGGGGGGGGGGGAGGGGGGAGGGACCCCTCCCCCATCCCGGCGAGGCCGAGCCAGGAACGAGCCGTAGCAGGCGACGACGTGGCGTGCCACGGCGTGGCATGCGGAGGCGAGTCCGTAACATGACTTGCCCCCATTATCTATCTTAGGGGTGTGTGGGTGCGTGGGGGGGGGGGTGAAACAGAATAACCGCACTACCCCTCGATGCATAGTTGTACTGACACATCTTCCTTGTATGGACTTGCCCCCATTATCTATCTTTTAGGGGGTGTGTGGGTGGGGAAACAGAATAACCGCACTGCCCCTCGGTGCATAGTTGTACTGACACATCTTCCTTGTATGGACTTGCCCCCATTATCTATCTTAGGGGTGTGTGGGTGCGTGTGGGGGGGGGACAGAATAACCGCATTGCGCCTGTCAAACGAGCGCACTGCCGCGTTAGCGCGAGGCCGAGCCGGGGGGAGGGGGGTCGGGACCCCCCTCCCCCATCCCGGCGAGGCCGAGCCAGGAACGAGCCGTAGCAAGCGACGACGAGGCGTGCCGTGGCATCGCATGCGGAGGCGAGTCCGTAACATGACTTGCCCCCATTATCTATCTTAGGGGTGTGTGGGTGCGTGTGGGGGGGGGGGGTGGAACAGAATAACCTGCACTGCCCCTCGGTGCATAGTTGTACTGACACATCTTCCTTGTATGGACTTGCCCCCATTATCTATTGTTAGGGGGTGTGTGGGTGCGTGTGGGTGGGGAAACAGAATAACCGCACTGCCCCTCGATGCATAGTTGTACTGACACATCTTCCTTGTATGGACTTGCCCCCATTATCTATCTTAGGGGTGTGTGGGTGCGTGTGGGGGGAACAGAATAACCTCACTGCGCCTGTCAAACGAGCCCATTGCCGCGTTAGCGCGAGCCCGAGCCGGGGGGGAGGGGGGGTCGGGACCTCCCCTTCCCCATCCCGGCGAGGCCGAGCCAGGAACGAGCCGTAGCAGGTGACGACGCGGCGTGCCGCGGCGTCGCATGCGGAGGCGAGTCCATAACATGACTTGCCCCCATTATCTATCTTAGGGGTGTGTGGGTGCGTGTGGGGGGGAAACAGAATAACCGCACTGCGCCTGTCAAACGAGCGCACTGTCGCGTTAGCGCGAGGCCGAGCCGGGGGGAGGGGGGGTCGGGACCCCCCTCCCCCATCCCGGCGAGGCCGAGCCAGGAACGAGCCGTAGCAGGCGACGACGCGGCGTGCCGCGGCGTCGCTTGCGGAGGCGAGTCCGTAACATGACTTGCCCCCATTATCTATCTTAGGGGTGTGTGGGTGCGTGTGTGTGTGGGGGGGGGGGGGAAACAGAATAAACGCACTGCCCCTTGGTGCATAGTTGTACTGACACATCTTCCTTGTATGGACTTTCCCCCATTATCTATCTTAGGGGTGTGTGGGTGCTTGTGGGGGGGGGACATAATAACCGCACTGCGCCTGTCAAACGAGCGCACTGCGCCTGTCAAACGAGCGCACTGCCGCGTTAGCGCGAGGCCGAACCGGGGGGAGGGGGGTCGGGACCCCCCTCCCCCATCCCGGCGAGGCCGAGCCAGGAATGAGCCGTAGCAGGCGACGACGCGGCGTGCCGCGGCGTCGCATGCGGAGGCGAGTCCGTAACATGACTTGCCCCCATTATCTATCTTAGGGGTGTGTGGGTGCGTGTGGGGGGGGACAGAATAACCGCACTGCGCGTGTCAAACGAGTGCACTGCCGCGTTAGCGCAAGGCCGAGCACCCCCCTCCCCCATCCCGGCGAGGCCGAGCCAGGAACGAGCCGTAGCAGGCGACGACGCGGCGTGCCGCGGCGTCGCATGCGGAGGCGAGTCCGTAACATGACTTGCCCCCATTATCTATCTTAGGGGTGTGTGGATGCGTGTGGGGGGGAACAGAATAACCGCACTGCGCGTGTCAAACGAGCGCACTGCCATGTTAGCGCGAGGCCGAGCGGGGGGGGGGGGGTCGGGACCCCCCTTCCCCATCCCGGCGAGGCCGAGCCAGGAACGAGCCGTAGCAGGCGACGATGCGGCATGCCGCGGCGTCGCATGCGGGGGCGAGTCCGTAACATGACTTGCCCCCGCACCGTATCACACCGAGGGGCATAGTTGTACTGACACATCATCCTTGTATGGACTTGCTCCCGCATCGCACCGCACCGAGGGGCATAGTAGTACTGACACATCTCCGTAACATGACTTGTTCCCCGCACCGCACCGCACCGAGGGGCATAGTAGTACATGATTTGCCCCCATTATCTTATCTTTATTTTTTGGTGAAAAACCAGCAGCGTTATGAAATATTATTTCATTTGTACTTTTTGATAATTTTTATTGTACTGTTGTGAGCTATTATTTGTACTTTAGCTGTTTGTTTTCTCCCTCTATATTAATTTTTTATTGTATTTATGTTTTGCTATTATCTTTGGTAACTGCCCAGAGATAGTGGGCTTCGCCACGGTTCTGGGCTTTAGCCGTCGGTTTTCTCCTACTCACCTTTTAACCTCCGCTCTCCCCCGTTCCGCTCTGCTCCCCTCTCCAAATCGATTCCTTCTTCGTTCCACTCTTCTCGCAGAGAAGTTGCTTCTCCTGTTTCGCCGCGGGAGCGTCGGCCGGCGGGTTGAACCCGAGGGGTGGAGGTCTGGGTGCTCTGTTTGCTCCTTTTGGTCTGCGATTGACTTCCCTTGCGTCCTCTTATGTACAGATTTTCCCTCTATTTCTTAGCTCTTGCTCTCTTGCTGTTTCAGGCTGGATTCGCTAGGGTTCCTTTGCTCTTGAACGAGTGGTTGGCGACAGTGATACTCGATTCCGTGGCGGATTTTGTGTTTGCTTGTAAGAGTTTTGCTTTGTATGGCATGCTTCATTTCTGAAATAGGTCAGAGCCCTAATTTTTGTTCACGTGTCTTGCAGATCTGGTTCGGCAGATTTTAGGTGTGTAGATCTCAATGGGTACATCATCCAGTCCGGACAAGTTGAATGCAGGTGATTTTCCCTGTAATTTGGATGATGTTTTAACAGATCTGGTTTTTAGGTTGTATAGGTGTGGTCGTATCGACTTTATAAGTTGTATGTATTTTGATAGCTGTTAAATTTGCCCTGGATTGTGTGGTGTGTATAGTTTTGGCGGTTGATGTGACCTGCAGACATGTTGTAGTACTGCTCACCATCTGTAGTTTGAACTGTTGTCCTGGCATTTGAATAGGTTGTAGTAGTCAGTGAAGAACTGGTATGATGTTGAAAGAGTTTTTATTCTGAAGTATGTTGCGCCAGTGGTGGGTTCATATTGTTTTATTGGGTGCACTTGTAGTGTTCATATAGTTGAACTGATTGCTTGTTCATGTACTTTTTTGCTAATTATGATGTTGTTGCAGATGTTGGAGTGCCGGTGCCTCCTGATTCTGAAAAATCAGAACGCTTTCAAGATCTTGTGAATGTTATTTTTGAGACACCAAATCCGCTAGAAGAACTTGCGGATGTTGCTGGTGTTTCCCTTATATTTGCTCTTTTTTTATCAGCCTTGAATACATAAATATGCTTAGCTACATCAGTTGTTCCTTTTGTTTGTGTCTGATGCTATGCGCTTTATTTATCTTGTCTCTGCAATGTTAATTTTGTTTTGATTTTATACGTGCGTGCTTATGCTTGTTGGTTTATGCAGTTAATGACAGCCATGGTGCTGCTGAGGACATTGCTGATGTTGTCAAAGATATTAATGATGGAATGTATTCTCTTAACGTTGATGATGTTGATGGCAGCTTGCAGTTGTCTGTTACTCAGTCACAGAGTGTTGATGGCACTGAGCCTGTTACTCAGGCTGAGGATGTTCCTATGTAGTTACAGCTCGATGATGAAAGGATAAGAAAGAAGTGTGATTTCCAGAGGAGAAAGGAGTTGGAACGGCGTCAAAAGGCTGCCTGTGTTCAACGAAGTGATCGGGATGTTGCTCAAGCTCCTGAAGGTGTAGGTGATGAAGGTGGTGACGCGGCCTTTTCAACTGTTGATGCTGGATCTCATGGAAGTGACATGCCTGTGAAGACAAACCTGATGCAAACTCGTTTGACGCAAGTGTTTACTCGTGATGTAGTTAATGAGAAGAAAGCTGTTTTGAAGAGGAAGATGTCAGATCGAAATCCTGATGGCACACAGAGGCGTAGCCCACGTGTGAAAGCTGGTTCCCAACCTGGTAATAGCAAAGCTGATGGGGATAGTGTTGCTGTGAAGATTGGTCCAAGCAAACTTGGTGGCTCCCCTGTTCCTCGTAGTCCACGGGTTTTGACAAATAAGAAGCCTTCTTCTCCTCCTCTTCGAGAGCGCTCTTTGTTGAAAGAAAATAATAAGCGTAAAGTTCATCCTGCGAAGGTGAACAAAGGTGTGAAGAAGCGTGTTCGTGTCGAAGCTGAAGATGTTGTATCTGAAGAAGATGATATCGAAGTTGATTCTGAAGATGAATTTGCAGTGGTACGTCTTTTGTACTGTATGTGACTAACTAGTTGTACTTGCAATGATTTAATTGTGTCTGGGCTGGTATGCTGGCCAGGCGAGGCTGGTCATTGTTTGCATCAATCGAGGGTGGTACTGATGTTGTTTCAATAGTTGAACTTGTGCAATCTTTTCTTTTTTCTACTTGCCTTCATATGCTTGTTTTGTTTTCTATATTCATTTATTTAAGGTGTGGCTTCTTTATTTTCATTTACAGCCTGTTAGCGTTATGAGTCCGGTCAAGCCGGTGGGACGCAATGCCGGAAAAGTTGCCTTGGATGAAGGTGACCAACGGAAATTGAACTTAACTGTGCGATGTTCGTTGGGAGAGGTTGAAGCTTGTGCTAAATTGCTTGAGAGTCGGCATGTGGCTAGGATTCGTGCAACTGGTTTTGGTTCTATCTTCAATTAGAGGGTGAAGTCTAACATTTCCTGCCCTCTGATGGGAGTTTTGTACCTGAGGATAGATGCTGATACGATGACTCTTGACATGGGTGAGGCTAATAAGAAGCTTCGCATCACTAGCGATGGTATACAACAATTATTTGGGTTCCCTCGTGGTGGTCGTTCTCCGCCAAGGCCGTCAGAGGATGGATATGATGACGCTCTGATGAAGTTAAGATCGGAGCTTGACATTAGCAGGAACATAGATATCAAGACAAAGGATTCGAGGAATAAGCTCAAGGTGCTCGTCAAGGATCCTAGCAAAGATGACCTTGCTCTGAAAGTGTTCTTCATTATTGTGTTTATGAAGGTTGTGTTGCCTGGTGCCGCCCCGCGTGTTTCCAGAGAGGCAGCAATGTTTGAGGGTCTCGTCTTTGAGGACATGGCTAATATGGATTATTGTCAGCTGATGGTTGATGAGCTTAGAAGGGCTGTTGTCAGGTACCAAGATGGTGTTACCCTTGGGAAGGCAATCACAGGCTGTGCTATAGGGCCTGTACTAATGTACCTTGACTGCCTTATCCGTGGCAAGACTGTGGAGCCTGACATGCGAGTCCCCCGCATATGTTTCATGGATCCTGTCAAGCTTTCTGATCTGGTTGATGCAGATTTGATAAAAAAAAGGCAATGCAGATCCAAAGACTTGAGTGTTTGGGAAGCTTCCGGTGAGTTTTATTTCTTTCGTGTCTTGGAGACCTTTTTTTATTTAGGTATAGCTATTTTTGCTGGAGTGAACATGTGTCCCGCAGAGTTACCTGTTTAGATTTTGTCATTCCTTAAGCTTTGTGAGGTTTAGGTATGATTTTTAGTACTATTTTTTCATGTGTGGTTGAACTGAATATCTTTGTTCAACTGTCCTGTTGGTAAATACTAAGAAATTGGCACTGACAGTTAAAGATTGATAGTGCTGTTGATTTAAATCTGTTAATATCATGTTTTATTTTTTCTTGTGTGTTGCATTGATTAATTAACTATTTTTCCCTTGTTTGTAGTGGAAAACTCAAGAGGAGGTCGTTTTTTTCCGGCAGTATAAACGGCCAGTCCTGGAGATGCCGTCGTCTCAGGTTCCCAAGTCTTCATCTCTGCACGATGAGTTGAGAGATGGCCGTGGTGTTGAGGGTGCTGGTTATGTTCCCCCTGGCCCTAGTAATGCTAGTACTTCACAGAGGCAGGGTTTTGGTATTGACGTTGCTGTTTCTGCGTTGGAGCGCGCTGAGCATATTTAAGTAATGTGTGTTCTGAGCTGCAAAAGGTCCCAACGACAGTTGAGCGTCTGAGCTGTATCAATGGTATCCTTCCTGAAGGTCATCAATTTAACGCTGAGGGAGCAGTGGACTATATTGAGATGGAGAGAATTTTTATTGGTGATATGCGTGACGGTGCTGCTGATCTAGTTCAGAGCTCGGTTCGTCTGTTGAACAACATGAAGCGTTTCAAAACTATGCAAGACTCTCGCTGCAAGCCGTATGAAGAAAGTGCAAAAGTTGTTATCAGGCAGATTGAGCAGGATGAGGCTGCTGCCACCGACAACAGGGCTGGTGATGGTACTGAGGCTAATGTTCCTGATCACGAAACGAATGATGTTGGCTTGGAGCGCGCTGTTGTTGATGTGAGTGAGTCCTCGGTGTTTGCAATTTTTACTATGTTGTTCTGCTGTCAATATTGTAGTTGAACTTTCTCATCTTCATCTGTTTATTAATTTTTCTTCCATGCAGATTGAGCAGGATGAGGTTGCTGCCACCGACAGCAGGGCTGATGATGGTACTGAGGTTAATGTTTCTGATCACCATACGAACGATGTTGGCTTGGAGCACCCTGTTGTTGATGTGAGTCAGTCCTCGGTGTTTGTATGTTTTTACTATGTTGTTCTGCTGTCAGTATTGTAGTTGAACTTCCTGATCTTCATCTGTTTATTAATTTTTTGTTTTGATGCAGGAGACCAGTCATAATGTTGAGGCTGCTATTGACTGTGGAGTTAATGATCCATCTACTGATAAGTGCAAGGTTATTTTTATTTTTAATTTGTTTATTCATATTTCTTGAATTTTCATGCGCACCAATTTGCCTTGCTTGTTCACTTTTCTATTCCACACCGTTAAGGGTTTTGCAGGTGATACCTACCTTTTTTGTTACTGTGGTTTAATTCCTTGTGTTTATTGTTGCTAATAATAGCATTGTATTTTTGGTTCATTACATATGAAATCAGGGTCCTGTTGTTGGCAACGAGCCTTGTTCGCCCGTTGGTGATGTTGCTTTGAATGTTAGCAACAACAAGATCGATGATGTTTCTGTGAATGCTTCTAAGGTTTTGTTTTTCTTTGCACCTCTCGCTAGCTTATTTTTGATTGTTAGTTTTGCTCATATTATTCACTTTTTCTGAATTTTTATTTCTTCAGATGACTGATGTTGAGCGTGAGGCTGTCGTTAGTGGTGGAGATGATGCTCATGGTGTTCCATTGAGTAGTGGGCGCGATGTTGGTACCAAAGTTGCTGATGAGGATGTTGGTGCTGCTAGCATACTTGATGCCAAACCGTCTGGTGTTGGTATTGCTGGGAATGAAAATCTTTCTGATTTTGAAGATTTGCCACCGGAAAATTTCCCGCCTGGAGGGCTTGATTACGGTGATGCATTGCAAGATGCTTCTAGCGTGGAGGAGGTGCCATCCGAGGATGACGATTTACTTCTGTCGATTTCTTCTGGCCCCTTGAGGCAGGAGGCGCTCGTGTCATCCCAAGATTTTCTTTCCACAGACCCTGAAAGCGTAGCGATATTGGTGTCCTCTCAAGATGTGCCATCGTCAAACACTGAAACTGGAGGCATATTGGTCTCATCACAGGAACTACCGTCGTTGTCAAACACTGATAGTGCAGGTAAGGACTTGTAAATGAGGCGTACTTCTCAATTTTGGCATTTTGGACATGTTCACTTGTAGTGCTTGAACTTATTATTTTTCTTCTTTTTCTGCAAGCAGAAAGTGGAAATGTTGTTAAGGTTGATATGTTTTTCTTCGCTGTTACGAGGTTGCGCACGAACCGTACGAAATGGTTAGTTTGGGATTTTGCCCGTACCATTTTTGTCTCTTTTTCTTTCTCTCATATGAGAATGGTTGTTGTTGCAGTAGTTTTAATTCATGTAATCTTTTGTGTTTTTCTAGTCACAAGCCGATGTTTCAAAGTAAAGAATGTGATGCCAGTGTTGGTTCTATTGCTAAAGCGTTTGTCCCCACTGGCATGCTCAACTCAGACAGTGCTGGCGTTGTTTTATATTCTCTACGTCAGAAGTACCGAGACGCTGACAAGTTGATAGTTCCCAGATGGGTGACGGTCAGTATTTTGCTTTGTAGATAGGATGATAACTTGTTTTGCCAATTTTCTAACTGTTGTTGTTCTTTTTGTACAACAGACCAAGATCCGTGATGGAAATATTGATTCCAACGTGCTAAATTGGTTCACGAGATCGTGTGCTGATGGTTTTGACCAAGTAGGTGAACTTGTACTTTTTGTACTCATGAACTAGAACTGTCCTGTTTTCTTGCAAGTTTGGGAGGTGGGGGAATGAACTTGAGCAGCCTGCGTTTAGCCCTGCACTTATGAATGATGTGTGCTTCTTTTTTTGAAGCTGAACTTATTGTCGCAAGGAAATTGAACTGATAAGTTTGTTGCAATTTTAACTAGAGTAGCATATATTTTTTGTAGTGTTTTGCTTACTCAATTAGAACTTATGATTATCTTATTTTTGTTTGTACTTCTGAATTTCAATTTTCTTCTTTTATTTTATTGTTTGGAGGCTGAATTTTTTTGTTTCATTATGATTTGTTAAATTCATTTTTCCTCTGTGATTTTTTTGTCAGCTTCTCTTCCCTACTTTTGATCCGCCGTCCATTGCGGCTACCATGAAGCCTAGCGAAGAATCTGGGCATTGGTGCTTGATTGTTCTGACTTTGAGGTTCCATCGTTTTGAGTGTCTTGATTCACTGCGCGATGAAACCTGGAGTGATGCAGTTAGATTCTTAAGGACTATGACAGATAACATAAAGAAGCTTTGGAGGGAGTCTAGCGTAGACAGGGCAAAACTGTTCTCGCCGGCGCATATTGATGGTTTCTCTTGCGAGTTTGTGCGGGTGCCGCAGCAGAAAAACACGTGAGTATCCGTTTTTAATGAGTTTTTGTTAGTTGTTTTTGTTGCTGGGAGGGTGGTGTTACTGTGTTTTCGGATTTGTGATGTACCCATTTGTTTTTTCTTTTGTTAACATGCATGATTGTGGATTCTTTATGCTACAAAGCTGCAAGACCTATCATTGCCGGGAGGATGGTGTGATTGAAATGTTAGATTACAGCCACGAAGACATTCTTGACATTAGGAAGACTTTTCTGTATACCTGCGCAACTAGCGACGTGTTTGATGTTGACTTCCGTGGTTTGTTTGGCATCGAACCCTGTACGTAATGCATGACCTTTTGTAATTTTTTGCAGCTTGTACTTCTTTGATTGGTACTGTCATGAATTACATATTTGAACTTTACCCTTGATGCGGTCTTTTATTTTTTTATTTTTGCAGGTGAGTGGCTGGATCTTAATGAGCATGACTACAGGATCTTTGGCAGCCAGTTCTCGGAGCTCGAGCGCGTATCTATTGATCTTAGCCAGGGGCGTTCTCCAGAAAAGACAAGGTCTGGTGTTATTAAGGGGCGGTTGGGAGCTCTGAAAGGTTCTACGGCTGCTTGTGCAGAGAGCCCCTCTACACCCAAGAATCCCATTGTGGAATTGATAGACAGCGATGATGATGCGTTTGACAAGATTGCTGGCATGGGAAGAGTCACCAGGAGCGCTGCTGCTGCCAAGGGTTTATCCCCACTTGCTGGAATAGTGGCCCGTAGAGCTGGTGGTGCTAGGAAGGATCCTGCTTTGGATTCTGGCAATGTTACAAGCACGAAGCGTGCACCCAGAGCTCCTATAAAGTTTTGCTCCCCTGTGCAGCAGCTTCACTCTCATAAATTCCCTCACCTGGACAAGGCTCGCAAGTTGTATAATCTATTGCTTAGCGATGAAGCATGTGAGAAGTATGCCGAGTGAGTATCTCTCATTACGTTTCCTCTTCTTTTCCTCTGTTGTTTGTAACTGCTAGATAAATATGACCTGAACTGTTACTTTTTATACAACTTGAACTGCTATGAATGCCTTATCTTGCTTTCCCTCGTTTTTGTTCTTGTCCGTGCTGCAGGAATACATTCTCAATGATACCTCAGCCCGATTATAGCGTAACCAACATCACTGGGAAACACATCTGGGAAGTTTTTGCACCTGGGCAAATGATGGAGGGTGATGTAATGGACTTCCTTATTGATGATTGGAAGAAAGATCCCGATAGAAATGTTGATTTTGCGTCTGGGAAAAGGGTATTGCTGAGTCCATATTTCATCACGGTAATCAATCAGATCGTTTGTTTCTCTCAAACAAGACTGCCTATTGTTTTACGAGTTTTAATAATACTTTGCTTGTTGATCCTTTCCACCTGTCTATTTCTTTTCTGGGCTTTTTGCAGGTTGTGCTTGACTGTACGTTTTACGGTGCTGAAAATAAACCGTTTAATATCGAGAGTGCAACGAGAGATTTCAAGAGCTATGTCAAAGAAAAGGAAGACTTGCTCACTGCCGACCTTGTGAGTTCTACTAGCTGATTTTTGGTTTTAATTGTTTGTTTGTCATGCTGTATTTTATTTTGAATATTTAACATCTCTTTTTTGGTCATTTGTTTTTAGATCATGATGCCTCTATTCAAGCCTATGGTTTTAGCAAAGGATAAGAAAGTGAACCACTTTTCCTTATATGTCATGAATCGGTACCAAAGTAGCGTCGACATCCTTGACTCTTTACCTTATCCGAAGAACCATCGTCCTTCAAAGAACACCTATCATAAAGACCGCGAGAAGATTGTGAGTGACATTTATTATCTGTACTGGATTAATTTTTCCGCGTCTTTGTTTCTGCTTTTCTGAGACCTGAAAATGTGTGGTTTCTTTTCTTTTTTTACAGATCTCCAGGATGGTCCAAGTAATGAAGGCTTTTTATGGTGATGCTCGGTAATATGCGAGCAAGCAGCCCAAATGGGAGCTTTTTGCAAAGAAACCAACGTTTGTGAAAGTTCCACTTCAAGGGGCGAATGAATGTGGCCATTATACTCTGAAGTATGCGGAATGCTATGATGGTGAAAAGATCGTTGGGAACATTCGAGATAATGATGTGGGTTCTAGTTGAGCTTTTCACTTTTCTGTGTTTGGCTTATTGTGTATTCTTCTTTTTAATGTGTCATGATTTTTAATAATTTGTTTTAATGTTTTGCAGCCTCGTATTGTTGATTGGAATGCTGAGGATCTGTATAGAGTTGTGTTCAACTGGAATAACCAGCTTCTGGTGACTGAGCTTCCCAAGGAGTTTCAGCCTTTGGCTCCTGGTGCATAGAAGAAATGGTCATCATTTGCGTAGTGAAATGGATAGTTGTGTGATATATCTCTTGAAAGCATTGTAGGCTTTGATTGTAGTGTTTGGATGTCTAGTCAAGTACTATGTAATTACTGGTATATTTTGTGTTGTGTTTAAGTGTGGCACAATGTTTAACAATGTAAACTAGTTGAACTGAAAACACCTTTTCCCAAGTTCATTACGAGTTGTTGCTGGAAAAGTGAGATTTATTTGGTTTTCATCTATCCCAACCTAGGTTGGACCTTTATAGTTTCTGTACCCTCTTTTCTTTTACTTATAGTATAGCTATGTTAGTACTGAATTGTAATGTCGTTCAGCGTAAGGCTTTTAATATTTGGTGTCACGATAGCACTTGTGGATCTAGCGTGAGTGGAGTGACGCTTCCTTGTTATGTAGAACTGATTTCATATAATGTATTAGAACTGAATTTTTTTTGTGATTGAAATTATTTACAACCAAGTTGCTACGTCATCTCTAGCCAGATTTTATTCAAGTATAAGAAATTTAGCAAGATTTGAGAGCCAAATTTTTGTTTGAACTTCTTGAATTGTAGTAGTTGAACTGCATAGTAAAATTTAAATACTGGTTTAAATTAGCTACATTTAAATAGGTCTCCGGGGGGACCTATTTTCTAGGTTGTGGTTCTTCTCAAGGCAATGTTTTGTATGATCATAGTACTTGCCTTACAGACTAAGTTGTACTGACATTTCAGTTCTACTATTACTGTTATTCTTGAGTGTGTCAATGTTTTATGGAATGTGAACTGAAGCTTCCCGTTCCTTTTTATATTTTTGTAGAATGAATGTACCGTTTGTTCAAGTGTACCAGAACTCTCAGTCCTAGCATGCTAGTGGCTGGGAAATATGTACTGATTGTTCTTTGCTTTTCCTGTTGCAGTACTCAGTAAATTGCTAACTACTATTAGCACGATGCTGTTAGTAGTGAATGTTGTCCTCGGCTGAAACTTAGTCTTTTTAGTGTTCTTCTCAAACTAAAAACTGATTTCTTAGTGTGATAGTACTACCGTAAATGTCTAAGCTGTACTGAGCGTCCAATTCTACTATTTGCTGTTGTCCTTAGTTAGTCTGCCACTTTTTTTGTTTTTTTGTGAAAATATCCATGTATGATTTTTGTTTCTGCATGACTGGTTTCAACTTCAACCTACTTCAACTTCAAATGATGGATGAACAAAATAGGAAGCTAGCAAACTTGTTGACTGACATAAGCAAACGATGTACATGATAGACATAGGCAAACTTGTTCAAACCCTGTCAGACATAACATAAGGTAGTTGGTTCAACATAACGAAAGCAAACTACAAATCTGAAACAACAATATTAAGGACAGGCAGAAGTGCGAGCAACACGAATGCAGACTTTCATGCATCTTCATCCCGCGAAGTTGCAGTGGTAGTAGGGGTCAGCCTCCTGCTCTTTTGAAATATCCCAACCTGTCACGATCTTGTCGATTGTCTTCCGTGACTTGTACGTGGCGTACGCATCTATTCCTGCGTACGTGATGAGGTTGTCTGGCAGCGGGCTGGTCCCCCACAGTTTGTGTTCTCTCTTGTCCATCTTCTTCTTCATGCCGCTGTAGAATGGGTGGATTACGCCGCCTGCAACATCGGCCAAGGAGTCGTAGTACTTGCTGGTCTTTGGATCTTTCCACTTGCGCTGCATGTCAATGAAGTTGTTGGGGTTGATCTACAAACCAGACTTGTTCAGCATCCGCTTGTCACCTCCAATGTTGAAACCGACAAATGTGTACAATTTCTCCTCCTGCGGGAAGTCTTTGAGGCGCTTGGGCCTGCAAGGGGGGAGACACACATTTAAAGATTAGTCTTCTTTTTTGAAGATTTAATTTTTCTGCTTTTTGGTTTTGAAAGTGATAATCCATGAGGTAGATTCTTATATAGTATAAGTCATGGATGAATGTAGTCCAGAAACTAGTACACAAAGTCCTGAAATTAAATTCAACTACACGATGTTATTTTTCTTTTTTGCTATCTTCAGTGCTTCACCAAATTCAAGAATCATTTTACCAGATTCAATGATATATGTGCTGCTTGATTCAAGTTTAGTTTTCTTTTTTGTTGAATAAAAGACCTATACCAGTGCTTGATACATCTTTGTGCATCAATTCTATATCAAGTTCAGAAATTAATTTGAGAAACATGTGCGTCAAGATATGGACCTATACCACTTCACCAAACATCTTTAAATACATCAATTCTATAAACTACACTAGTGCATCAAGATCAGAATCTATGCTAGCGCATCAAGTTCAGAAATTAATTTGGTGCATCAAGTTCAGAATTCTATAAACATATTTTCAGATGCTAATCTGGTGAAACAATCCACTTCACAGTTTCAGAAATGCATGTAAGTTGAGAAACATGTACTCGTGCATACACTTCACAAAGTATAGTAGTTCATCTAGTTGGGAAACTAGTTTAATGAAGTTTTTAGTGAGTAGTACTAGTACAACAGATGAATGAACAGTAGTATGGGTTACCATTTTGTGGCTGCTGTGATGTGGTACACCAAGCAGAGTTCCTCGACGCATAACTGCAGGACTGCCGCCATCTGTGGAGGTTCATCATCGCTGGTGAACTCCACATCAACTCCGATGAAGCTCGGATAGAAGCCGCCGCCGTTCATCCTGAGCCTGCTCATCACCTCGTCGGCCTTGTCTGGTTCGCTGGTGCAGACGATCTCCAGCGTCTCCTTGCCGTGGAGCTCAACCCCTGTGAGGGTTCTCGTGTACTCACGCTTCTCGCCGGGGACGTGAACGTCGATGAGGTTGCTGCTCTTGTCCGACGGCTCGCCATGATGACGCTTGGCGGACGGTTCCTCTGCCATCACCTTCCTGCGGCGACTGTGGGCTTGGGAAAGAGAAGTTTGTGGTTTGTGTGCAGTGGAGATTGAAGCGGCAATGGTGGTTTCTGGGAATGAGGCAGAGATGGAAGACAATGGGGTTGCAGTGCGTCGACGGGGATGTGTGGGAGGCGGTTCGTCGGGGGCGTGGGCGTGGTGGTCGTGGGGGTCCCCGTTTGCAGTCCCTTGTGGCAACCGCTCAGTGGGTGGCGCGGGTGGTGGCCTGGAAGAAGCAACCGTCCAATTCAAATGGTTTTACTGCTGCACTGACTTGTCTTGTCAAGCTGTACTTATGACCTGCTAAATCCCACTTGCACGTCTCAGGGGTGGTGATGACGGCATTTTGGACTGTTTAGGTGACGTATGCTTTGTGATGTTTTTCCGTGAGGATGTTAAGTCTTGTTTTTCCACTGAAGTCTTATAGACTAGTTTATCTGAAGACATTTTTCAGTGCCCTGGGAGTTGTTGCTCAAAACTGGTACTTATTTTATTTTCATCTGTACTTACATAAGTTAGGCCTTTATAGTTTTTGTATTCTCATTTTAGTGCACTTATGGTTTAGTGTTGTGTGAACTGAAATGTAATTTCATACAGCGTGCGGTTTGGAAATTTGGTGTCGTAGTGGTGTGAGTGGCCTGACTGATCCTGCTTTTTTAGTACTGATATCATATGTATGTTTGAACTGAGTTTTTTTTGGGTGGTTTGTGGGATTGAGATTATTTTACGACCAGATCGTTTGTTGAGGTGTGTACAGATTTTATATAAATTAGAAATTTAGCAGAATTGAAAAATAAATTCTATTTTAACTTCTTTTATTTTAGTAGTTGAACTTGTCAGACTTTATGTAAATAAGAAATTTAGCATAATTGACAAACATTATATGTTTTGAACTTTTTGCACTTTAGTAGTTGAACTTGAAAATATTTAATTCGGTTTTTTAAATTATGTACATTTAACAGATAGGCTATTAAGTTCTCTTCTTTTTAGAGGTTCATTGTTTTTGTATCATATTTTCTCCCTTTTTTATCATCCGTGGTGCACAGCTAAAATTATTTATATTTATATTTTTCGTATTCAAAGTTATTTCCTGCGAACTAGTATTTGAATTTATATATTTTCAGTTTCGAACATTTTTCTTGTAGTTTATATTTCTTTGCCTCGCCCTCTGGTTTGTTTAACTGGGCTTATTGGTGGGGTGTTTGTAAACGATGCAGGCTATCGGGCCATTTTCCGGCCCAGATAGCTCGTCCGCGCGGCTGTGCAGTACGGCGTGCGCATGCGCTCTGGTTTTAGTCCCACCTCGCTAGTCGAGGGGGCTCCGGACCTGTTTATAAGCGCAGCCGAGCTCATTGGTCGAACTCCTCTGAATACTTACCTGAGCGCTTATACACGGCGCTTGCTCTCTCTCTTGACCTGTGGGCCCTGATCGGTGGGCCCTGCGTTGTTCGGATTACTAGGGATTCGCCTATGGGCTCGAGTTCAAGTATCTAGCAGCGTCAGGGCCTGCGCCTGACCTTGGGCGGTCAGTTTTTTCTTTCTTTGTTTGTTTGAATCTAGTACTTGACTCCACCAGTAACTTGGACTGAAACTTTTTGTTCTAGTTCTTGTCAGTTTTGTGTAAGTGTAATCTAAGATGTACTTGCGTGTAGACTAAGTTGTACTGATAGTCCATTCATAGTAGCGCTTACAGACTGATGCTTCTATGTACTTTTTATTGTAGTAAGTATGTACTGTCCGATCAAGTGTACTAGTACTGTCATTCTGAATCTTCAAGCGACCAACATAAGTGTGTGCTGATGCTTCTTAACCTTTTCTGTTTGTAGTACTTGTTAATTTTCTAGCAGCTACATATGAATGAGAACACTACATGAAGTACTAAGAATTTTTGCTTCAACTTTTGAAGTGTTGTTAAGCAACTCAAATTGAGCCGATTGATCTCAACGTTATGTTTTCTATACAATACTGAATCGAAACTAGACATAGAACAACGTTGTGTGATTAGTTGCATCATAACTAGTACTTTAGAGCAGCCACAAAGTTCCATTCAGAAGCTACTTTTGAATTTGAAATGATGGATTAACAACACATGAAGCTACCAAACTTATATAATGAGATAAGCAAAACATTGTACTTGATGACATAAATAAACTTGTTCAACCATGACAAGCACGACATAATCATACTGGTTCAACCCAACAAGAGCAAACTACTAATTTGAAACAACAAGATAAAAGGCAAGCACAAGCGGAAGGAAAACAAAGGCAGGCTCTGATGTATCTTCATCCCTAAAAGGGGCAATAGGGGTGGTCGTAGAAATTCGCAGCCTCCCGCTGTTTTGCAAATTCTGAACCATTTGTGATGTAGTCGATCATGCTCCATGACTTGTACGTGGCGTACGCATCTACTCATGCGTACTCGATGAGGTTGTCTGGTAGCGGGCTGGTCCCCCACGGTTTGTAGTCTTCCTGCGTGTTGATGTTCTTCTTCATGCCTTTGTAGAATGGGTGGATGACGCTGGCTGCAACATCAGTCAAGGAGTCGTACTCTTTTCCGGTGTATTGAACTCTCCACTTGCGTTGAATGTCGATGAACTTGTTGGGGTTGATCTCCAAACCGGACAACTTCAGTTTCTCTTTGTCGCTTTCAATGCTAAAACTGGCAAATGTGAACAACGTCTCATGCTGCAGCAACTCGTTCAGGCGCTTGGGCCTGTAAGGGGAGAGACATTTTTGAAAATTAGCATTACTTTGATGTTTGAATTATTCATTTTTGTTTTGTTTTACAAGCGATGAATCCATTAAGTAGATGTTTATGTAGCATAAATAATGGATGAATGTACTTCAAAAACTAGTAAACAAAGTCCTGAAATTAAATTAAGTACATCATGTTATTCTTCTTTTTGGATTATACATAGTTTCAGTCAATGTTGTATGTTCTGCTTTCGTACTAGTTTAGTTTACTTTTGTTGAATAGGATAACACATAAACAGTGCTTCACCAAGTCCTTAGTTTATTTTCTTATGAAAATAACATTAGATCAAATTCAGAAAATACTTCACTACATCAAGTTCAGAAACATCTTTTTAATACATCGAGTACATAAACTACACTATTGGATGAAGTTCAGAAACTACACTAGTCAATCAACTTCAGAAATTAATCTTCCGCAAGATTTTCCAAATAGTAATCCAGTGCATCAGGTTCAAAAATACATTTATAGTGTATCTACTTGAGAAAATGCACTAGTGCATCCACTTTTCACAAACCACACTAGTACATCTAGTTGGGAAACAAGTCTGATGAGATTTTTAGGATACGTTTCTCCCACGGGGTCTGCAACCACCTGGAACGCGTGCTGAGACCATGCAGACAGTTTTTGCGGGTTGTTGTAGCGCACGAGGTACTTTGTGGGCTCTTCCATCTCTGTCGCCGTGAAGAGTGTGCTTAGTTTTAGCCTTTTTCTGATCTCGTTGTACACAGCTCGCGAGTAAACCTTTGCCATCTGGGTGTCAAACCCATAGAAGGTCAGCGTGTTTTGTTCCTTCTGCACATGCAAGAATGATGACCAAATTGTTAGTTTTCTCGCAGCAAAAACTTGTCTAACTACTAAAGTTTTTTAGTAAGCATGTTTTTTTGTCTCACGACAGGTGATAGAGCTATACCCTGTTACACATTGTCTCTTGGTTCTCTGTCTGCCTCCTGGTTTTGACGCAGGAGTTTACCTGGCTGACAAACCGGTGTAGGTTTTGTCTCTCACTTACAAAGTTCTTCTTGAGCACATAGTTCATGCTCTCACTTCGCTGTGTGGATGTCATTTTGGCGCAGAAAATTTCTTTGAAGTAGGCTGATATCCATTTCTCACGCTCGTTCCACATGGCCACCATCGTGGCATCATCATGGAGGTTGTACCTATCCATGAGTCCTTTCCAGACATCCTCAAACTCAGTTGGCATGAGGGGCCAGTTGAGGATTGATGTGAATTCATCCTTAAAGTCTTCATGCAGGTAGTACAGGTATGCGAGGTGTTCCCTGTACTTCTTCATAATGTGCCAGCGGCACAGCTTGTGTACTGTGTTCCCGAAAGCATCTGGTATCGCCAAAGCCATTGCCGGGCACTGGTCTGGTAATGAGAAAAGAGACATGGAGTGGTCAGCATATGGTGGTGCATATATACCAATAGAACTGACACAACATTTTTTACTGTGTTATTTTCCTTTTATTTTTTTGGGGAGGGGGGTGGTGGTTGTGGTGGTGGTTGGGGGTGGTTTTCGCGGTTGTACCTGTGAGGATGCATGTAGGAGCCTTCCCTCTCATGCACCTTAAAATGTCTTGAACAGCCATCTAAATGAATCTGCATCCTCATCTCTAATCAGGGCGAAACCAAAGAATGTAGTCTGTAAGTGGTTGTTAGTACCGACAAACACCCCAAGTGGCATATGGTATGTAACGCCCGGATAATTAGGCTACAGTAAACTCTCCTGATGATGCCATGTCATCTTTGTTACTGTTGCTAATCAAGTGTTAGTTCAAAACATTTCAAATTCAAAAAAATGAATTAGTGACAAACGCTCAAAGTTTTCAAAAGTCAAAACAAAAATGTTCGGTGGGTGCCGAATATTGCACTGGTAATTATGGTGAAGTAAATACATTTTTAGAAAATGTCTAAATACTTAAATTGAGTTAAAACAGAAAAGAAAATAAATAAAAGGAAAAAAATGAAAATAAAACAAAAGGAAACGAACCCCCCCCCTCTTGGACCAGACGGCCCAGCTAATAGCCAGCCAGCCGACCGGCCCAGCCGGCCCGGCCCGCCTCCCCCTGCCGCCTCCCGTCCCTGTTCCCCCGACCCGGGTCGGAACAGGGGCGCGTCACCACCGGACCTCCCTCGCCGGCGTCGAGGAGAGGATAAGGTCGCCAGCGCCCCCGCCTCCTCGGGCACCTCTCCCACTCACCCCCGCTCTCCCTCTCGGCCTCTGCGCCTCTCCCACTCCCCTCCAGATCCACCTCTGCCGCGCCTCACCGAGCGCCGCCGTAGCCATGGCTGCGCCATAGCCGCGACCACCGGCCACCCCGCGCCTCGCCAGCACGTCCACGAGACGCACCGTCGTCCTCTACCTCGTCTACGCCTCGCCATCGAGCTCGAGGAGCACTGCACGGTCGGGATCGAGCTCGTCCCCATCTTCTCTGTCGCCGGTGACCGCCGTCGTCTCCGGCCACCTCTGCTCTCCTAAGCTATCACGGGCCTGCTTGCGTGCCGCACGGTGAGCTCCTCCGCCTCCTGCTCCTCCCTGTTAATCTCCTAGCGCGTCGTAGCTAGCTCGCCATCGTGCCCGAGCTCTGGTCGTCGCTGTGCGCCTTGCCGTCGTGGCCACGCTCACCGATGAGCTCGCCCGAGCTCGCAGTCGTGCTGAGCACGCGCGTAGGGCTCCGTAGCGCTAGCTAGCTCGCTCCGCCGTGATGGGTATAGCCGGATCCGCTCGTGCCCGAACTCCGGCGCCGCCTTTGCCGCTTGCCGACGCCATCTCCGGCCTTTTTCGGCCGGGCCACCACCGCAGTTCGACGCACGCTGCTCCGCTCGTTCGAACGCACCCTAGCGCGCGCGAAATGGTCGCCCGTAGGCGAAATCCGACAAGGCCCGAGGCCCTCCGCCGCATTTTGGCGTCGCCGACATGGAGCCGCCGGCCACCGCCGACGTGGCACACCTGGGGCCACCCCAGGGTCACTGCCAGCGGGCCCCGCTGGCCCCAATTGACTGGGTTGACCCAGTCAACTGCTGACTGGGCTGCCCAGTGACACTGACGTGTGGGCCCCCCTTCGGTTAATTATCCAAATAAACATTTTTATAACTAAAACTAATTAGTTTAGTTAAATAGACACTGACAGGTGGGCCTAGTAGTTTTACTAACTAAATTAGATTAGTTTGAACTCTGTTTAACCCACTGTCTATGACAGGTGGGTCCCCCGTGTCAGTTTGACCTGGTCAACCATACTGTTGACTGCTGACATCACACATACGTCATGCTGTTGTCATATTCCTTTTCTGTTAATTTAAGTAATTCCAGAAAATGATTAAATCTTTAGAAAATCATATAAAATAATCCGTAACTCGGATGAAAATACTATCTACATGAAAGTTGCTCAGAACGACGAGACGAATCCGGATACGCAGCCCATTCGTTCAGCACACGTCCCTAGCATAGTGAGCCTGCAACATTTCACCTCCGGTCCATCTGTCCGAAAACGCGAAACATCGGGAATACTTTCTCGGATGTTCCCCCCTTCGCCGGTATCACCTACTACCGCGTTAGGGCACACCTAGCATCACGCCTTGTCATGTCATGCATCGTCATGCATCTGTTTGCATTGTATTCATTGTTTCTTCCCCCTCTTCTCTCTGGTAGACTACGAGACCGACGCCGATGCTGGTGCCCCGACCGACTATGCTGTTGACGACCCCTCCTTCTCGGCTGAGCTTCCAGGCAAGCCCCCCCTTGATCACCAGATATCGCCTATTCTTCTCTATACTGCTTGCATTAGAGTAGTGTAGCATGTTACTGCTTTTCGTTAATCCTATCCTGATGCATAGCCTATCCTTGCTACTACTGTTGTTACCTTTACCTGCAATCCTACATGCTTAGTATAGGATGCTAGTTTTCCATCAGTGGCCCTACATTCTTGTCCGTCTACTGTGCTATACTATCGGGCCGTGATCACTTGGGCGGTGATCACGGGTATATACTTATATACTCTATACATGACACCTGTGGTGACTAAAGTCGGGTCGGCTCGTAGGAGTACCCGCGAGTGGATCTTTGTGGCGGAGCGACGGGGCAGGTTGAGACCACCTAGGCGAGAGGTGGGCCTGGCCCTGGACGGCGTCCGCGGTTACTTCAAAATAACACGCTTAACGAGTTCTTGGTATTTGATCTGAGTCTGGCCATTTGGTCTATACGCACTAACCAACTACGCGGGAACAGTTATGGGCACTCGATGTCGTGGTATTAGTCGAAGCCTTCGTGACGTCAGCGACTGAGCGGCGCGCGCCGGATTGGACTGGAACGCCACTAGGCTAGGTCTGCTTCCGGCCGCGTACGCAATGTGCAGGTGTGCAATGGGCGATGGGCCCAGACCCCTGCGCGCATAGGATTTAGACCGGCGTGCTGACCTCTCTGTTGTGCCTAGGTGGGGCTGCGACGTGTTGATCTTCCGTGGCCGGGCATGACCCAGAAAAGTGTGTCCGGCCAAATGGGATCGAGCGTGTTGGGTTATGTGGTGCACCCTTGCAGGGAAGTTTATCTATTCGAATAGCCGTGTCCCTCGGTAAAAGGACGACCCGGAGTTGTACCTTGACCTTATGACAACTAGAACCGGATACTTAATAAAATACACCCTTCCAAGTGCCAGATACAACCCGGTGATCTCTCTCTAACAGGGCGACGAGGAGGGGATCGCCGGGTAGGATTATGCTATGCGATGCTACTTGGAGGACTTCAATCTACTCCCTTCTACATGCTGCAAGATGGAGGCTGCCAGAAGCGTAGTCTTCGACAGGACTAGCTACCCCCCCTTATTCTGGCATTCTGCAGTTCAGTCCACCGATATGGCCCTTTACACATATAACCATGCATATGTAGTGTAGCTCCTTGCTTGCGAGTACTTTGGATGAGTACTCACGGTTGCTTTTCTCCCTCTTTTCCCCCTTTCCTTTCTACCTGGTTGTCACAACCAGATGCTGGAGCCTAGGAGCCAGACGCCACCGTCGACGACGACTCCTACTACACCGGAGGTGCCTACTACTACGTGCAGCCCGCTGACGACGACCAGGAGTAGTTAGGAGGTTCCCAGGCAGGAGGCCTGCGCCTCTTTCGATCTGTATCCCCGTTTGTGCTAGCCTTCTTAAGGCAAACTTGTTTAACTTATGTCTGTATTCAGATATTGTTGCTTCCGCTGACTCTTCTATGATCGAGCACTTGTATTCGAGCCCTCGAGGCCCCTGGCTTGTATTATGATGCTTGTATGACTTATTTATGTTTTAGAGTTGTGTTGTGATATCTTCCCGTGAGTCCCTGATCTTGATCGTACACGTTTGCGTGCATGATTAGTCTACGATTGAATCGGGGGCGTCACAAGTTGGTATCAGAGCCGATTGCCTGTAGGAATCCCCCTTTCCACACTCCTTGGCCGATCACTGCTACCTCTTGAGCACTGCGTTGGTTTTCCCTTGAAGAGGAAAGGGTGATGCAGCAAAGTTGCGTAAGTATTTCCCTTGGTTTTTGAGAACCAAGGTATCAATGCAGTAGGAGGCTACGCGCGAGTCCCTCGTACCTACACAAAACAAATAACTCCTCGCAACCAACGCGATAAGGGGTTGTCAATCCCTTCACGGTCACTCACGAGAGTGAGATCTGATAGATATGATAGGATAATATTTTTGGTATTTTGTGATAAAGATGCAAAGTAAAATAAAAGCAAAGGAAATAACTAAGTGTTGGAAGATTAATATGATGAAGATAGACCCGGGGGGCCATAGGTTTCACTAGTGGCTTCTCTCAAGAGCATAAGTATTTTACGGTGGGTGAACGAATTACTGTTGAGCAATTGACAGAATTGAGCATAGTTATGAGAATATCTAGGTATGATCATGTATATAGGCATCACGTCCGAGACAAGTAGACCGACTCCTGCCTGCATCTACTACTATTACTCCACTCATTGACCGCTATCCAGCATGGATCTAGAGTATTAAGTTCATGAAAACAGAGTAACGCCTTAAGCAAGATGACATGATGTAGAGGGATAAATTCATGCAATATGATAAAAACCCATCTTGTTATCCTCGATGGCAACAATACAATACGTGCCTTGCTGCCCCTACTGTCACTGGGAAAGGACACCGCAAGATTGAACCCAAAGCTAAGCACTTCTCCCATTGCAAGAAAGATCAATCTAGTAGGCCAAATCAAACTGATAATTCAAAGAGTCTTGCAAAGATAACCAATCATACATAAAAGAATTCAGAGAAGATTCAAATATTGTTCATAGATAATCTTGATCATAAACCCACAATTCATCGGTCTCAACAAACACACCGCAAAAAGAAGATTACATCGAATAGATCTCCACGAGAGAGGGGGAGAACATTGTATTGAGATCCAAAAAGAGAGAAGTAGCCATCTAGCTAATAACTATGGACCCGAAGGTCTGAGGTAAACTACTCACACTTCATCGGAGAGGCTATGGTGTTGATGTAGAAGCCCTCCGTGATGGATGCCCCTTCCGGCGGAGCTCCGGAACAGGCCCCAAGATGGGATCTTGTGGGTACAGAAGGTTGCGGCGGTGGAATTAGGTTTTTGGCTCTGTATCTGATCGTTTGGGGGTACGTAGGTATATATAGGAGGAAGGAGTACGTCGGTGGAGCAACAGGGGGGCCCACGAGGGTGGAGGGCGCGCCCTGGGGGGGCGCCCCCTACCTCGTGGCCTCCTCCTTTGTTTCTTGACGTAGGGTCCAAGTCTCCTGGATCATAATCTTCCTAAAAATCACGTTCCCGAAGGTTTCATTCCGTTTGGACTCCGTTTGATATTCCTTTTCTGCGAAACTCTGAAATAGGCAAAAAATAGCAATTCTGGGCTGGGCCTCCGGTTAATAGGTTAGTCCCAAAAATAATATAAAAGTGGATAATAAAGCCCAATAATGTCCAAAACAGTAGATAATATAGCATGGAGCAATCAAAAATTATAGATACGTTGGAGACGTATCAGGCATCCCCAAGCTTAATTCCTGCTCATCCTCGAGTAGGTAAATGATAAAAATAGAATTTTTGATGAGTGCTACTTGGCATAATTTCAATGTAATTCTTCTTAATTGTGGTATGAATATTCAGATCCGAAAGATTCAAGACAAAAGTTTAATATTGACATAAAGATAATAATAGTTCAAGCATACTAACAAAGCAATCATGTCTTCTCAAAATAACATGGCCAAAGAAAGTTATCCCTACAAAATCATATAGTCTGGCTATGCTCTATCTTCACCACACAAAGTATTTAAATCATGCACAACCCCGATGACAAGCCAAGCAATTGTTTCATACTTTTGACATTCTCAAACTTTTTCAATCTTCACGCAATACATGAGCGTGAGCCATGGATATAGCACTATATGTGGAATAGAATGGTGATTGTGGAGAAGACAAAAAGGGAGAAGATAGTCTCACATCAACTAGACGTATCAACGGGCTATGGAGATGCCCATCAATAGATATCAATGTGAGTGAGTAGGGATTGCCATGCAACGGATGCACTAGAGCTATAAGCATATCAAAGCTCAACAAAAGAAACTAAGTGGGTGTGCATCCAACTCGCTTGCTCACAAAGACCTAGGGCATTTGAGGAAGCCCATCATTGGAATATACAATCCAAGTTCTATAATGAAAAATTCCCACTAGTATATGAAAGTGACAAAATGAGAGACTCTCTATCATGAAGATCATGGTGCTACTTTGAAGCACAAGTGTGGTAAAAGGATAGTAACATTGTCCCTTCTCTCTTTTTCTCTCATTTTTTATTTTTTTATTTGGGCCTTTTCTCTTTTTATGGCCTCTTTTCTTTCTTTTTTGTCCGGAGTGTCATCCCGACTTGTGGGGGAATCATAGTCTCCATCATCCTTTTCCTCACTTGAGATAATGCTCTAAAAATGAAGATCATCACACTTTTATTTTCTTACAACTCAACAATTACAACTCGATACTTAGAACAAAATATGACTCTATATGAATGCCTCCGGCGGTGTACCGGGATATGCAATGAATCAAGAGTGACATGTATGAAAGAATTATGAATGGTGGCTTTGCCACAAATACGATGTCAACTACATGATCATGCTAAGCAATATGACAATGATGGAGCGTGTCATAATAAATGGAACGGTGGAAAGTTGTATGGCACTATATCTCGGAATGGCTATGGAAATGCCATGATAGGTAGGTATGGTGGCTGTTTTGAGGAAGGTATATGGTGGGTGTATGATACCGGCGAAAAGTGTGCGGTATTAGAGAGGCTAGCAATGGTGGGAGGAAGAAAGTGCGTATAATCCATGGACTCAACATTAGTCATAAAGAACTCATATACTTATTGCAAAATCTACAAGTTATCAAAGCAAAGTATTACGCGCATGCTCCTAGGGGGATAGATTGGTAGGAAAAGACCATCACTCGTCCCCGACCGCCACTCATAAGGAAGACAATCAATAAATAAATCATGCTCTGACTTCATCACATAACGGTTCACCATACGTGCATGCTACGGGAATCACAAACTTTAACACAAGTATTTCTTAAATTCACAACTACTCAACTAGCATCACTCTAATATCACCATCTTCATATCTCAAAACAATTATCAAGTATCAAACTTCTCATAGTATTCAACACACTCATAAGAAAGTTTTTACAAATCTTGAATACCAAGCATATTAGGATTATTTAAGCAAATTACCATGCTATTTAAGACTCTCAAAATAATCTAAGTGAAGCATGAGAGATCAATAGTTTCTATAAAACAAAGCCACCACCGTGCTCTAAAAGATATAAGTGAAGTACTAGAGCAAAACTATATAACTCAAAAGATATAAGCGAAGCACATAGAGTATTCTAACAAATTCCAAATCATGTATGGCTCTCTCAAAAGGTGTGTACAGCAAGGATGATTGTGGTAAACTAAAAGCCAAATACTCAAATCATACAAGACGCTCCAAGCAAAACACATATCATGTGGTGAATAAAAATATAGCTCCAAGTAAAGTTACCGATGGAAGTAGATGAAAGAGGGGATGCCTTCCGGGGCATCCTCAAGCTTTGGCTTTATGGTGTCCTTAGATTATCTTGGGGGTGCCATGGGCATCCCCAAGCTTAGGCTCTTGCCACTCCTTGTTCCATAATCCATCAAAATCTTTCACCCAAAACTTGAAAACTTCACAACACAAAACTCAACAGAAATCTCGTGAGCTCCGTTAGCGAAAGAAAACAAAAGACCACTTCAAGGTACTGTAATGAACTCATTCTTTATTTATATTGGTGTTAAACCTACTGTATTCCAACTTCTGTATGGTTTATAAACTATTTTACTAGCCATAGATTCATCAAAATAAGCAAACAACACACGAAAAACAGAATCTGTCAAAAACAGAACAGTCTGTAGTAATCTGCAACTAACGCAAACTTCTGGAACTCCAAAAAATCAGCCAAAATAGGAAAGCCTAGGAAATTTGTTTATTGATCGGCAGAACTTGGAATCAGTATTTTATCACGTTCTGGTGATTTTTAACAATTATTTTCGTGAACAGAAAGTTTCTGGAAATTACAGCAAGATCAAATAACTATCATCCAAGAAGATCCTATAGGTTTAACTTGGCACAAACACTAATTAAGAAATAAAAACACATCTAACCAGAGGCTAGAAAAAATATTTATTCCTAAACAGAATCAAAAGCAAAAAAGCTAAAAATAAAATTGGGTTGCCTCCCAACAAGCGCTATCGTTTAACGCCCCTAGCTAGGCATAAAAGCAAGGATAGATCTAGGTATTGCCATCTTTGGTAGGCAATCCATAAGTGGCTCTCATGATAGATTCATATGGTAATTTTATTTTCTTCCTAGGGAAGTGTTCCATGCCTTTCTTTAATGGAAATTGGAATCTAATATTCCCTTCCTTCATATCAATAATTGCACCAACCGTTCTAAGGAAAGGTCTACCAAGAATAATAGGACATGAAGGATTGCAATCTATATCAAGAACGATAAAATCTACGGGCACATAATTCCTATTTGCAACAATAAGAACATCATTAATTCTTCCCATAGGTTTCTTAATAGTGGAGTCCGCAAGGTGCAAGTTTAGAGAGCAATCATCAAAATCACGGAAATCCAGCAAATCACACAAAGTTTTGGGAATAGTGGAAACACTAGCACCCAAATCACATAAAGCATAGAATTCATGATCCTTAATCTTAATTTTAATAGTTGGTTCCCACTCATCATAAAGTTTTCTCGGGATAGAAACTTCCAACTCAAGCTTTTCTTCATAAGATTGCATCAAGGCATCAACGATATGTTTAGTAAACGCTTTATTTTGACTATAAGCATGAGGAGAATTTAGCACGGATTGCAACAAGGAAATACAATCAATCAAAGAGCAATTTTCATAATTAAATTCCTTGAAATCCAAAATAGTGGGTTTATTAACATCTAGGGTTTTGATTTCTTCAATCTCACTTTTATCAATTTCAGCATCAAGATCTAAAAACTCCGAATTTTTGGAATGCCTTCTAGGTAAAGGTGGATCATATTCAGTCCCGTCATTATCAAGATTCATATTGCAAAACAAAGATTTAATAGGGGACACATCAATAACTTTTAGATCTTCATTTTTATTTTCATAGTAATTTGAAGAACACACTTTCATAAAGCAATCTTTCTTAGCACGCATCCTAGCGGTTCTTTCTTTGCACTCATCAATGGAAATTCTCATGGCTTTGAGAGACTCATTGATATCATGCTTAGGAGGGATAGATCTAAGCTTTAAAGAATCAACATCAAGAGAAATTCTATCAACGTTCCTAGCTAATTCATCAACTTTAAGCAATTTCTCTTCAAGCAAAGCATTGAAATTCTTTTGCGAATTCATAAACTCTTTAACACTGGTCTCAAATTCAGAGGGCATCTTATTAAAATTTCCATAACAGTTGTTGCAGGAATTTCCATAATTATTAGAGAATTACTAGGATAAGGCCTAGGATTAAAGTTTCCTCTATACGCGTTGTTACCAAAATTATTCCTACCAACAAAATTCACATCAATAGATTCATTATTATTCTCAATCAAAGTAGACAAGGGCATATCATTAGGATAAGAAGAAACACTCTTAGTAGCAAATAATTTCATAAGTTCATCCATCTTTCCACTCAAAACATTAATTTCTTCTATCGCATGCACTTTTTTATTAGTAGATCTTTCAGTGTGCCATTGAGAATAATTAACCATAATATTATCTAGGAGTTTAGTAGCTTCTCCTAAAGTGATTTCCATAAAAGTGCCTCCCGCGGCCGAATCTAAAAGATTTCTAGAAGCAAAATTCAATCCGGCATAAAAAATTTGTATAATCATCCACAAATTCAAACCATGAGTAGGGCAGTTACGTATCATTAATTTCATCCTCTCCCAAGCTTGTGCAACATGTTCATGATCAAGTTGCTTAAAATTCATAATATCGTTTCTAAGAGAGATGATCTTAGCGGGAGGAAAATACTTAGAGATAAAAGCATCTTTGCACTTGTTCCAAGAATCAATACTATTTTTAGGCAAAGATGAAAACCAAGCTTTAGCACGATCTCTAAGCGAAAAAGGAAATAGCTTCAATTTAACAATATCATTATCAACATCTTTCTTCTTTTGCATATCACACAAATCAACGAAGCTATTTAGATGAGTAGCGGCATCTTCACTAGGAAGGCCGGCGGATTGATCTTTCATGACAAGATTCAACAAAGCAGCATTGATTTCACAAGATTCAGTATTGGTAAGAGGAGCAATCGGAGTGCTAAGGAAATCATTATTGTTGGTATTGGTAAAGTCACACAATTTGGTATTATCTTGAGCCATCGTGACAAACAAGCAATCCAACACACGAGCAAACAAAAAGCAAGCGAAAAAGAGGCAAACAGAAAAGAGAGGGTGAATAAAACGGCAAGGGTGAAGTGGGGGAGAGGAAAACGAGAGGCAAATGGAAAATAGTGTAAGGCGGGAGATAAGGGATTTGTGATGGGTACTTGGTATGTTGACCTTTGCGTAGACTCCCCGGCAACGGCGCCAGAAATCCTTCTTGCTACCTCTTGAGCACTGCGTTGGTTTTCCCTTGAAGAGGAAAGGGTGATGCAGCAAAGTAGCGTAAGTATTTCCCTCGGTTTTTGAGAACCAAGGTATCAATCCAGTAGGAGGCTACGCGCGAGTCCCTCGTACCTACACAAAACAAATAACTCCTCGCAACCAACGCGATAAGGGGTTGTCAATCCCTTCACGGTCACTCACGAGAGTGAGATCTGATAGATATGATAGGATAATATTTTTGGTATTTTTGTGATAAAGATGCAAAGTAAAATAAAAGCAAAGTAAAAAGCAAAGGAAATAACTAAGTGTTGGAAGATTAATATGATGAAGATAGACCCGGGGGGGCATAGGTTTCACTAGTGGCTTCTCTCAAGAGCATAAGTATTTTACGGTGGGTGAACGAATTACTGTTGAGCAATTGACAGAATTGAGCATAGTTATGAGAATATCTAGGTATGATCATGTATATAGGCATCACGTCCGAGACAAGTAGACCGACTCCTGCCTGCATCTACTACTATTACTCCACTCATCGACCGCTATCCAGCATGCATCTAGAGTATTAAGTTCATGAAAACAGAGTAACGCCTTAAGCAAGATGACATGATGTAGAGGGATAAATTCATGCAATATGATAAAAACCCCATCTTGTTATCCTCGATGGCAACAATACAATA
Organism: Aegilops tauschii subsp. strangulata; assembly: GCF_002575655.3. Classification (NCBI taxonomy): domain Eukaryota; kingdom Viridiplantae; phylum Streptophyta; class Magnoliopsida; order Poales; family Poaceae; genus Aegilops; species Aegilops tauschii. The sequence continues at coordinate 393,616,022 of NC_053041.3, read as the reverse complement.
CGTGCCTTGCTGCACCTACTGTCACTGGGAAAGGACACCGCAAGATTGAACCCAAAGCTAAGCACTTGTCCCATTGCAAGAAAGATCAATCTAGTAGGCCAAACCAAACTGATAATTCGAAGAGACTTGCAAAGATAACCAATCATACATAAAAGAATTTAGAGAAGATTCAAATATTGTTCATAGATAATCTTAATCATAAACCCACAATTCATCGGTCTCAACAAACACACCGCAAAAAGAAGATTACATCGAATAGATCTCCACGAGAGAGGGGGAGAACATTGTATTGAGATCCAAAAAGAGAGAAGAAGCCATCTAGCTACTAACTATGGACCTGAAGGTCTGAGGTAAACTACTCACACTTCATCGGAGGGGCTATGGTGTTGATGTAGAAGCCCTCCGTGATTGATGCTCCCTCCGGCGGAGCTCCGGAACAGGCCCCAAGATGGGATCTCGTGGGTACAGAAGGTTGCGGCGGTGGAATTAGGTTTTTGGCTCTGTATCTGATCGTTTGGGGGTACGTAGGTATATATAGGAGGAAGAAGTACGTCGGTGGAGCAACATGGGGCCCACGAGGGTGGAGGGCGCACCTGGGGGGATAGGCGCGCCCCCTACCTCGTGGCCTCCTCCTTTGTTTCTTGACGTAGGGTCCAAGTCTCCTGGATCATAATCTTCCTAAAAATCACGTTCCCGGAGGTTTCATTCCGTTTGGACTCCGTTTGATACTCCTTTTCTGCGAAACTCTGAAATAGGCAAAAAACAGCAATTCTGGGTTGGGCCTCCGGTTGATAGGTTAGTCCCAAAAATAATATAAAAGTGGATAATAAAGCCCAATAATGTCCAAAACAGTAGATAATATAGCATGGAGCAATCAAAAATTATAGTTACATTGGAGACGTATCAATCACGGCCCCGTCGATGAATCCGGCGACGGAAGGAGGCAGGAGATGGCGGCGGATCCGTTGCCGGCTCGTCACGGCGCCGCGGGCTCCCTCGCTCCGGGTGCCACCGTCGCTCGCTCGCCCACGACGGCTGCCTCTGGCAGAAGAAGGCGGGTTGGGTTCGGGCTGGGTCGGAGGGATTCTACGGTGGTCGGCGCGTCGCGCCTATATAGGGCGGGGGGGGTAACAGAATATTATTCTGTTACGGGTAACAGAATAGCCCAGCCCTATATATATATATATATATATATATATATATATATATATATATATATATATATATATATATATATATATATATATATTAGAAGAGACCAAATCAACATTGGGAAGGTAAACCTTGAAGTCAAATTAATGTTGAAGACAAACCAAATGCGAAGATAATGCAATCATGACGCCAGATGAAAATCTTCGGGAAAGTTTGGTGGTGGCGTTACCCACCGTATAGGAAGTATAGACCCAGACATGGGGCACAATTATCGTGGCGCTTCGAAGTCAAATTCCACGCTAATGTATTCACACTTAGAGTGTATGTCTTCATTGATTGAAGATATGCGTTACTTCGTGTGTTGCACATCTAAGTCATCAACATGCATAAGCATTAGGATGTGTGTCCAATCACAGGACATTTGAGGACTCTAAGATATTTAGCTCACATCGCAACTTGCAAAACCTTTTCTCATCCAAGGGCTTTGTGAAGATATCTGCCAATTGCTCTTCAGTGTTGACGTGAATGATATCAATATCTTGCTTCATGACATGATCTCTAAGAAAGTGATGACGGATCTGAATGTGCTTTGTCTTCGAGTGCTGAACTGGGTTGTTGGCAATCTTGATGGCGCTTTCATTATCGCAGTAGAGTGGCACATGCTTCAGGTGGATGCCATAGTCCTTGAGAGTTTGCTTCATCCATAGAAGCTGGGCGCAGCAAGATCCAGCAGCAATGTATTCGGATTCAGCAGTGGAGAGTGATACACAGTTCTGCTTCTTTGAAGACCAATAGACAAGAGATCGTCCAAGAAAGTGACATGTGCCTGATGTGGACTTGTGATCGACCTTGTCACCAGCATAATCAGCATCTGAGAATCCAACTAGATCAAACTCTGAGCCCTTTGGATACCATAATCCTAATGTTGGGGTGTAAGCCAAATATCAAAGAATTCGCTTCACAGCTAAGTGATGTGATTCCTTTGGTGCCACTTGGAATCAGGCACACATGCAAACACTAAGCATTATATCAGGCCTAGATGCACATAAGTAGAGTAAAGAACCAATCATGGAGCGTGATACCTTTTGGTCGAACTCTTTACCATTGTCGGCGGGGCCCAATTGACCTTTGGTTGGCATTGGCGTCATGTACCCTTTGCAGTCTTGCATTCCAAACTTCTTCGGGCAATCTTTGAGGTATTTTTATTGTGATATGAAGATGCCATTACTCTGCTGACGGATTTGAAGACCAAGGAAGAATTTTAGTTCACCCATCATGGACATCTGATATTGCTCTTACATCATATGCCCAAACTCATCACTGTATCTCTTGTCAGTGCAGCCAAAGATAATGTCATCCACATAGATTTGGCATACAAACAGTTCAACATCATATGTCTTCGTGAAGAGAGTGGGATCTAGAGAACCAGGTTTGAAGCCTTTGCTCTTCAGGAATTCTTTGAGTGTGTCATACCAAGCGCGAGGTGCTTGTTTGAGGCCATACACTGCCTTGTTGAGCTTGTATACCATATCAGGATGCTTTGGGTCTTCAAAACCAGGTGGTTGTGCAACATACACTTCTTCTTCAATTCTGCCGTTGAGAAAGGCACTCTTTACATCCATTTGGTACAAAATAATGTTGTTGTGGTTGGCATAGGCTAGCAGTATGCGAATGGCTTCAAGCCTAGCCACAGGAGCAAATGTTTCATCGAAGTCAATCCCTTCAACTTGTGTGTAACCTTGAGCAACGAGACGAGCCTTGTTTCTGACAACTTGACCATGCTCATCTTGTTTGTTGCGATAGATCCATTTGGTACCGATGATATTGTGCTTGCGAGGATCTGGACGCTTTACAAGCTCCCATACATTGTTCAGCCCGAACTGTTGAAGCTCTTATTGAATAGCTTGAATCCATTCAGGTTCCATGAAGGCTTCATCAACTTTCTTGGGTTCAGATATAGAGACAAAAGCAAAATGTCCACAGAAATTTGCTAGCTGTGTTGCTCTTGAAAGAGTGACTGGACCAGGTGCATTGATGCTATCAATTATCTTCTCAATCTGTACTTCATTTGCAACACGATGATGAACTGGATGAAGATTTTGCCCTTGCTGATCATTGTCTTCATCTTCAGCATTGGCTTCAGGCTGATCAGTGTCTTCAGGCTGATTAGGTGCAGAAATGATGATTTCCTCTTTAGCCTGTGCCTCTGAAGGTATGATTTCTCCGGTACCCATAAGCTTGATAGATTCACTTGGTGTTGCTTCATCTAGCACATTTAGCAGGTGCTCTCTTTGCGAGCCGTTAGTCTCATCGAACCGCACATCCACAGTTTCAACCACTTTGTAGTGAAAGAGGTTGAAGACTTTGTAGGAGTTCGAGTCATTCCTGTAGCCAAGCATAAAACCTTCATGTGCTTTCGGTGCAAATTTTGAAGTGTGATGTGGATCCTCGATCCAGCACCTAGCACCAAAGACTCTGAAATAGCTGACGTTTGGCTTCTTACCAGTCAGGAGCTCATATGATGTCTTCTTTAGGAACTTGTGAAGATAAACACGGTTGATGACATGGCATGCAGTGTCAATAGCTTCAGGCCAGAACTTCCTTGGAGTCTTGTACTCATCAAGCATCGTCCGTGCCATCTCAATGAGGGTTCTGTTCTTGCGCTCCACGATGCCATTCTGTTGAGGTGTGTATGGAGCCGAGAACTCATGTGTGATGCACAATGTATCAAGATAATTGTCAAGGCTGGTGTTCTTGAATTCAGTGCCGTTGTCACTTCTAATATGCTTGATCTTGATGCCATAGTTGGTCATGGCACAATTGGCGAACCGTCTGAAGACATCCTGCACTTCAGTCTTGTAGAGAATTATGTGCACCCATGTATATCTTAAGTAATCATCAACAATGACGAAACCATAGAGGCAAGCAGTGGTAGTAAGGGTAGAATAGTGAGTAGGGCCGAATAAGTCCATGTGAAGCAGCTCGAAGGGACGTGTCATCGTCATGATTGTCTTCGAGGGATGCTTGGCCCTAGTCATCTTTCCAGCCTCGCAGGCACCGCATAGATGATCCTTGTTGAACTTGACGCCCTCGATGCCTATGACATGCTTCTTCTTCGCGAGAGTGTATAAGTTCCTCATGCCCGCATGCCCTAGCCTCCGATGCCAGAGCCAGCGCTCTGAAGCTTTTGCTAGAAGACATACGGCCAACTGTGGTCCTGCGGAGAAATCTACCATATACAGATCGTCTATTCGATATCCTTCGAAGACTAGAGATTTGTCAGATTCCATAAGCACAAGGCAACGATATTTTCCAAATATCACAATAATGTTCAGATCACAAAGCATTGAGACAGACATTAAGTTGAAACCAAGGGATTCAACAAGCATCACTTTATCCATGTGCCGATCCTTTGAGATTGCAACTCTACCTAGGCCCAATACCTTGCTTTTACCAGTGTCAGCAAATGTGATGTGACTTTTGTCAGACGGACGTAGGGTTGAATCCATAAGAAGACTTCGATCACCAGTCATGTGGTTAGTGCATCCACTATCCATAATCCACTCAGAAGCCTTTGGTGTCGTACCCTACAGTGCAGTTTGGGGGATAGGCTTCACCAAGGGAAATGTGAACCATAAACATTTGACGAACAAGCATATTATCAAAGTTCAGATCCTTGTTAGGGTAGATAGGATGTTTGTCAAGAAATCCTGGGACGAAATACATAGTAAGACCATTTTGGCATTTTATCTTGCGGCCCACAAGATGTTTTAGGTCCCCAGCATAAGCATTAGAAGCCTTTGATTTCTGGCTGGAGACCTTTCCCTGCAAAAGAGAGTTAATTTTTCTTAACCACCCACATCTTCAGGGGTGGCTTAGAAGCAATGAGTTTAAGTGCAGCATTTGAGAACTTTGGCTTTGGATCCCTAGCAAATAGCCTTGCAGGTGGTCAATAATACTCATAAGAATAAGCAGAAAAGTTCTTGGTCTTATGAACATAGAGGTTTGATGAAACGCGCTCATATTCATAAGTCTGAGTATGGTTTCCCTGCAAAACATTGGCGTTAGGGTGACCCTGCTGGGTTCTCTGTCTGTATGAAGCCTTTGGACCATATGACGCCTTTGGTTTGGGGTTTGTCTTCTTCCCAGGTGGTGTCATGATGGCATTCACAGGAAGCTTCTCAAGACAACTTTTAGGCACCCATATCTTCTTCAAAGGAGGTCCATTCCTATAGTTAGTACCAATATACCTGGCAAACACTTCACCATTCTGATTCTTAAAACAGTTTATGGTTTGCATCAAAGTATTCATCAATGATAATCGGGTTAGCACAAGTGAAACAAGATAAGGTAGATGGATCCACTGAAGGTCCCTTTGCAGCAATCCATGTGGTTTTGGGGTACTGCTCAGGCTTCTAGTATGAACCATCAACGTTCATTTTCCTCTCGAACCCAACACCCTCTTTCCTAGGGTTTCGGTTCAGAATTTGTTTCTTGAGAACATCACATAGTGTCTGATGCCCTTTGAGGCTTTTGTACATCCCTGTTTCAAGCAATGTCTTCAACCTAGCATTCTCATCAGCAATAGTAGTAGTATCCTCAGAAGAGGGGTTAGTTACCACATCAACAGTTGAAGATATTGCAACAGTAGCATCAGTAGAACATTCAACAACAGAGACAACATTATCATGCTCAAGACATTTTAAACATGGTGGATCAAAGTCTTCCTGAGCGGTAATGATCTGTTGAGCACGAAGTGACTCATTCTCCTTTTGAAGATCTTCATGAGACGCTCTCAGGCTCTCAAGTTCTTGCTTCCTTTGAAGATAATCATATGACAGCTTCTCATGAGTAGCTGAGAGTGTTTCATGACGACTTTCAAGTTCCACATACTTAACGTGGAGATTTTTAATGTCTTCAATTAAAGACTGAGTTCGAGTCATTTCCGCGTCCAACAGGTCATCGCTTTTGTCTAGCAACTTTTGAATATGTTCCATAGTATTTTGTTGTTCAGTTGCAATTTTAGCAAGTGTTTTGTAGCTAGGTTTAGATTCACATTCAGGGTCATCTTCACTGGATGTTTGAAAGTAAGCATCGCGTGAGTTTACCTTGGCACCACGTGCCATGAAGCAGTACATCATCAGCATCAGCGTCCGCGACGAGGCCATTGTCTTCGGTGTCGAAGATTGACTTGGCGACGTAAGCTGAAGCTAGAGCCAGGCTTGCCACACCTGAATCGGACTCCTCCTCAGACTCCACCTCCGCCTCCTCAGAAGCAGACTCCTCTGAATCCATCTCCTTGCCAACAAACGCACGAGCCTTTCTAGATGAGCTCTTCTTGTGAGATGAAGAATTTGATGAACACTTTGAGGATTTCTTCTTGTTTTTGTCATCAGAATCATATTCCTTGCTCTTCTTCTTCTTCTTCTTCTTCTTCTTGGTCTCATTGTCACATTATGGACACTCAGAGATGTAGTGACCAGGTTTCTTGCATTTGTGACATGTTCTCTTCTTGTGGTCACGAGTGGAAGCTTCATCATTTCTTGAGCTAGATCTTGAAGACTTTCTGAAACCTTTCTTCTTGGAGAACTTCTGGAACTTCTTCACGAGCATAGCTAGTTCCTTTCCAATGTCTTCAGGATCCCCAGAACTGCAGTCAGATTCTTCTTCAGATGAGGACACAACCTTTGCCTTCAAAGCCCGAGTTCGTCCATAGTGAAGGAAATATGCCCTAGAGGCAATAATAAAGTTGTTATTTATATTTCCTTATATCATGATAAATGTTTATTATTCATGCTAGAATTGTATTAACTGGAAACTTAGTACATGTGTGAATACATAGACAAACAGAGTGTCACTAGTATGCCTCTACTTGACTAGCTCGTTAATCAAAGATGGTTAAGTTTCCTAACCATAGACATGTGTTGTCATTTGATGAACGGGAACACATCATTAGGAGAATGATGTGATGGACAAGACCCATCCGTTAGCTTAGCATAATGATCATTTAGTTTTATCGCTATAGCTTTCTTCATGACTTATACATATTCCTTTGACTGTGAGATTATGCAACTCCCGAATACCGGAGGAACACCTTGTGTTCTATCAAACGTCACAACGTAACTGGGTGATTATAAATATGCTCTACAGTTGTCTCCGATGGTGTTTGTTGAGTTGGCATAGATCGAGATTAGGATTTGTCACTCCGATTGTCGGAGAGGTATCTCTGGGCCCTCTCGGTAATGCACATCACTATAAGCCTTGCAAGCAATGTGACTAATGAGTTAGTTGCGGTATGATGCACTACGGAACGAGTAAAGAGACTTGCCGGTAACGAGATTGAACTAGGTATCTTGATACCGACGATCGAATTTCAGGCAAGTAACATATCGATGACAAAGGGAACAACGTACGTTGTTATGCGATTTGACCGATAAAGATCTTCGTAGAATATGTAGGAACCAATATGAGCATCCAGGTTCCGCTATTGGTTATTGACCGGAGATGAGTCTCGGTCATGTCTACATAGTTCTCGAACCCGTAGGGTCCGCACGCTTAACGTTCGATGACGATCAATATTATGAGTTTATGTGTTTTGATCTACCGAAGGTAGTTAGGAGTCCCGGATGTGATCACGGACATGATGAGGAGTCTCGAAATGGTCGAGACATGAAGGTTGATATATTGGAAGGTTATGTTTGGACACCGGAATGGTTTCAGATGAGTTCGGGCATATATCGGAGTACCGGGGGGTTACCGGAACCCCCCGGGGAGTTAATGGGCCTTAATGGGCCATGGTGGGAGAGCGGAGGAGGTGGCCAAGTGGGGGCGCGCCCCCCTAGGCCCAATCCTAATTGGGAGGGGGGCCGGCCCCCCTTTCCTTCTCTCCTTCTCCCTCTTCCTTCTTCTCCTACTCCAACTAGGGAAGGGGGAAACCTACTCCTACTAGGAGTAGGAATCCCCCTTGGGGTGCACCATAGAGAGGGTCGGCCCTCTGAAAGTGCGTTATATCGACTAGAGGGGGGTGAATAGGCGATTTTTATGAATTCTTCACTGAGGAATTTGCGGGTGAGGAAATTCCTTAGCGAAGAACTACTTGCAGCGGAATAAGTACTCAAGAGTAAGCATAGCAGAACATAGGCATGGTCATCATGATGAAATGAAGACAAACACAGAGTACAGAAAGCGTAAACACAGGATAACACAGGATGAAGACAAACAGACTGAATAAATTGAACTGAGGAAATTGAGAAAGTCTTCAGTCAAAGTCTTCAAACACAGATATGAACAAGCACACAACACAGTAATAAGGAAATGAAAGAGTTGAGGAAAATAGGACCAGTAAGCTCGGTGAAGACAATGATTTGGTAGACTAGTTCCAACTGTTGTCTCAGTTGTACATCTGGTTAGGGCGGCTAGGTATTTAAACCTGAGGACACACAGTCCCGGACACCCAGTCCTGAACACACAGTCCAGGACACCTAGTCCTCACCGTATTCCCCTTGAGCTAAGGTCACACAGACCTCGCCCAATCACTCGTGGTAAGTCTTTAGGTGACTTCCGAACCTTCACAAACTCGGTCACTCGGCGATCCACAATTTCCTCTTGGATGCTCTAGACCATGACGCCTAACCGTCTGGAAGAAGCACAGTCTTCAAAGGTAACAAGCGTCGGATCCACGCAGGATCAATCTCTTCAGTGATGCTCAATCACTTTGGGTTTGTAGGTGTTTCGGTTTGGGTTTTTCCTCACTTGATGATTTTCGCTCAAAGTCCTCGGAGGATGGGATGCTCTCAAATGACAAGTGTCAGTTTCTCTTGGAGCAGCCAACCAGCTAGTGGTTGTAGGGGGCGGCTATTTATAGCCTAGGGAGTAGCCCGTCATGATAAGACATAAATGCCCTTCAATGATATGACCGTTAGGTGGGTAGATACTTTGGGACAGCTGGCGCATAGCACAACAACGGTCGGAAATTTGAGTATCAAATTCCTCAGGGCTATCACGTTCCTCACTGTGTAGGCAATCTGCACTGGCGAATTCCTAACTCCTCAGTCAGAACAAATTCCTCAGAGACCAGAAGAACTTCCTCTCTGTCACTGAAGAATATGACTGAACTGTATGAGATTTCCAATGGCTTCACTCGAAGGGATTGGTAGGTGTAGGATTTTGAGTTGAGCATCACATGGAAATTTTTCCTTAGTATTTCCTCAACCCCCTTTAATAGTACGGTGTTTCCTATGACTCAAGAAAGAGAAAATGAAACTACGAAAACAAAAGTCTTCACGCTTCATGTTCCTCAAATGAATACCAAGTCTTCAAGGTCACACCAATTTCTTCACTTTCAAAGTCTTCAGTCGAAGAACTTCATTTTTAGGGGTCGACTTTCTCTGTAAATATCAAACTCCTCATAGACTTATAGACATGTGTACACTCATAAACACATTAGTCCCTTAACCTATAAGTCTTCAATACACCAAAATCACTAAGGGGCACTAGATGCACTTACAATCTCCCCCTTTTTGGTGATTGATGACAATATAGGTTAAGTTTTCAAGGGGGATAAACATATGAAGTGTAAATACTGATATTGAGGAATTTGATTGCAAGATATAGAAGAACTCCCCCTGAAGATGTGCATAGTGAGGAATTTGCTTTTGAAGCAATGCACACTTGAAGAGTTGAATCATGGAGATCTCCCCCTATATCTTGTAATTCATACACGCATTTGACATAATATATGAAGAATTTGAAATGCATGATGAAATATGGTGACTGATGTAATTCAGCATGCGTGCAATAACATTAACGAGGAATAAGCATGCAGAAGAAACAACAAAAGTATCAGGCCACCATAGAGTTTAAGTTTACAACTCGATCCAACAAAGTCATCAGAAGAATGAGAGTTGTAACTTAGAAAAAACGCCCATATAGATTGACCCGCTTGAAGACTAACTCAAATTTCTCCCCTTTGTCATCGAATGACCAAAAGGTTCGAAACTGAGGACTAACGCCCCTGAAGAATATCAAGTTGATGAAGGAGCGCCAGCGTTGTTGGGGTCGTTTGTCGTAGTAGGGCCTGCCGCAGTGTCGTCCAAGTCTTCATGTTCATCGGTGTCGCGCGATGAAGAATAGGAGCTGGCCACCAAGGACGGAACCTTGACCTTCTTGTATTTCTTCGGTGGAGGTGCAGACCAGTCAAAGTCCTCCTTGAGACCCATTTTCTTCAGATCTTCCGTGCTATAAATGTGAGACAGAACAGCTCAGGTGCGGTTGAGGGTTTCATGAAGGTAGTAATGGTTTTTCTTCACTACATTGTGGGTAGCAGTCATGTTGTGAAGAATTGAACCAACTGACGCTTGACCCATTTGTGATTGCGATCAACCTTCTGGTGAAGACTGAGGAGAAGCTCACGGTCAGTCATCACCCTGGGAGCTGTGCCTTGAGGATTTGGCTTGGTTGCGTTGGCAGCAGAGTCATGGGTGGCAGAGTCATCATTGGTGGAGTAGGATGCAGCCTTGCGAAATTGACCATCCAATGGACGAATGCCTTCATCAATAACAGCAGTAGCCTTGCTCTTTTCATCAGCTGAGGAAAATGTCCGTTTGAGGACTTCAATCGGGCGCAAGTAGCTGCAATGGTTCAGTGTATCAGCTTTGTAGTTGAGTGAAGACCTTGTTCTGATGAATCTCATAATCCACGGAGCATAAGGCTTCAACTCAAACGGTGACATTGCGACATTTGCCAGAGTCCTCATGAAGAAATCATGGAAGTTGACGGGAAAGCCATGAATGATATTGAAAAGCAGATTCTTCATGATGCCAACGACTTCTTCTTCATTCGAATCGTGGCCCTTGATAGGACTCATTATCTTTGTCAGAATGCGATAGACAGTCCGAGGCACATATAACAATTCCTTCACAAGGAATTTAGTTCTTGGGGCCTGACCTGGCTTCAATGGCTTCATCAGCACTTGCATATAGTGATCTGTAAGCTCAGGTTCACTGTAGACGCAACAAGCAGCTTCAAGGGGAGGACTGAGAGGCAAAGCACGAAGCAATTCAGTAGCTGGTGCCTTGTAGTGAGTATTTTCAGACATCCAGTCCAGCACCCATGAATTCACATCTTCAGAGTCTCCGGTGATGTGCAGAGTTGCATAAAATTGAAGAATGAGCTCTTCATTCCAATCACATATATCAGTGCAGAAATTTAACAGTCCAGCGTCGTAAAGAACACTGAGGACTGGCGCGAAGCACGGCAGAGATTCCATATCCACGTGAGGAATGTGTTCATGATCGAAGACTTTGACTTTGTTGAACAGCACTGAGGAATAAAAATTTGCCTGGCTGGCAGTCCAAAAACGCCTCTTCCTAATGCGAGCAGAGTCATAGGGGTTGTAATCAGTGAAGAATACATGCTCGCCGAAGAAATCATTAGCCTTGAATTTTTGCTTCCTTGAGAATGGATCCTTTGACTTGGGCAGAGGAGTGTCAGTCAGTTGCATTACAACCTCAGGAATCGCAATCTCAGGTTCTTCAGGCTGAGGAATTTCTGGTTCCTCTTCAGTGGCAGCCTGGGTCTTCAATTCTTCATTTTCATTTTCTTCAGCACTAGCGGCTGGAATTTCTTCATGAGCTTCATCAGATCCCATTTGAACTGTTGTTGCTGGGGACTGAGGAATTTGTTGCAATGGTGTGAAGAGTGGAGAATTGGGGTGCTGACTTTCCCAAAAGTCATCATTCATCACTGGTGCGGTACAGCCAATGTCCACATCTTCATCTTCCATTTCTTCAACACCAGCCTCTTCAGCAGTAAACTGAGGCATAGGCGAGGAAACTGTGGGGGTTGAAGGGATTTTATCCACTTCAATTTCTTCATCCATCTGCTCTGACGAAGCAGCAGAAGGATTTTCTTCATCAGATCCGCTGGGGATCACATATTCTTCATCAAAAGGAACGATTTCCTTTGATGGCATGGAGGAAACAGGAACAACATCAATTGGATTAGCAAATGAGCTTGTCAATTTCTTCATTTTCTTCGATGCTGAAGAATCTGAAGGAGCTGATCCTTTCCTTTTCTTCACAGCTGCACGCTCTGCAGCCTTGGTCTTCTTCACATCTGATGCAAATGGAAGAATTGGAGTTGGGGTAGGCGCAGGAGGAGCAGAGGAATGTGGTTGATTTTCTTCAGGCACAACTGATGCAGTTTCCCTGACCTCTTCATTTTCTTCAGGCGCACCACTAGTGGATGCCCTGGCAATTTCATCAGCGGCTGGAATGCAGTCATCAGCCCTGGAACTCACATTTTCTTCAGCAGCCTGAAAATCATCAGTGGTGCTGGCATGTTCTTCAGTTGGTTGAGCAGATGCTTCAGCCTGAGGAATTTCTTGTTGCGATGGGGCTGCAACATTGGAGGTGAACATCTTAGTCAGTTTAACAAACCCGACCTTGGCTCCTTTCCAATCAGCATAGTAAGCATTGAAGTCATCGCTGAGGACTTTGATTTCAGACTGGATCTTCACAAGTTCATCAGTTGTCATAGAGACAACGTTGTTCTTTAGGAATTTTTCCTTCCTGTACTGTGCCTTCTTGAGCTGCCTGGCCTTCTCAAATTTCCATTTCTCTTCTTGGATGAAGGCAGTCAGCATATGACTTTGGCCAGGAGTCAGCTTGAAGTCAGGCATAGGAGTGTTTGGGTCCTTGTGCCAGAGATCAATGTAATCGAGGATCAACTTTGGATCCAAAAGTAGAGGCACATTTGTGCCCTTGCCTCTAGCGGCCCTGACTTGCCTATCTCTGATGATTTCAGCAAGTTCTTCATCATCAGCTTCGTCTTCTTCAGACGGCACTTGGAAGGCGACCTGCTTCTTGTGAGGACTTGGGCGAGAGCCTCGTCCCGCAGTGGTCTTTGTCTTCAGCAGAGAGGGTCTTGTTGAAGAATTTGGTGCAGCTGAGGAACTAGTTGAAGCTCCTGAGGCAATAGAGATGCATGTAGTCCTTTGGCACGTGGCAAGATGCACAGGTGCTGAGGATTTGGTCGGAGCAGCTGAGGACTTTGGAGGAGCAGGAGCAGCGTGAGGAATTTGCCGTGAGGGCTTAGCTGAGGAACTTGGCCGTGAGGGCATTGAAGAAGAAGCACTTGGCTTATGCGCAACCTTCTTTGCCATGGATTTCTTCGGCTTGACAGAGGCCTCAGCAGCAGCAGCAGCAGAGTCTTTGTTGAATTTCCTCACTGCTTCTTTTGCCTGTTTGGCCAACTTGGCCTGGCGCTTGGCCCATTCATCAGGATAATCTTCACCACGCTTGAGGCTAGTGAGATCAGCTTCTTGGCCAGGTGCCAACGGAGGTCTTGAGCATGGAGGATTGAGTGCGAATTTCTTCATATACTTGGGAGTAACATATCTGTACTCCCTCCACTCTCTTGCCCATCTCCTCTCTATCTTCTGAATGCGCACCTTGCGCTGATTTTTATCTTCCTCAGGGGGTGTGCAGTACCTAGCATAGATGTCCTCAGGGATTTCAAAAGCAGTGTTGATCTCAGGCCTCTTTCCCCCTTTCTGTGGCTTCTTTCCATCAGCCATTTTCTTCAGATGAGGAATTTGAACAATTGAATTCTCTGAAGAAGTATGCAACTTTTCTTCGAGGAACGCTGGAAATGAGTTAAGTTGATGAGAACCTAGTGATTCAGCAGCGTACATGAGTACCTGTGAACAGAGTATAGTTGCGAGGAATTTGGAGAGGTCATATGCGTTCTCAGAAGGTTTTTCAAAAAGAACAAGTTTGAGGAATTTGACCAGACGAGTCTTGAAGAATTTCACTAAGCGTTCTTTGTCTTAGGTTCTAGAGTTGTATAGATCGAAGATCCACACAATTGAGGAATCTTGAAGAAAAATTATTGCTTAGAGAAACGAATCAAGAACAGATGACATGTGAGGTGTTTAGTGTGTGTAGAATTTGAAGAATAAACACCTTTGAAGATTTTGTAGAAATCATTTAAATCAAAGAGGGCAGTAAAAGGAACTTTTAATTATCCTGGACGAAGAACACGACGAACTGTGAGGTAGAGATGAGAAGTTCGTCTGTGCAGATCTTCCACGCCCTAACTTGGCGGAGGAAGACGGCTATGGCGGCGGCGGAGTGAAGATTTCCGCGGCCGGCGCGAGTACGGCGGCGACGAGGTCAAGGCAGTGAAGCTCTTCCTCACCAGCGACGATGAAGTAGCAGCGGCGCTAGGGTTTGAGAAGCTCGAGCTGGAGAGAGGTCGAGCGGAGTAAAGGAAGTGAGGAAGGGGAAGGGGGTATTTATAGCCACGGTGAAAAACTGTTCGCCCGAAGAAATTGGACGAACGTGCCCCTGACCCTTCTCATTCGCTTGACATGTGTCACCCACGTACTGAGAAGTGGAGATCGTGTTAGATCGTGGGTGAATAGATAAGTATTCCGTGGGATGCGGAACGGTTTGAGCGGCAAAACCGAAAATTTTGGATAAGATAAGTTCTAACGTTCCGTTCGCAAATTCTTCAGCTGACACGGACACAGTGAAGATTTTGAACGAGTTTCAAATAGAACGCACTTGAAGAATTTGTGAATAGATTGGGTTGAGTATAGCATAGAGGGGGAAGGGTCCGATCACATTCACTTAGCAGAAAAAACAACTTGAAGAATTAGCCATAAGTGAATGCTGTAGAGGACATAAACTCATATATATATATATATATATATATATATATATATATATAGCCAATGAAGAAAAACAACGGAGAAGGTGAAGACAATGCAAAGTTGAAGAACATGAACAACTGAGGAATTTCAAAAACTAAGGAAAAACTCAAATTGAAGATTTTCAACTTTTGTGGTGGCGTGACCCACCGTATAAGGATGATGATTTTAGACACCGCGTACAATTGTCGTAGGGCTCTGAGAATCAAATTCTTCATTAATTTCTTCACACTTAGAGTGTTATTCTTCATTGATTGAAGAAAAACGTTTCTTCATGTGTTGCACATCTAAGTCATTAATTTTGCATAAGTGTTAGGATGAGTGTCCTTTTCAAAGAACATTCGAAGATTCTAGGATATTTAGCTCACACCGCAACTTGCTAAATCTCTTCTCATCCAAGGGCTTTGTGAAGATATCTGCTAGCTGTTCTTCAGTCTTCACATGCTCAATAGAAATGTCGCCCTTCAACACATGATCACGAAGAAAATGATGACGAATCTGAATGTGCTTTGTCTTCGAGTGCTGAACTGGGTTGTGAGCAATCTTGATGGCACTCTCATTGTCACAAAAGAGTGGCACATTCTTCACGTTGATGTCGTAGTCCTTGAGAGTTTGCTTCATCCACAGCAATTGAGCATAGCAAGAACCAGCAGCAATGTACTCAGCTTCAGCAGTAGACAGTGATACGCAGTTCTGTTTCTTCAAGGACAAATAGACCAAAGATCGTCCGAGGAAATGACATGTACCAGAGGTTGACTTGCGGTCCACACGATCACCAGCATAGTCAGAGTCAGAATATCCAATGAGATCAAAAGCCGAGCCCTTGGGGTACCATAATCCAAGTGTTGGTGTGTGAGCTAGATATCGAAGAATATGTTTCACAGCCTTATGGTGTGATTCCTTCGGTGTAGCTTGAAATCAGGCACACATGCAAACACTAAGCATAATATCTGGCCTAGAAGCACATAAATACAATAAAGAACCAATCATGGAGCGGTATACCTTTTGATCGAAGTCAATACCATTTTCATCAGTGCACAGATGGCCATTTGTGGGCATCGGAATTTTGACGCCTTTGCAATCTTGCATGCCGAATTTCCTCAGTACATCCTTGAGGTATTTCTCCTGAGATATGAATATGCCATTGCTCTGTTGATGAATTTGAAGACCTAAGAAGAATTTCAACTCTCCCATCATAGACATTTGATATTCTTCACTCATCATATAGGCAAATTCATCACTATAACGTTGGTCAGTACAGCCAAAGATAATATCATCAACATATATTTGGCACACAGACAATTCACCATCATAAGATTTAGTGAAAAGAGTAGGGTCGAGTGAACCGGGTTTGAAGCCTTTCTTCATGAGGAATTCCTTCAAAGTATCATACCACGCCCGAGGGGCCTGCTTGAGGCCATAGAGGGCCTTATTGAGTCTGAAGACTTTGTCATGATGCTTTGGATCTTCAAAACCTGGGGGTTGAGCAACATATACTTCTTCCTCAAGATTACCATTGAGGAATGCACTTTTCACATCCATTTGATATAAAGTGATATCATGATGGTTAGCATAAGCAAGTAATATGCGAATAGCTTCAAGTCTAGCAACAGGTGCAAAAGTTTCATCGAAATCAATTCCTTCAACCTGTGTGTAGCCTTGAGCTACAAGTCGTGCCTTATTCCTCACCACAAGGCCATTTTCATCTTGCTTGTTGCGGTAGATCCACTTTGTGCCAATGATATTGTGCTTGCGAGGATCTGGATGTCTAACCAGTTCCCAGACGTTGTTGAGTTCGAATTGATGTAATTCTTCTTGCATGGCCTGAATCCACTCAGGCTCCAGAAATGCTTCATCTACCTTAGCGGGCTCTGTGATAGAGACAAAAGCATAGTGCCCACAAAAGTTAGATAAATGTGAAGCTTTTGAGCGTGTGAGAGGACCTGGTGCTTCAATGTCATCGATGATCTTGTCGACTTGCACTTCTTTTGCAACGCGAGGATGAGTTGGTTGTCGTCGAGGAATTTGATCAGCATTTTCTTCAGCATTTTCTTTAGGTGCATTAGCTCGACGTTCTTCACGTTCTGGAATGAATTCTTCAGCAGATTCTTCGGTAGGAATGACATCCTCAGTAGCCTTGAACTTGATAGTTTCCTCAGGTGCTGGTCATCTATCACAGAGGGTAGGTGCTCTCTTTGCAAGCCATTAGTTTCATCGAACCGCACATCTACAGTTTCAACAACCTTGTGAAGAACATTGTTGAAGACTCTGTAGGTGTGCGAGTCCTTTCCGTAACCAAGCATAAACCTTCATGTGCTTTCGGTGCAAATTTAGCATCATGATGAGGATCTCTAATCCAACATTTAGCACCGAAGACTTTGAAATAACTCACATTGGGTTTCTTGTCAGTGAGGAGTTCATAGGCAGTCTTCTTGAAGAATTTGTGAAGATATACCCTGTTGATGATGTGGCACGCAGTATAAATTGCCTCAATCCAGAAGTGACGAGGCGTCTTGTACTCATCAAGCATAGTGCGAGCCATCTCAACAAGAGTTCTTTTCTTGCGCTCCACGACGCCATTCTGCTGAGGAGTGTAAGAAGCAGATAACTCATGAGTAATACCAAGTTCATCAAGATAGTCATCGAGACCAGAATTCTTAAACTCGGTTCCATTGTCACTTCTGATGTGCTTGATCTTCACACCAAAGTTGGTTGAAGCCCTTGAGGAAAATCGTTTGAAGACTTCCTGCACTTCATGTTTGTAAGTAACAATGTGTACCCATGTGTATCGAGAGTAATCATCAACAATAACAAAGCCATAGAGAGATGCATCATTTGTGACAGCTGAGTAATGATTAGGACCAAAGAGGTCCATGTGAAGCAATTCGAACGGTCGAGTAGTGGTCATGATAGTCTTCACTGGATGCTTAGCCTTGGTCATCTTTCCAGCTTCACAGGCTCCGCATAAGTGATCCTTGAGGAATTTGACATTCTCAATGCCAATGACATGCTTCTTCTTCGCAAGCGTGTGCAAATTCCTCATGCTTGCATGACCAAGTCGTCGATGCCATAGCCAGCCTTCTGAAGCTTTTGCAAGTAGGCACACGGCTGGTTGCGGTCCTGTAGAGAAATCAACAATATACAAGTCTCCTCTCCTAAAGCCTTCGAAGACTTTGGAATTGTCAGCTTCCATAACCACAACACAACGATACTTGCCAAAGCCAACAACCATATCAAGATCACAAAGCATTGAGACAGACATGAGGTTGTATCCTAAGGACTCGACAAGCATGACTTTGTCCATGTGTCGATCCTTTGTGATCGCAACCTTACCTAGACCCAATACCTGACTTTTGCCTTTGTCAGCGAAGATGATATGCTTCAGATGCGATGGTGATAAGGGAGCATCCATCAATAGATTCTTGTCACCAGTCATGTGATTTGTACATCCACTATCGAGGACCCACTCAGTGGCTTTGGGTTGATCATCCTGCAGATGAATTAGTGCAGCTTACGAACTTCATATACTTCATCAGTGAAGAATATGACATCACAATTCATCAGACCAATTTCATCAAGCAATGCAACAGTTAAAACAGTATGAGGATGTGAGAAATGAAAGTTCATTTCTTCATGATTAGCCTGCGTCCTTCACGCACCTTTCAGGTCTCCAGCAAATTCTTCAG
The DNA here is from genome assembly GCF_002575655.3 of Aegilops tauschii subsp. strangulata. NCBI lineage: Eukaryota > Viridiplantae > Streptophyta > Magnoliopsida > Poales > Poaceae > Aegilops > Aegilops tauschii. The sequence continues at coordinate 393,597,470 of NC_053041.3, read as the reverse complement.
ACGTTTGAGCACGTCTGGAGACCCGACCCTGCATAAGAGATTAGTTCTTTTTCTTCACCACCCACATCTGAAGGGGTGGCAAAGAGTTCATCACTCTGCGAGCTCCATACGAGAAAGGTGGCATAGAAGCCAATCCATTTCGTTTCACATAAGAGGAGTTAGGGTAAGCATATGAATAAGCAGAGAAATTCTTCGAGGACTTATGAACATAATGATTAGAAGAATAATGCTCATATTCATAGCCCTTCATTCTACCCTGCGAAACAGAGTTGTTAGCACAATGATATTCATATGAGGACTTTGATCCTTTTGAGGAATTTGATCCACGTGAGGAATTTGGTCCGTATGAGGACTTGGATCCATATGAAGAATTTGGTCATATGAAGAATTTGATCTGGGGTTCCTATTCTTCACAGGTGGTGTCATGAGGACATTCACCTGAAGCCTTTCAAGGCACCTTTTGGGAACCCAGATCTTCATAGGGGAACCGTTCCTGCAGTTAGTGCCAACATATCTAGCAAATACTTCACCATTCTGATTTTTGAACAGTTTATAGTTGGAGTCAAATGACTCATCAGAAGAATGAGGAGATTCACATGTAAATCCCAATAGATTAGATGGATCAACTGGAGGTCCCTTTGCAGCAACCCATGATGTTTTGGGGTACTGCTCAGGCTTCCAATATGTACCATCAGCATTGAGTTTCCTCTCAAAGGCAATACCCTCTTTCCTAGGGTTCCTGTTGAGGATCTGCTTTTTGAGCACATCACAAAGAGTCTGATGCCCTTTGAGGCTTTTGTACATCCCTGTCATGTACAATTCCTTCAGCCCTGCATCGTCAGTGATACTAGCAATGTCTTCAGATGAGGAATTAGTGATAGCAGAGACAGTTGAAGAATTTGCAGCATTAGAAGCATTTGAACATTCAGGTGAAGAATTAGCAGATTCATGTTCAATGCATTTCAAACATGGAGGAACAAATTCTTCCTGAGCAGCGCTGATTTGTTGAGCAAGTAATGAATCACGCTCCTTCTGAAGATCTTCATAACTCACTCTTAGCTTCTCAAGATCTTGCTTTCTTTGAAGAAATTCATAAGAAAGCTTCTCATGATCAGATAAGAGAGTGTTATGATGACCTTGAAGGTTGTCAAACCTAGTCTGAAGTCTCTGAAGATTTTCAGTCAAGGTTTTAGTGCGATCCATTTCTTCACCCAACATATCATCACTTTTGTCTAGCATGTTTTGAACCTTTTCAAAAGCCCTTTGTTGTTTCACAGCAATCTTAGCAAGTTTAGAGTAGCTGGGCTTGAGGTTTTCATCAGATTCATTCTCACTAGATTCAGAGGAGGTATATTTGAGTACCTTGGCACCCTTTGCCATGAAGCAATAGGTGGGAGCGTAGTCATCATTGCCTTCATCAGCCTTGTGGTGAAGACATTTTCTTCAGGGTTGAAGTTAGACCTGCTGACGGATGCAGTAGCGAGAGCTAAACTCGCCACACTAGACTCGGACTCCTCAGATGCCTTCTCTTCCTCATTTTCTTCAGATTCAGCCTCAGAGTCCATTTCCTTGCCAATGAATGCCCGAGCCTTCTTGGAGCTGCTCTTCTTGTGAGACGAAGACTTCGAGGATTTCGATGATGAAGATTTTGAGGATTTCTTCTTTTTTCTTCCCATCATCAGAACTGTAATCCTTGTATTTCTTCTTCTTTGATTCCTTTTCCCACTGAGGACAATCTTGAATGTAGTGTCCAGGTTTCTTGCATTTGTGACAAAGCCTCTTCTTGTAGTCACTGGATGAGGAATCATTGCTCCTTGAGGGTTTTCCAAAGCGGCCACATCTTGAGAACTTCTGGAATTTCTTCACGAGCAGTGCTAGTTCATGGCTCAGTTCTTCAGGATCACCAAGGTTGCTGTCAGAGTCTTCATCTTCAGACTCAGAAACTGCCTTGGCCTTCAGTGCACGTGATCTGCCATAGTTCGAACCATAGAGATCTCTCTTTTCAGCAAGCTGGAACTCATGAGTATTTAGCCTCTCGAGGATATCAGCGGGATCAAGTGACTTGTAATCAGCACGTTCTTGTATCATCAATGTCAGAGTATCAAATGAGGAATCAAGTGATCTCAACAGTTTCTTCACCACCTCATGGTCGGTGATGTCGGTGGCACCAAGTGCTTGAAGCTCATTTGAGATGTTAGTGAGGCGATCGAAGGTTTGTTGAACATTTTCATTGTCGAGACTTTTGAAGCGATTGAAGAGATTGCGAAGAACATCAACTCGAGAGTCACGCTGAGTTGAGACTCCTTCATTCACTTTGGACAGCCTATCCCAGATAAGCTTAGCAGTTTCCAAAGCACTCACTCTACCATACTGTCCTTTGCTTAGATGGCCACATATGATATTCTTCGCTTGAGAATCGAGTTGCTTGAATCTCTTCACATCGGTAGCGTTCAGTGAGGGTGAGACAGAGGGAACACCATTTTCCACAACATACTAGAGATCGTTATCAATTGCTTCAAGATGCATTCGCATCTTATTCTTCCAGTAGGGGTAGTCCGTCCCATCGAAGGTAGGACACCCAGCAGAGACCTTGATCATACCTGCGCTCGACATAACTAAAACTCCATGCGGTTAAACCAAAATCAAACAGAACAAGGGAGTACCTTGCTCCGATACCAATTGAAAGTGCGTTATATCGACTAGAGGGGGGTGAATAGGCGATTTTTATGAATTCTTCACTGAGGAATTTGCGGGTGAGGAAATTCCTTAGCGAAGAACTACTTGCAGTGGAATAAGTACTCAAGAGTAAGCATAGCAGAACATAGGCATGGTCATCATGATGAAATGAAGACAAACACAGAGAACAGAAAGCGTAAACACATGATGAAGACAAACAGACTGAATAAATTGAACTGAGGAAATTGAGAAAGTCTTCAGTCAAAGTCTTCAAACACAGATATGAACAAGCACACAACACAGTAATGAGGAAATGAAAGAGTTGAGGAAAATAGAACCAGTAAGCTCGGTGAAGACAATGATTTGGTAGACCAGTTCCAACTGTTGTCTCAGTTGTACATCTGGTTAGGGCGGCTAGGTATTTAAACCTGAGGACACACAGTCCAGGACACCTAGTCCTCACCGTATTCCCCTTGAGCTAAGGTCACACAGACCTCGCCCAATCACTCGTGGTAAGTCTTCAGGTGACTTCCGAACCTTCACAAACTCGGTCACTCGGCGATCCACAATTTCCTCTTGGATGCTCTAGACCATGACGCCTAACCGTCTGGAAGAAGCACAGTCTTCAAAGGTAACAAGCGTCGGATCCACGCAGGATCAATCTCTTCAGTGATGCTCAATCACTTTGGGTTTGTAGGTGTTTGGGTTTGGGTTTTTCCTCACTTGATGATTTTCGCTCAAAGTCCTCGGAGGATGGGATGCTCTCAAATGACAAGTGTCAGTTTCTCTCGGAGCAGCCAACCAGCTAGTGGTTGTAGGGGGCGGCTATTTATAGCCTAGGGAGCAGCCCGTCATGATAAGACATAAATGCCCTTTAATGATATGACCGTTAGGTGGGTAGATATTTTGGGACAGCTGGCGCATAGCACAGCAACGGTCGGAAATTTGAGTATCAAATTCCTCAGGGCTATCATGTTCCTCACTGTGTAGGCAATCCGCACTGGCGAATTCCTAACTCCTCAGTCAGAACAAATTCCTCAGAGACCAAAAGAACTTCGTCTCTATCACTGAAGAATATGACTGAACTGTATGAGATTTCCAATGGCTTCACTCGAAGGGATTGGTAGGTGTAGGATTTTGAGTTGAGCATCACATGGAAATTTTTCCTTAGTATTTCCTCGACCCCTTTAACAGTACGGTGTTTCCTATGACTCAAGAAAGAGAAAATGAAACTACGAAAACAAAAGTCTTCACGCTTCATGTTCCTCAAATGAATACCAAGTCTTCAAGGTCACACCAATTTCTTCACTTTCAGAGTCTTCAGAAATCCAAAGTCTTCAGTCGAAGAACTTCATTTTTAGGGGTCGACTTTCTCTATAAATATCAAACTCCTCATAGACTTATAGACCTGTGTACACTCATAAACACATTAGTCCCTTAACCTATAAGTCTTCAATACACCAAAATCACTAAGGGGCACTAGATGCACTTACACTCTCCCCTCCTCCACTCCTTTATATACGGGGGAGGGGGCACCCCATAGACACACAAGTTGATCTTAGCCGTGTGCGGTGCCCCCGTCCACATATTTCCACCTCGGTCATATTGTTGTAGAGCTTAGGCGAAGCCCTGCGTCAGTAACTTCATCATCACCATCAACACGCCGTCGTGCTGACAAAACTCTCCCTCGACCTCAGCTGGATCTAGAAGTTCGAGGGACGTCACCGAGCTGAACGGGTGTAGATAACGGAGGTGTCGTGCGTTCGGTACTTGATCGGTTGGATCGCGAATATGTTTGACTACATCAATTGCATTACTTAACGCTTCCACTTTCGGTCTACGAGGGTACGTGGACACACTCTCCCCGATCGTTGCTATGCATCTCCTAGATAGATCTTGCGTGATCGTAGGAATTTTTTTGAAATACTGCATTCCCCAACAGTGGCATCCGAGCCAGGTCTATGCGTAGATGTTATATGCATGAGTAGAACACAAAGATTTGTGGGCGATAATAGTCATACTGCTTACCAGCATGTCATACTCTGATTCGGCGGTATTGTTGGATGAAGCGGCTCAGACCGACATTACGCGTACGCTTACGCGAGACTGGTTCTACCAACGGGCTTCGCACACAGGTGGCTAGTGGGTGTCTGTTTCTCCAACTTTAGTTGAATCGAGTGTGACTACGCCCGGTCCTTGTTGAAGGTTAAAACAACAAACTTGAAAAATCGTTGTGGTATTGATGCATAGGTAAGAACGGTTCTTGCTAAGCCCGTAGTAGCCACGTAAAACTTGCAACAACAAAGTAGAGGACGTCTAACTTGTTTTTGTAGGGCATGTTGTGATGTGATATGGTCAAGACGTGATTATATAAATTGTTGTATGAGATGATCATGTTTTGTAACACAGTTATCGGCAACTGGCAGGAGCCATATGGTTGTCGCTTTATTGTATGAAATGCAATCGCCATGTAATTGCTTTACTTTATCACTAAGCGGTAGCAATAGTCGTAGAAGCAATAGTTGGCGAGACGACAACGATGCTTCGATGGAGATTAAGGTGTCAAGCCGGTGACGATGGTGATCATGACGGTGCTTTGGAGATGGAGATCAAAGGCACAAGATGATGATGGCCATATCATATCACTTATATTGTTTGCATGTGATGTGTATCCTTTATGCATCTTATTTTGCTTAGTTCGGCGGTAGCATTATAAGATGATCTCTCACTAAATTTCAAGGCATAAGTGTTCTCCCTGAGTATGCACCGTTGCTACAGTTCGTCGTGCCGAGACACCACGTGATGATCGGGTGTGATAAGCTCTACGTTCACATACAACGGGTGCAAGCCAGTTTTGCACACGCAGAATACTCGGGTTAAACTTGACGAGCCTAGCATATGCAGATATGGCCTCGGAACACTGAGACCGAAAGGTCGAGCGTGAATCATATAGTAGATATGATCAACATAGTGATGTTCACCATTGAAAACTACTCCATCTCACGTGATGATCGGACATGGTTTAGTTGATATGGATCACGTGATCACTTAGATGATTAGAGAGATGTCTATCTAAGTGGGAGTTCTTAAGTAATATGATTAATTGAACTTTAACTTATCATGAACTTAGTCCTGGTAGTATTTGCATAACTATGTTGTAGATCAATAGCTCGCGATGTAGCTCCCTGTTTATTTTTGATATGTTCCTAGAGAAAAACTATGTTGAAAGATGATAGTAGCAATGATGCGGACTAGGTCCATGATCTGAGGATTATCCTCATTGCTGCATAGAAGAATTATGCCCTTGATGCACCGCTAGGTGACAGACCTATTGCAGGAGCAGATAACAGACGTTATGAATGTTTGGCAAGCTCGGTATGATAACTACTTGATAGTTTAGTGCACCATGCTTTACGGCTTAGAACCGGGATTTCAAAAATGTTTTGAACGCCACAGAGCATATAAGATGTTCCAAGAGCTGAAATTGGTATTTTAGACTCATGCCCAAGTCAAGAGGTATGAGACCTCTGTTGGGGATCGTAGCAGAATTTTAAAATTTTCTACGCATCACCAAGATCCATCTATGGAGTATACTAGCAACGAGAGGAAAGGAGTGCATCTACATACCCTTGTAGATCGCGAGCGGAAGCGTTCCAATGAACGAGGTTGATGGAGTCGTACTCGCCGTGATCCAAATCACCGATGACCGAGTGCCGAACGGACGGCACCTCCGCATTCAACACACGTACGGTGCAGCGACGTCTCCTCCTTCTTGATCCAGCAAGGGGGAAGGAGAGGTTGATGGAGATCCAGCAGCACGACGGCGTGGTGGTGGATGTAGCGGGATCTCGGCAGGGCTTCGCCGAGCTTCTGCGAGAGGGAGAGGTGTAGCAGAGGAGGAGGGAGGCGCCCAAGGCTGTAATGTTGCTGCCCTCCCTTCCCCCCCCCTTTATATAGGCCCCCTGGGAGGGGGGGCGCCGGCCAAGACCCATCTACATGGGGGGGCGCCGGCCAAGGGGAAGGGGGTGGCTTCCCCCCCCCCCCCCAAGTCAAGTGGGGCGCCCCCCACCCTAGGGTTTCCAACCCTAGGCGCAGGGGGAGGCCCATGGGGGGCGCCCCAGCCCACTAAGGGCTGGTTCCCTTCCCACTTCAGCCCATGGGGCCCTCCGGGATAGGTGGCCCCACCCGGTGGACCCCCGGGACCCTTCCGGTGGTCCCGGTACAATACCGATAACCCCCGAAACTTTCCCGGTGGCCGAAACTGGACTTCCTATATATAATTCTTCACCTCCGGACTATTCCGGAACTCCTCGTGACGTCCGGGATCTCATCCGGGACTCCGAACAACTTTCGGGTTTCCGCATACTCATATCTCTACAACCCTAGCGTCACCGAACCTTAAGTGTGTAGACCCTACGGGTTCGGGAGACATGCAGACATGACCGAGACGCCTCTCCGGTCAATAACCAACAGCGGGATCTGGATACCCATGTTGGCTCCCACATGTTCCACGATGATCTCATCGGATGAACCACGATGTCGAGGATTCAATCAATCCCGTATACAATTCCCTTTGTCAATCGGTATGTTACTTGCCCGAGATTCGATCGTCGGTATCCCAATACCTTGTTCAATCTCGTTACCGGCAAGTCTCTTTACTCGTACCGCAATGCATGATCCCGTGACTAACTCCTTAGTCACATTGAGCTCATTATGATGATGCATTACCGAGTGGGCCCAGAGATACCTCTCCGTCATACGGAGTGACAAATCCCAGTCTCGATCCGTGCCAACCCAACAGACACTTTCGGAGATACCCATAGTGTACCTTTATAGTCACCCAGTTACGTTGTGACGTTTGGCACACCCAAAGCACTCCTATGGTATCCGGGAGTTGCACGATCTCATGGTCTAAGGAGAAGATACTGACATTGGAAAAGCTCTAGCAAACGAACTACACGATCTTTGAGCTATGCTTAGGATTGGGTCTTGTCCATCACATCATTCTCCTAATGATGTGATCCCGTTATCAATGACATCCAATGTCCATAGTCAGGAAACCATGACTATCTGTTGATCAACGAGCTAGTCAACTAGAGGCTTACTAGGGACACGTTGTGGTCTATGTATTCACACATGTATTACGATTTCCGGATAACACAATTATAGCATGAACAATAGACAATTACCATGAACAAAGAAATATAATAACCATTTATTATTGCCTCTAGGGCATATTTCCAACAGTCTCCCACTTGCACTAGAGTCAATAATCTAGTTACATTGTGATGAATCGAACACCCATTGCGTCCTGGTGTTGATCATGTTTTGCTCTAGGGAGAGGTTTAGTCAATGGATCTGCTACATTCAGGTCCGTATGTACTTTACAAATATCTATGTCTCCATTTTGAACACTTTCACGAATGGAGTTGAAGCAACGCTTGATATGCCTGGTCTTCCTATGAAACCTGGGCTCCTTCGCAAGGGCAATAGCTCCAGTGTTGTCACAGAAGAGAGTCATCGGGCCCGACGCATTGGGAATCACCCCTAGGTCGGTAATGAACTCCTTCATCCAGACTGCTTCATGTGCTGCCTCCGAGGCTGCCATGTACTCCGCTTCACATGTAGATCCCGCCACGACGCTTTGCTTGCAACTGCACCAGCTTACTGCTCCTCCATTCAAAATATACACGTATCCGGTTTGTGACTTCGAGTCATCCAGATCTGTGTCGAAGCTAGCGTCGACGTAACCCTTTACGACGAGCTCTTCCTCACCTCCATAAACGAGAAACATATCCTTAGTCCTCTTCAGGTACTTCAGGATATTCTTGACCGCTGTCCAGTGTTCCATGCCGGGATTACTTTGGTACCTTCCTACCAAACTCACGGCAAGGTTTACATCAGGTCTGGTACACAACATGGCATACATAATAGACCCTATGGCCGAGGCATAGGGGATGACACTCATCTTTTCTCTATCTTCTGCCGTGGTCGGGCATTGAGCCGTGCTCAATTGCACACCTTGCAATACAGGCAAGAACCCCTTCTTGGACTGATCCATATTGAACTTCTTCAATATCTTGTCAAGGTATGTACTCTGTGAAAGACCAATGAGGCGTCTTGATCTATCTCTATAGATCTTGATGCCTACTATATAAGCAGCTTCTCCAAGGTCCTTCATTGAAAAACACTTATTCAAATAGGCCTTTATACTTTCCAAGAATTCTATATCATTTCCCATCAATAGTATGTCATCCACATATAATATGAGAAATGCTACAGAGCTCCCATTCACTTTCTTGTAAACACAGGCTTCTCCATAAGTCTGTGTAAACCCAAACGCTTTGATCATCTCATCAAAGCGAATGTTCCAACTCCGAGATGCTTGCACCAGCCCATAGATTGAGCGCTGGAGCTTGCATACTTTGTTAGCATTCTTAGGATCGACAAAACCTTCCGTCTGCATCATATACAACTCTTCCTTAAGGAAGCCGTTAAGGAATGCCGTTTTGACGTCCATCTGCCATATCTCATAATCATAGTATGCGGCAATTGCTAACATGATTCAGACGGACTTCAGCTTCGCTACGGGTGAGAAAGTCTCATCGTAGTCAACCCCTTGAACTTGTCGATAACCCTTAGCGACAAGTCGAGCCTTATAGATGGTCACATTACCATCCGCGTCCGTCTTCTTCTTAAAGATCCATTTGTTTTCTATGGCTCGCCGATCATCGGGCAAGTCAGTCAAAGTCCATACTTCGTTTTTATACATGGATCCTATCTCGAATTTCATGGCTTCTAGCCATTTGTCCGAATCCGGGCCCACCATCGCTTCTTCATAGTTCGAAGGTTCACCGTTGTCTAACAACATGATTTCCAGGACAGGGTTGCCATACCACTCTGGTGCGGAACGTGTCCTTGTGGACCGATGAAGTTCAGTAGTAACTTGATCTGAAGCTTCATGATCATCATCATTAACTTCCTCCCTAGTCGGTGTAGGCACCACAGGAACATCTTCCCGCGCTGCGCTACTTTCCGGTTCGGAAGGGGTGACTATCACCTCATCAAGTTCCACTTTCCTCCCACTCAATTCTTTCGAGAGAAACTCTTTCTCCAGAAAGGACCCGTTCTTGGCAACGAAGATCTTGCCTTCGGATCTGAGGTAGAAGGTATACCCAATGGTTTCCTTAGGGTATCCTACGAAGACGCATTTTCCGACTTGGGTTCGAGCTTTTGAGGTTGAAGTTTCTTGACATAAGCATCGCATCCCCAAACTTTTAGAAACGACAGCTTAGGTTTCTTCCCAAACCATAATTCATACAGTGTCGTCTCAACGTATTTCGACGGTGCCCTATTTAAAGTGAATGCGGCAGTCTCTAAAGCATAGCCCCAAAATGAGAGCGGTAAATCGGTAAGAGACATCATAGATCGCACCATATCCAATAGAGTGCGATTACGACGTTCGGACACACCATTTCTCTGAGGTGTTCCAGGCGGCGTGAGTTGTGAAACGATTCCACATTTCCTTAAGTGCGCACCAAATTCGTGACTTAAATATTCTCCACCACGATCTGATCGTAAGAATTTTATTTTCCTGTCACGTTGATTCTCAACCTCACTCTGAAATTCCTTGAACTTTTCAAAGGTTTCAGACTTGTGTTTCATTAGGTAGACCTACCCATATCTACTTAAGTCATCAGTGAGAGTGAGAACATAACGATATCCTCCGCGAGCCTCAACACTCATTGGACCGCACACATCGGTATGTATGATTTCCAATAAGTTGGTTGCTCGCTCCATTGTTCCGGAGAACGGAGTCTTGGTCATCTTACCCATGAGGCATGGTTCGCACGTGTCAAATGATTCGTAATCAAGAGACTCCAAAAGTCCATCTGCATGGAGCTTCTTCATGCGCTTGACACCAATGTGACCAAGGCGGCAGTGCCACAAGTATGTGGGACTATCGTTATCAACTTTACATCTTTTGGTATTCACACTATGAATATGTGTAACATCACGTTCGAGATTCATCAAGAATAAACCATTGACCAGCGGGGCATGACCATAACACATATCTCTCATATAAATAGAACAACCATTATTCTCGGATTTAAATGAGTAGCCATCTCGAATTAAACGAGATCCAGATACAATGTTCATGCTCAAAGCTGGCACTAAATAACAATTATTGAGGTTTAAAACTAATCCCGTAGGTAGATGCAGAGGTAGCGTGCAGACGGCGATCACATCGACCTTGGAACCATTCCCGACGCGCATCGTCACCTCGTCCTTTGCCAGTCTTCGTTTATTCCGTAGTTCCTGTTTTGAGTTACAAATATGAGCAACCGCACCGGTATCAAATACCCAGGAGCTACTACGAGTGCTGGTAAGGTACACATCAATTACATGTATATCACATATACCTTTGGTGTTGCCGGCCTTCTTGTCCGCTAAGTATTTGGGGCAGTTCCGCTTCCAGTGACCACTTCCCTTGCAATAAAAGCACTCAGTCTCAGGCTTGGGTCCATTCTTCGACTTCTTCACGGCAACTGGCTTACCGGGCGCGGCAACTCCCTTGCCGTCCTTCTTGAAGTTCTTCTTACCCTTGCCTTTCTTGAACTTAGTGGTTTTATTCACCATCAACACTTGATGTTCCTTTCTGATCTCCACCTCCGCTGATTTCAGCATTGAATATACCTCAGGAATGGTCTTTTCCATCCCCTGCATATTGAAGTTCATCACAAAGCTCTTTTAGCTCGGTGGAAGTGACTGAAGGATTCTGTCAATGACCGCGTCATCCGGGAGATTAACTCCCAGTTGAGACAAGCGGTTGTGTAACCCAGACATTCTGAGTATGTGCTCACTAACAGAACTATTTTCCTCCATTTTACAGCTGAAGAACTTGTCGGAGACTTCATATCTCTCGACCCGGGCATGAGCTTGGAAAACCATTTTCAGCTCCTCGAACATCTCATATGCTCCATATTTCTCAAAACGCTTTTGGAGACCCGGTTCTAAGCTGTAAAGCATGCCGCACTGAAAGAGGGAGTAATCATCAGCACGTGATTGCCAAGCGTTCATAACGTCTTGGTTCTCTGGGATTGGTGCTTCACCTAGTGGTGCTTCTAGGACATAATCTTTCTTGGCAGCTATGAGGATGATCCTCAGGTTCCGGACCCAGTCCGTATAGTTACTGCCATCATCTTTCAACTTGGTTTTCTCTAGGAACGCGTTGAAGTTGAGGACAACGTGGGCCATTTGATCTACAAGACATAGTGTAAAGATTTTAGACTAAGTTCATGATAATTAAGTTCATGATAATTAAGTTCATATAATCAAATTATTCAATGAACTCCCACTCAGATAGACATCCCTCTAGTCATCTAAGTGAAACATGATCCGAGTTAACTAGGCCGTGTCCGATCATCACGCGAGACGGACTACTCAAGATCGGTGAACATCTCCATGTTGATCGTATCTTCTATACGACTCATGCTCGACCTTTCGGTCCTCCGTGTTCCGAGGCCATGTCTGTACATGCTAGGCTCGTCAAGTCAACCTAAGTGTATTGCGTGTGTTCCGAGGCCATGTCTGTACATGCTAGGCTCGTCAACACCCGTTGTATGCGAACGTTAGAATCTATCACACCCGATCATCACGTGGTGCTTCGAAACAACGAACCTTCGCAACGGTGCACAGTTAGGGGGAACACTTTCTTGAAATTATTACAAGGGATCATCTTACTTACTACCGTCGTTTTAAGCAAATAAGATGCAAAACATGATAAACATCACATGCAATCAAATAGTGACATGATATGGCCAATATCATTTGCTCCTTTGATCTCCATCTTCGGGGCACCATGATCATCTTCGTCACCGGCATGACACCATGATCTCTATCATTGTGTCTTCATGAAGTTGTCACGCCAACGATTACTTCTACTTCTATGGCTAACGCGTTTAGCAATAAAGTAAAGTAATTTACATGGCGTTATTCAATGACACGCAGGTCATACAAAATAATAAAGACAACTCCTATGGCTCCTGCCGGTTGTCATACTCATCGACGTGCAAGTCGTGATTCCTATTACAAGAATATGATCAATCTCATACATCACATATATCATTCATCACATCTTCTGGCCATATCACATCACATAGCACATGCTGCAAAAACAAGTTAGACGTCCTCTAATTGTTGTTGCAAGTTTTACGTGGCTTGTATAGGTTTCTAGCAAGAACGTTTCTTACCTACGTAAAACCACAACGTGATATGCCAATTCCTATTTACCCTTCATAAGGACCCTTTTCATCGAATCCGTTCCGACTAAAGTAGGAGAGACAGACACCCGCTAGCCACCTTATGCAACTAGTGCATGTCAGTCGGTGGAACCTGTCTCACGTAAGCGTACGTGTAAGGTCGGTCCGGGCCGCTTCATCCCACAATACCGCCGAAACAAGATAAGACTAGTAGCGGCAAGAAGAATTGGCAACATCAACGCCCACAACTGCTTTGTGTTCTACTCGTGCATAGTAACTACGCATAGGCCTGGCTCTGATACCACTGTTGGGGATCGTAGCAGAATTTTAAAATTTTCTACGCATCTATGGAGTATACTAGCAACGAGGGGAAAGGAGTGCATCTACATACCCTTGTAGATCGCGAGCGGAAGCGTTCCAATGAACGAGGTTGATGGAGTCGTACTCGCCGTGATCCAAATCACCGATGACCGAGTGCCGAACGGACGGCACCTCCGCGTTCAACACACGTACGGTGCAGCGACGTCTCCTCCTTCTTGATCCAGCAAGGGGGAAGGAGAGGTTGATGGAGATCCAGCAGCACGACGGCGTGGTGGTGGATGTAGCGGGATCTCGGCAGGGCTTCGCCGAGCTTCTGCGAGAGGGAGAGGTGTAGCAGAGGAGGAGGGAGGCGCCCAAGGCTGTAATGTTGCTGCCCTCCCTTCCCCCCCTTTATATAGGCCCCCTGGGAGGGGGGGCGCCGGCCAAGACCCATCTACATGGGGGGCGCCGGCCAAGGGGAAGGGGGGTGGCTTCCCCCCCCCCCAAGTCAAGTGGGGCGCCCCCCACCCTAGGGTTTCCAACCCTAGGCGCAGGGGGGAGGCCCATGGGGGGCGCCCCAGCCCACTAAGGGCTGGTTCCCTTCCCACTTCAGCCCATGGGGCCCTCCGGGATAGGTGGACCCACCCGGTGGACCCCCGGGACCCTTCCGGTGGTCCCGGTACAATACCGATAACCCCCGAAACTTTCCCGGTGGCCGAAACTGGACTTCCTATATATAATTCTTCACCTCCGGACTATTCCGGAACTCCTCGTGACGTCCGGGATCTCATCCGGGACTCCGAAAAACTTTCGGGTTTCCGCATACTCATATCTCTACAACCCTAGCGTCACCGAACCTTAAGTGTGTAGACCCTACGGGTTCGGGAGACATGCAGACATGACCGAGACGCCTCTCCGGTCAATAACCAACAGCGGGATCTGGATACCCATGTTGGCTCCCACATGTTCCACGATGATCTCATCGAATGAACCACGATGTCGAGGATTCAATCAATCCCGTATACAATTCCCTTTGTCAATCGGTATGTTACTTGCCCGAGATTCGATCGTCGGTATCCCAATACCTTGTTCAATCTCGTTACCGGTAAGTCTCTTTACTCGTACCGCAATGCATGATCCCGTGACTAACTCCTTAGTCACATTGAGCTCATTATGATGATGCATTACCGAGTGGGCCCAGAGATACCTCTCCGTCATACGGAGTGACAAATCCCAGTCTCGATCCGTGCCAACCCAACAGACACTTTCGGAGATACCCGTAGTGTACCTTTATAGTCACCCAGTTACGTTGTGACGTTTGGCACACCCAAAGCACTCCTACGGTATCCGGGAGTTGCACGATCTCATGGTCTAAGGAGAAGATACTGACATTGGAAAAGCTCTAGCAAACGAACTACACGATCTTTGAGCTATGCTTAGGATTGGGTCTTGTCCATCACATCATTCTCCTAATGATGTGATCCCGTTATCAATGACATCCAATGTCCATAGTCAGGAAACCATGACTATCTGTTGATCAACGAGCTAGTCAACTAGAGGCTTACTAGGGACACGTTGTGGTCTATGTATTCACACATGTATTACGATTTCCGGATAACACAATTATAGCATGAACAATAGACAATTACCATGAACAAATAAATATAATAATAACCATTTATTATTGCCTCTAGGGCATATTTCCAACAACCTCTGACAAGTACTTTGCCTACAAGATGGAGGAGAATAGCTCAACCAGTGAGCATGTGCTCAGATTGTCTGAGTACTACAATTGCTTGAATCAAGTGGGAGTTAATCTTCCAGATAAAATAGTGATTGACAGAGCTCTCTAGTCACTATCACCAAGTTACTAGAACTTCGTGATGAACTATAATATGCAAGGGATGACGAAAATGATTCCCGAGCTCTTCGTGATGCTGAAATCGACGAAGGTAGAAATCAAGAAAAGCATCAAATGTTGATGTTTGACAAGACCACTAGTTTCAAGTAAAATGGCAAGGTGAAGAAAGGGAACTTCAAGAATAATGACAAGCAAGTTGCCACTCCCATGAAAAAGCCCAAAGCTAGAACCAAGCCTAGAACTGAGTGCTTCTACTGGAAATAAAATGGTCACTGAAAGTGGAACTGCCCTAGATACTTGGCGGATAAGAAGGATGGCAAAGTGAACAAAAGTATATTTAATATACATGTTATTGATGTGTACTTTACTAGTGTTCATAGCAACCCCTCAGTATTTGATACTGGTTTAGTTGCTAAGAGTAGTAACTAGAACAGGAGTTGCAGAATGAACACAGACTAGTTATGGGCGAAGTGACAATGTGTGTTGGAAATGATTCCAAGGTTGATAAGATCACCATCGCACAGGCCCTCTACCTTCGAGATTAGTGTTGGACCAAAAATAAATGTTATTTGGTGTTTGCGTTGAGCATGAATATGATTGGATCATGTTTATTGCAATACGGTTATTCATTTAAGTCAAAGAATAATTGTTGTTCTGTTTACATGAATAAAACCTTCTATGGTCATACACTTAATATAAATGGTTTATTGAATCTCGATCGTAATGATACACATATTCATAATATTGATGCCAAAAGATGCAAAGTTGATAATGATAGTGCAACATATTTGTGGCACTGCCGTTTAGGTCATATTGGTGTAAAGCGCATGAAGAAACTCCATGCTGATGGGCTTTTGGAATCACTTGATTATGAATCACTTGATGCTTGCGAACCATGCCTCATGGGCAAGATGACTAAGACTCCGTTCTCCGGAACAATGGAGCGAGCAACAAACTTGTTGGAAATAATACATACTGATGTATGCGGTCCAATGAGTGTTGAGGCTCGCGGCGGGTATTATTATTTCTGACCTTCACAGATGATTTGAGCAGATATGTGATGTCTACTACACAACCTTCTTCTTGTAGACGTTGTTGGGCCTCCAAGTGCAGAGGTTTGTAGGACAGTAGCAAATTTCCCTCAAGTGGATGACCTAAGGTTTATCAATCCGTGGGAGGCGTAGGATGAAGATGGTCTCTCTCAAGCAACCCTGCAACCAAGTAACAAAGTGTCTCTTGTGTCCCCAACACACCCAATACAATGGTAAATTATATAGGTGCACTAGTTCGGCGAAGAGATGATGATACAGGTGCAATATGGATGGTAGATATGGGTATTTGTAATCTGAAAATATAAAAACAACAAGGTAACAAGCGATAAAAGTGAGCGTAAACGGTATTGCAATGCTAGGAAACAAGGCCTAGGGTTCATACTTTCACTAGTGCAAGTTCTCTCAACAATAATAACATAATCGGATCATATAACTATCCCTCAACATGCAACAAAGAGTCACTCCAAAGTCACTAATAGCGGAGAACGAACGAAGAGATTATGGTAGGGTACGAAACCACCTCAAAGTTATCCTTTCTGATCGATCTATTCAAGAGTCCATAGTAAAATAACACGAAGCTATTCTTCCGTTCAATCTATCCTAGAGTTCGTACTAGAATAACACCTTAAGACACAAATCAATCAAAACCCTAATGTCACCTAGATACTCCAATGTCACCTCAAGTATCCGTGGGTATGATTATACGATACGCATCACACAATCTCAAATTCATCTATTCAACCAACACAAAGAACTTCAAAGAGTGCCCCAAAGTTTCTACCGGAGAGTCAAGACGAAAACATGTGCCAATCCCTATGCATAAGTTCACGAGGCCACGGAACCCGCAAGTTGATCACCAAATCATACATCAAGTAGATCATGTGATATCCCATTGTCACCACAGATAAGCACATGCAAGACATACATCAAGTGTTCTCAAATCCTTAAAGACTCAATCCGATAAGATAACTTCAAAGGGAAAACTCAATCCATTACAAGAGAGTAGAGGGGGAGAAACATCATAAGATCCAACTATAACAGCAAAGCTCGCGATACATCAAGATCGCACCACCTCAAGAACACGAGAGAGAGAGAGAGAGAGAGAGAGAGAGAGATCAAACACATAGCTACTGGTACATACCCTCAGCCCCAAGGGTGAACTACTCCCTCCTCGTCATGGAGAGCGCTGGGATGATGAAGATGGCCACCGGAGAAGGATTCCCCCCTCCGGCAGGGTGCCGGAATAGGGTCCCGATTGGTTTTTGGTGGCTACAGAGGCTTGCGGCGGCGGAACTCCCGATCAAGGTTATGTTCTGGAGGTTTCTGTATATATAAGAGGTTTTGGCGTCGGGAACAAGTCAGGGGGGTCTCCGAGGCGGCCACGAGGTAGGGGGCGCGCCCAGGGGGGTTGGGCGCGCCCCCACCCTTGTGGGTGCCTCGGGACTCTTCTGGCCCATCTCCAGTGCTCCGTGGGCTTCTTCTGGTCCAAAAACGATCTCCGTGAAATTTCAGGTCAATTGGACTCCGTTTGGTTTTCCTTTTCTGCGATACTCAAAAACAAGGAAAAAACAGAAACTGGCACTGGGCTCTAGGTTAATAGGTTAGTCCCAAAAATCATATAAAATAGCATATAAAACATCCTAGATGGATAATATAATAGCATGGAACAATCAAAAATTATAGATACGTTGGAGACGTATCAAGCATCCCCAAGCTTAATTCCTGCTCGTCCTCGAGTAGGTAAATGATAAAAATAGAATTTTTGATGTGGAATTCTACCTAACATATTTATCAATATAATCTTCTTTATTGTGGCAAGAATATTCAGATCCATAAGATTCAAGACAAAAGTTTAATATTGCCACAAAAATAATAATACTTCAAGCATACTAACTAAGCAATTATGTCTTCTCAAAATAACATGGCCAAAGAAAGCTTATCCCTACAAAATCATGTAGTTTGTCTATGCTTCATTTTCGTCACACAAAATGCTCTCATCATGCACAACCCCGATGACAAGCCAAGCAATTGTTTCATACTTTAGTATTCTCAAACTTTTTCAACTTTCACGCAATACATGAGCGTGAGCCATGGACATAGCACTATGGGTGGAATAGAATATAATGATGGGGGTTGTGTGGAGAAGACGAAAAAAGAAAGTCTCACATTGACGCGGCTAATCAACGGGCTATGGAGATGCCCATCAATTGATGTCAAGGCGAGGAGTAGGGATTACCATGCAACGGATGCACTAGAGCTATAAATGTATGAAACTCAACAAAAGAAACTAAGTGGGTGTGCATCCAACTTGCTTGCTCACGAAGACCTAGGGCATTTGAGGAAGCCCATCGTTGGAATATACAAGCCAAGTTCTAAAATGAAAAATTCCCACTAGTATATGAAAGTGACAACATAGGAGACTCTCTATTATGAAGATCATGGTGCTAGTTTGAAGCACAAGTGTGGTAAAAGGATAGTAGCATTGTCCCTTCTTTTATTTATTTATATTTTTTAGGGCCTTCCTTTTTTATTTGGCCTTTCTTTTTTCTTTTTTTATTTGGCCTTTCTCTTTTTTTTCATTTTTTCATGGGACAATGCTCTATTAATGATGATCATCACACTTCTATTTATTTACAACTCAATGATTACAACTCAATACTAGAACAAAATATGACTCTATATGCATGCCTCCGGTGGTGCACCGGGATGGGCAATGAATCAAGAGTGACATGTATGAAAAACTATGCATGGTGGCTTTGCCACAAATATGATGTCAACTACATGATCTTGCAAGGCAATATGACAATGATGAAGCGTGTCATAATGAATGGAACGGTGGAAAGTTGCATGGCAATATATCTCGAAATGGCTATGGAAATGCCATAATAGGTAGGTATGTGGTTGTTTTGAGGAAGATATAAGGAGGTTTATGTGTGATATAGCGTATCGTATCACGGGGTTTGGATGCACCGGCGAAGTTTGCACCAACTCTCAAGGTGAGAAAGGGCAATGCACAGTACCGAAGAGGCTAGCAATGATGGAAAGGTGAGAGTGCGTATAATCCATGGACTCAACATTAGTCATAAAGAACTCACATACTTATTGCAAAAATCTACAAGTCATCAAAAACCAAGCACTACGCGCATGCTCCTAGGGGGATAGATTGGTAGGAAAAGACAATCGCTCGTCCCCGACCGCCACTCATAAGGAGGACAATCAAAGAAACACCTCATGCTTCAAATTTGTTACACAACGGTTACCATACGTGCATGCTACGGGACTTGCAAACTTCAACACAAGTATTTCTCAAATTCACAATTAATCAACTAGCACGACTCTAATATTACCATCTTCATATCTCAAAACAATCATCAAGTATCAAACTTCTCATAGTATTCAATACACTCTATATGGAAGTTTTTATTATACCCATCTTGGATGCCTATCATATTAGGACTAATTTTATAACCAAAGCAAATTACCATGCTGTTTAAGACTCTCAAAATAATATAAGTGAAGCATGAGAGTTCATCTATTTCTTCAAAATAAAACCACCGTCGTGCTCTAAAAAGATATAAGTGAAGCACTAGAGCAAATGACAAACTACTCTGAACGATATAAGTGAAGATCAATGAGTAGTTTAATAATTATGTAACTATGTGAAGACTCTCTAACATTTAATAATTTCAGATCTTGGTATTTTATTCAAACAGCAAGAAAAATAAAAGAAAATAAAATGACGCTCCAAGCAAAACACATATCATGTGGTGAATAAAAATATAGCTCCAAGTAAAGTTACCGATGAACGAAGACGAAAGAGGGGATGCCTTCCGGGGCATCCCCAAGCTTAGGCTCTTGGTTGTCCTTGAATATTACCTTGGGGTGCCTTGGGCATCCCCAAGCCCTTATTCCGTAGTACATCGAATCTTTACCCAAAAACTTGAAAACTTCACAACACAAAACTCAACAGAAAACTCGTAAGCTCCGTTAGTATAAGAAAATAAATCACCACTTAGGTACTGTTGTGAACTCATTATAAATTCATATTGGTGTTAAACCTACTGTATTCCAACTTCTCTATGGTTCATACCTTTCCGGTACTACTCATAGATTCATCAAAATAAGCAAACAACACATAGAAAACAGAATCTGTCAAAAATAGAACAGTCTGTAGTAATCTGTATCATTCGAATACTTATGTAACTCCAAAAATTCTGAAATAAATTGTTTGACGTGAGGAATTTGTCTATTAATTTTCTGCAAAAAGAATCAACCTAATAGCACTCTCCAGTAAAAAATGGCAGCTAATATCGTGAGCGCTAAAGTTTCTGTTTTTTACAGCAAGATCGCAAAGACTTCACCCAAGTCTTCCCAAAGGTTCTACTTGGCACAAATATTAATTAAGACATAAAACCACATCTAAACAGAGGCTAGATGAATTATTTATTACTAAACAGGAGCAAAAAGCAAATAAAAAATAAAATTGGGTTGCCTCCCAACAAGCGCTAACGTTTAACGCCCCTAGCTAGGCATGATGATTTCAATGATGCTCACATAAAAGATAAGAATTGAAACATAAAGAGAGCATCATGAAGAATATGACTAGCACATTTAAGTCTAACCCACTTCCTATGCATAGGGATTTTGTGAGCAAACAACTTATGGGAGTAAGAATCAACTAGCATAGGAAAGCAAAACAAGCATAACTTCAAGATTTTAAGCACATAGAGAGGAAACTTGATATTATTGCAATTCCTACAAGCATATATTCCTCCCTCATAATAATTTTCAGTAGCATCATGAATGAATTCAAAAATATAACCATCACATAAAGCATTCTTTTCATGATCTACAAGCATATAATTTTTATTACTCACCACATAAGCAAATTTCTTCTCATGAATAATAGAGGGAGCAAACTCAAGAAAATAATTCTCATGTGAGGCATAATCCAATTGAAAACTAAAATCATGATGACAAGTTTCATGGTTATCATTATTCTTAATAGCATACAAGTCATCACAATAATCATCATAGATAGCAATTTTGTTCTCATAATCAATTAGAACCTCTTCCGAAATAGTGGATTCATCACTAAATAAAGTCATGACCTCTCCAAATCCACTTTCATAATTATCACAATAAGATTCAACACCCTCCAAAATAGTGGGATCATTACTTCCTAAAGTTGACACTCTTCCAAACCCACTTTCATCAATATAATCATCATAAATAGGAGGCATGCTATCATCATAATAAATTTGCATATCAAAACTTGGGAGGTTAAAAATATCATCTTCATTAAACATAGCATCCCCAAGCTTGGGACAAACATTAATTACAGCAAATATATTCTCAAACATGTCATTCTCATCAAACATAGCATCCCCAAGCTTGGGCCTTTTCCTATCATAAGCATCATGGGTATTCAAAGAATTCACACTAACAACATTGCAATCATGCTCATCATTCACATATCTTATGCCAAGCACTCTATGTAATTCTTCTTCTAGTACTTGAGCACAATTTTCCTTCCCATCATTTTCATGAAAGACATTAAAAAGATGAAGCATATGAGGCACCCTTAATTTCATTTTTTTGTAGTTTTCTTTTATAGAGTAAACTAGTGATAAAACAAGAAACAAAAAGATTCGATTGCAAGATTTAAAGATATACCTTCAAGCACTCACCTCCCAGGCAACAGCGCCAGAAGCTGCTTGATGTCTACTACACAACCTTCTTCTTGTAGACGTTGTTGGGCCTCCAAGTGCAGAGGTTTGTAGGACAGTAGCAAATTTCCCTCAAGTGGATGACCTAAGGTTTATCAATCCGTGGGAGGCGTAGGATGAAGATGGTCTCTCTCAAGCAACCCTGCAACCAAATAACAAAGAGTCTCTTGTGTCCTCAACACACCCAATACAATGGTAAATTGTATAGGTGCACTAGTTCGGCGAAGAGATGGTGATACAAGTGCAATATGGATGGTAGATATGGGTATTTGTAATCTGAAAATATAAAAACAGCAAGGTAACAAGCGATAAAACTGAGCGTAAACGGTACTGCAATGCTAGGAAACAAGGCCTAGGGTTCATACTTTCACTAGTGCAAGTTCTCTCAACAATAATAACATAATTGGATCATATAACTATCCCTCAACATGCAACAAAGAGTCACTCCAAAGTCACTAATAGCGGAGAACGAACGAAGAGATTATGGTAGGGTACGAAACCACCTCAAAGTTATCCTTTCTGATCGATCTATTCAAGAGTCCGTAGTAAAATAACACGAAGCTATTCTTTCCGTTCAATCTATCCTAGAGTTCGTACTAGAATAACACCTTAAGATACAAATCAACCAAAACCCTAATGTCACCTAGATACTCCAATGTCACCTCAAGTATCTGTGGGTATGATTATATGATATGCATCACACAATCTCAGATTCATCTATTCAACCAACACAAAGAACTTCAAAGAGTGCCCCAAAGTTTCTACCGGAGAGTCAAGATGAAAACGTGTGCCAACCCCTATGCATAAGTTCATGAGGTCACGGAACCTGCAAGTTGATCACCAAAACATACATCAAGTAGATCATGTGATATCCCATTGTCACCACAGATAAGCACATGCAAGACATACATCAAGTGTTCTCAAATCCTTAAAGACTCAATCTGATAAGATAACTTCAAAGGGAAAACTCAATCCATTACAAGAGAGTAGAGGGGGAGAAACATCATAAGATCCAACTATAACAGCAAAGCTCGCGATACATCAAGATCATACCACCTCAAGAACATGAGAGAGAGAGATCAAACACATAGCTACCGGTACATACCCTCAGCCCCAAGGGTGAACTACTCCCTCCTCGTCATGGAGAGCGCCGGGATGATGAAGATGGCCACCGGAGAAGGATTCCCCCCTCCGGCAGGGTGCCGGAATAGGGTCCCGATTGGTTTTTGGTGGCTATAGAGGCTTGCGGCGGCGGAACTCCCGATCTAGGTTATGTTCTGGAGGTTTCTGTATATATAAGAGGTTTTGGCGTCGGGAACAAGTCTGGGGGGTCTCCGAGGCAGCCACGAGGTAGGGGGCGCGCCCAGGGGGGTTGGGCGCGCCCCCACCCTCGTGGGTGCCTCAGGACTCTTCTGGCCCATCTCCGGTGCTCCGTGGGCTTCTTCTGGTCCAAAAATGATCTCCGTGAAATTTCAGGTCAATTGGACTCCGTTTGGTTTTCCTTTTCTGCGATACTCAAAAA